>NW_028324310.1:2500-367500 GCF_058129835.1 Hydra viridissima
AACCCTAACCCTAACCCTAACCCTAACCCTAACCCTAACCCTAACCCTAACCCTAACCCTAACCCTAACCCTAACCCTAACCCTAACCCTAACCCTAACCCTAACCCTAACCCTAACCCTAACCCTAACCCTAACCCTAACCCTAACCCTAACCCTAACCCTAACCCTAACCCTAACCCTAACCCTAACCCTAACCCTAACCCTAACCCTAACCCTAACCCTAACCCTAACCCTAACCCTAACCCTAACCCTAACCCTAACCCTAACCCTAACCCTAACCCTAACCCTAACCCTAACCCTAACCCTAACCCTAACCCTAACCCTAACCCTAACCCTAACCCTAACCCTAACCCTAACCCTAACCCTAACCCTAACCCTAACCCTAACCCTAACCCTAACCCTAACCCTAACCCTAACCCTAACCCTAACCCTAACCCTAACCCTAACCCTAACCCTAACCCTAACCCTAACCCTAACCCTAACCCTAACCCTAACCCTAACCCTAACCCTAACCCTAACCCTAACCCTAACCCTAACCCTAACCCTAACCCTAACCCTAACCCTAACCCTAACCCTAACCCTAACCCTAACCCTAACCCTAACCCTAACCCTAACCCTAACCCTAACCCTAACCCTAACCCTAACCCTAACCCTAACCCTAACCCTAACCCTAACCCTAACCCTAACCCTAACCCTAACCCTAACCCTAACCCTAACCCTAACCCTAACCCTAACCCTAACCCTAACCCTAACCCTAACCCTAACCCTAACCCTAACCCTAACCCTAACCCTAACCCTAACCCTAACCCTAACCCTAACCCTAACCCTAACCCTAACCCTAACCCTAACCCTAACCCTAACCCTAACCCTAACCCTAACCCTAACCCTAACCCTAACCCTAACCCTAACCCTAACCCTAACCCTAACCCTAACCCTAACCCTAACCCTAACCCTAACCCTAACCCTAACCCTAACCCTAACCCTAACCCTAACCCTAACCCTAACCCTAACCCTAACCCTAACCCTAACCCTAACCCTAACCCTAACCCTAACCCTAACCCTAACCCTAACCCTAACCCTAACCCTAACCCTAACCCTAACCCTAACCCTAACCCTAACCCTAACCCTAACCCTAACCCTAACCCTAACCCTAACCCTAACCCTAACCCTAACCCTAACCCTAACCCTAACCCTAACCCTAACCCTAACCCTAACCCTAACCCTAACCCTAACCCTAACCCTAACCCTAACCCTAACCCTAACCCTAACCCTAACCCTAACCCTAACCCTAACCCTAACCCTAACCCTAACCCTAACCCTAACCCTAACCCTAACCCTAACCCTAACCCTAACCCTAACCCTAACCCTAACCCTAACCCTAACCCTAACCCTAACCCTAACCCTAACCCTAACCCTAACCCTAACCCTAACCCTAACCCTAACCCTAACCCTAACCCTAACCCTAACCCTAACCCTAACCCTAACCCTAACCCTAACCCTAACCCTAACCCTAACCCTAACCCTAACCCTAACCCTAACCCTAACCCTAACCCTAACCCTAACCCTAACCCTAACCCTAACCCTAACCCTAACCCTAACCCTAACCCTAACCCTAACCCTAACCCTAACCCTAACCCTAACCCTAACCCTAACCCTAACCCTAACCCTAACCCTAACCCTAACCCTAACCCTAACCCTAACCCTAACCCTAACCCTAACCCTAACCCTAACCCTAACCCTAACCCTAACCCTAACCCTAACCCTAACCCTAACCCTAACCCTAACCCTAACCCTAACCCTAACCCTAACCCTAACCCTAACCCTAACCCTAACCCTAACCCTAACCCTAACCCTAACCCTAACCCTAACCCTAACCCTAACCCTAACCCTAACCCTAACCCTAACCCTAACCCTAACCCTAACCCTAACCCTAACCCTAACCCTAACCCTAACCCTAACCCTAACCCTAACCCTAACCCTAACCCTAACCCTAACCCTAACCCTAACCCTAACCCTAACCCTAACCCTAACCCTAACCCTAACCCTAACCCTAACCCTAACCCTAACCCTAACCCTAACCCTAACCCTAACCCTAACCCTAACCCTAACCCTAACCCTAACCCTAACCCTAACCCTAACCCTAACCCTAACCCTAACCCTAACCCTAACCCTAACCCTAACCCTAACCCTAACCCTAACCCTAACCCTAACCCTAACCCTAACCCTAACCCTAACCCTAACCCTAACCCTAACCCTAACCCTAACCCTAACCCTAACCCTAACCCTAACCCTAACCCTAACCCTAACCCTAACCCTAACCCTAACCCTAACCCTAACCCTAACCCTAACCCTAACCCTAACCCTAACCCTAACCCTAACCCTAACCCTAACCCTAACCCTAACCCTAACCCTAACCCTAACCCTAACCCTAACCCTAACCCTAACCCTAACCCTAACCCTAACCCTAACCCTAACCCTAACCCTAACCCTAACCCTAACCCTAACCCTAACCCTAACCCTAACCCTAACCCTAACCCTAACCCTAACCCTAACCCTAACCCTAACCCTAACCCTAACCCTAACCCTAACCCTAACCCTAACCCTAACCCTAACCCTAACCCTAACCCTAACCCTAACCCTAACCCTAACCCTAACCCTAACCCTAACCCTAACCCTAACCCTAACCCTAACCCTAACCCTAACCCTAACCCTAACCCTAACCCTAACCCTAACCCTAACCCTAACCCTAACCCTAACCCTAACCCTAACCCTAACCCTAACCCTAACCCTAACCCTAACCCTAACCCTAACTCCAAATAGTTAAAAAAATACAGTCACCTTATAAAAAGTTTACAAAAATATAAAATCAAAATTTAGGAACACCAGAAAGGTGCAGTATAAAAAATAATCTTTTGACACTATCTATTATGCTAAGTTAAAAAATTTGGGTTTATTTGATTTTTGCTATAAAATAATGAAAGTTTTCTTGAGTTTTCCCTGAGTAAAGAATGTTTTATTCCGAGTTTAACTTTTAAAACTCCCTGAACTTCTCAGTCTTTCCAGGTTATCCCAAAGATTTTATTTGTACGTATTAAAAATTTATTTATACTAACAAGCTAAAAGTTTTACAACAACAGTTATATCTTGCAAATTCATTACTTTTTGTCTGGACAAGCCATTCATTAAAAAAACATAAATTATGGTACAAAAATGGAAAAAACATATTTTCTGTAAACGAAGTTTTCCAGGTTTTCTCTTGGATTTTTGCTTTCTCTAGGCTTGTTAGCTAATCTAGGTTGATTAAAAACCTTGTATAAAGCACCACCTTTATACTGCATTTGTAACGATCCAATAATAACAAGCATACTTAAACTTGATTAATGATCTTTATACTTAATAAGACATACACCTTTTTAAAAAAGTTGTGAAGAAGGTGATATATTTAATTATAAAAATATTATAAAATAATATATCTTTATATGACGTTTAATTGTTGTACAGGGACTGTTGCAGTTATAATTCTGTCCAGGAACTTATAAAATCCCCACATGATATAACATCTTATATAGATGTTATACTATTTTGTATATATATATATATATATATATATATATATATATATATATATATATATATATATATATATATATATATATATATATATATATATATATATATACATACATAATAGTACAGCATATTTAAAGATGTTATCTGTTACATTATAAAGATGTTAAATTATGTGTATTAATAAAATAACAATATATCATCTTGTGTAAGATGGTATATAATTACCGTATATACTCGCGAATAAGTCGATCCAAAATCAATACAAAATCAATATTAAATGATACATTTTTAAATCAATGTCAATAAGAAATACAAAAAAAAATTTCTAGGAACAAAATTTGTTTTTTTTCTGACCCGCATATAAGTCGAATTGCTGTTTTAGAGTAAATATTTTGTCCAAAATTTCTCGACTTAAGGTGAGTTTCCACTCATCCGTTTAGCTACGGGAACGGGAAAGGGATGGGAAAATTAATCACGTGAGCATGCGCAGTTTGTAATTTGATTTTCCCGCAGCTTAGTTTTTCCCATCATATCTGTCTCGGGAAAAGGTTAATCTCAAATCAACTTTTTCCCGTAAATAAGCAAATAGCGAAACGAGCAGCCAATCACCTTGCTAGAATTTTCGAAAATTAAAAACAAAAAAGTGTAAAAGTTTCCAAGAATTTTTCCATTTTCGTAATTTTGTCATAAAGCTTTAATTTCGTAATTTTGTCAAAAACATTTATTTTCCTATAACTATGTATGTAATTACTTAAAGCTATTTACGCGTATATTTTTATTTTCCTACTATGAAGCAAAATGGAAATCATTAAGATATTTAGTTACTCACAATTACAACTTTGTTAGTTTTACTGCTAATTTTAAATTGTATAAATACCCGAATAAAATGTTAAAATATTAAACTTTGAAGTGAACTGTCCAATTTACGATATTATTATAAATTTAATTTAATAATGAATGAACTAAATGTGGATTTTTCAAGAATACAAAATGTTCCAACAAACTTGGAGGCTCATTTAATAGAAGAAGTGAGAAAATTTCCATGTTTATGGGACACAACAACTCGCGCATATAAGGAAACACCTTTAAAAGTTGAAGCATGGAGGCAGATATCTACTTTATTAAAAATAGAAGGTAGCTATTTATTTTTCCAAGTAAATTTAAACAAAAATTTCTAAATAATAAAATGACGTAACCTATTTTACATAACGTAACCTATTTTTTTTTTTTTTTCTTTTTGTGTGTAGAAAAAAATTTGACTTCAGCATGGACGAAATTGAGAGAAAATTTTCGTAGATGCTTGAATCGTCAAAAAAAGGCTACCATGTCTGGAGCTGGTGGGGAACAATTACCATCATGCCAATTCTTCACAGAATTAATGTTTTTGAAAGATGTCATTGGGGTAAAATCGACTAGTTCAAACATAAAATGCGATATTTTTGAAACACAACATTTAGTTGAACACAGAGGACTTGAAAATATAGACAATTCCATTAGAGCATCAAGTTCAAGAGATAATTTGACTTTAGTAGAAAATGAAACAGTTATAAATTCAATTACATCACCTCAGATGATTATCTCATCGCCAAATCATATGAAAAGAAAAATGAAAATTGACCCATTACAAGTTGCTCTTGAAAAAGCGATAATGAATGATGTGGAGCAAAATAAACTGATGAAAATAAATGAAAATGATCCAGATGAGTTATTCTGTAAAAGCTTAGTAAGCTCTTTTCATAATCTTTCAAAAAAGAAAAACAAATTAGCAAAAATAAAAGTTATGGAAATCCTCCTTGAAATGGAAAGTGACAATGAATGAAAATGTAAAATTTAATTTTCAAATAAAATATATTTCATATACGAAGATGTTAGTTATTTTTACATTCAATATATACATTTAAGGTAAACAATAAAATACTTCAAAAATAAAAACAAATAAAGCAACTAAAAAAACTATATATATTCATATATATAACACACACACACAGATATATATATATATATATATATATATATATATATATATATATATATATATATATATATATATATATATAAAGGAAGAGGAATTTCATCTTTGATCAAATGTGTTTTGAGTATGAGTAACCATATCATATTGCCATGGAACCTGTCCTTGGAGAGAATTAAAGAAGTCTCGAAATGATTCCCTCACTGCCTTTGCATCACGAGTATAGTTATTTGAGCCTGATTGTTTTTGTAAAAGTGTTATTCCTTGGTAATCAGAAACATCACTTCGCCATTCACCAGCTTGCAAACCAGATGGTGTTTCATAATCAACAAATTTTGAAGGGCAATATTGATTTAATGGTTCAAACTGACGACCATGCATAAGGTAGTTATGCAGAGCAGTGGCAGCTTTAGTCACGTTAATTACAATATTTTCTTTTGCAATAATTGGTTTGCGAAAAATTCTGCATCTTGCTGCCAAAATACCAAAAGTATTTTCTATTGTTCTGCGTGCACGTGCCAATCTATAGCTATATATTCTTTCCTTCAAAGATAATATTTCTTTAGGGTATGGCTTCATTAAATAGTTTTTGAGGGGAAATGCCTCATCTCCAATTAGAACATATGGCAGTTTTACGTTTGAGCCTATTGGTTCATAAGGTTCTGGGATATTTAATAACTTTGATTCAAAAGCAATTCCCATTTTACTATTTCTGAATACACCACCATCACTGTTTCTACCAGTATCACCAATATCAACAAGTGTGAATTCATAGTTTGCATTACAAATAGCCATCAGAACAATAGAGTGAGATTTTTTATAATTAAAGTAGAACGAGCCTGATCTTGAAGGGGCTTGCATAACTATATGTTTCCCATCTATAGCCCCTATGCAATTGGAGAAGTTCCATTTCTTCTCAAATTCGTTTGCTATAGATCTCCATTCATTTTTGTTTTTTGGATAGCTAATATATTCCATAGCCAACAAAATAGTCCATATAGCAGTAGAGGTTTCGTTTATTATTCTTCCTATGGAAGTCGGACTTATTCGAAACATACCAGATAGGTCTATTTGTGAAGTGCCTCCAAAAATATATCTCAAAGTGACCATTAAACGTTCACTCGCTCCAATTGTCTCGCGTCTGAGGGAAGATTTTGTAATCGCCGGTGCAATTAGACTTAACAAATGTTCATACTTTGTAGGTGTCATTCGAAAAAACTTAAAAAAGAATTCGTGATCGAAAAGTTGCATATCTTTTATAAATAAATTGAATGCTCCTTTTGTTTTTCTTTCTCTAAATAATTTTCTGACCCAAAACCTTTTTTTATACTTTTGCCTTCTTTTGATTTTTAAATAATTCAGTAATAACAAATGTAAAGTTCTTCTGCTAAGAATCGATAACACCGCCATTTTTATTATTTAGCTATCATTACTTAAAAGTGAAAGTTAAAGTAAAGCAAGTTTGACCAGTGCAAGTGGAAATGAATATATCCCATCCGATCTGTCCATATTCGTTTTTTTTCCCATCCCTTTCCCTACCCGTAGCAAAAAAGGATGAGTGGAAACTCACCTTTACACGCGAGTATATACGGTATGTATAAAATACATCAAGCTTAATAAGATGTTATATCATTATGATTATTATATATAAGATATATCAAGCATCGTTATAAGATGCTATTTATCTAGTGGGAATTACGTTACTTATTTGCGCAATAAAAGTAACCGCGTTTTCTTTTCTTTACGTATAAGATATAATAATTTGTTTTCGCTCATTTCAATATTTATTGAAACTAGCAAAAAGCAACCCGTAATACGGGTTATGGTCGGTCTGTTATTTTATAGTGGCTGTTTTCCACAATTTAAAGTTGCGAAACTTTAACTAATACTCTTTTAGAAAAACGCCTTCAAATTAAAAATATTAAACCATCTGTAAAATTAAAATAAAAAGTATGCGGAGGTAAAATAATTTACCAATTATTTAACATTATTTCAGTAATTTACAACTGACATAGGTCATATCAGTGTAAGGCAGAACCATTTTCCTCGACATTATTAAGTTCAAAACAATAACAAAGTTTTTAGTTACTGACACAAAATAATAACACTTCATCATGCTTGAAATTGACGAAAAAGTAAAGCTAAATTCTTTTTATATTTTTTATAACATGAACTTTAATTAATATAAAGCGAACGTAAATTATACATGAGTTATTAATTTTTTGTTATCCGCTTGATACATGTTTTTTTAAAAAAGGAAATTGTCTTTAAAACGTTAAATGCACACAACTAAATAAATTTGGACCGTTTATTTTGAAAGTGGTGTAAATCCATTTTTCAAAAGAAGTTAGAAATCACAGTTTACATTAAACCTATGTGCACTTCTCACTTGAAAATAATTTACAGTTAGTATTTAAACATATCCATGCTTTGATTAATTTAAAATTCGCCAATAAATGAAATTGCATAACAATTGATTATAAAAATGTCCATTTACGACCCTGAAAGAATGTTATTTTAGTTAAATTCAAATACAAGTCATTTATGTAATCAAATTACACATCTCTAAATTCGTAGAGACATTGCCAAACTTAGTACAATTAATACATATTTTTTAATCAACTAAAATGCTAACCTTTAAATACCTTGGAAGCGGAAAAAAAGGACTTACATTACTTTCAAAATAAACGGTCAGTTTATTAAAAATATCTGACCATTGCTATATATGGCACTAATCTGACCATTTTTGTATATGGCCTCTTTGTTTCAATAGCTTTGGGTAAACAGTAATTTGCTACCATTTACTAAAAACTCCTTTTGTAACTCGAAATTTAATTCTCTTAAATAATTTGACACTAATAAAGGACCTCCCTTCCCCGTATTTGCCTTAATGGAGGTCAGGAGAATAGTTATTTTTATTAAGAGTAATAAAGTTTTTGATGAAGACCTTTTACCAGAATAATAAAAAGTAAAACAATGATTTACATGAATAAGAACTTTTTCTTTTTAATATGTATAAGAATTTAACATATATAAGAATTATTTTTTCCTCTAAAGTGTTGCAAATGCAAACTAAGCTAATTAATTAGTTAAACACCTTATAAAACTTTTTCGATAGTAATTCGATACTTGACAAATGCGCAAAACTACAATGTCCCCCCCCCCCCCCCGTTTATAAAGATCTCCTAAGTTATGTACCACAAATTATTAGGCATAAAATAGAGAAATTTTAAAAAAATTGAAGTAATGGCATATATTTATATCATTTTAACTGAAGAAAACTTACAATTAAAGGTAATCAGGTTGTTTTTTTTTTTATAAATCGTATAAATGCGTCAATCGTAAATCTTAATGAAATAAAAAATGTAATTATGATACCATAATTACAACAACAACAAAAAAAAACACCACATAAAAACTGAAAATCGATTTACCTATTTATAGTAACCTATTTTAACATAGCAGTTAATATACATTTTTAACAATAGTCACTAACGTGAAGGTGTATATTGTTAGAAATGAATATCAACACAAAACATCACAACAATAGAAAATTTACACCCTTGATCCTAAAATCCAGCGAAAATAACAAACCAAATTAAAATATGAAAGGCAAAATTCAAAACCTAATTTAAAGTTAACTATATTTATCTTTTTACTAAACATATAAATACATAAAAGTATATTTGTTTTTATATTCAATATTAGTTATTCAATTACTTCAAATTTAGGACATGAAAACACCCTTGATTTAAAGATCAAGGTTGCATACTCTCTTATACACATTATGCTAAACATTAACAGACATGTGTTTCCAGAATAATTAAAAAAGGCTAGACAACACCTAGCTCTAAAGCAGTAACACCCCCTGGCACTAAATGCTGCCAAGTCAGACCTCTGCTATAAGTACATCGCTTGACTGGCAAGGTTATCAATTTTGTACAACATAATGCCAAGTCACACCACTTTGAAAACATGGAAACAACATAATTTAAACATATAAACACATTTTATTACAATATTAAATGACAGATATATTTATCAAAAACTATTAAAAAAATATTAAAATAAATTTTTTATTTTAATATTTTTTTAATTTATACATACAAAAATTTATTTAATTTATACATACAAAATGTACTCACAACCTACAAACAGTAAATTTTCAAAATGAAAATCTAAAGATTATAAATGAAGAACATTAGAAAATAAAACATTTGTGTTTGAGATGTTTATCAATTTTGAAAAACAAACTATTAAATGCTCTAGTTCTTGAACATGCAACATATAGTTGATTACGAGAAAAACACGGTTTTTTGAGATATAACCCAACTCTATCAAATGTTTGACCTTGACTTTTGATAATTGTCATTGAATAAACCAATCTGACAGGAAACTGACGACGTTTCAGAACAAAAGGTAAATTAGAATCTGATGGAGCCAACTAAATTAGAGGAACAAAAACCCTTTTACCACCAGAAACACCTGTCAAAACCTCTGCATCAATATAATTATTTTGAAGAGCACAAACTTTCATTTGACTGCCATTGCATAACCCAGCTTTGAGATCTAAGTTTCTAAGTAGGAAATTACACAACCAATTTTTAATTTTAAACAATGAGGTGGCATACCTGTAGGTGTTAAGCGGTTCAAAAACTCAACAGGAAAGTTATTTCTTTCATTAAGGTCATCAGTATCAATTTGATCAGCACTTAAATAAATATTGACCTCACCCGGCAGACATTCAAGCACTTCTTCATTGATTGATAATGAATAAACATTAGTTGAAGTTAAAATCAAGCGTTTAGAATAATCATTTTGATCAACATCTCCAAAAATCTTTTCAACAATTATTCATTTTCTCTAATAATTCACTGATTTGGTATTTCAATGCATCGTTTAAAAGGATCCTCCTTTTTGACAGGTATTGTTCCATTCCCAAGTTTTAGTAGCCATTGGGAAAACTCACCTTCCCCATCTTGTACTCTCATATTTTCAGTTAATGCAAACTTCTGCACCCATTGCCAATAAAAAGAACATTTTATACACAATTCACTATTTCAGGTGGTTGTCCTCTTTTCACAACAGGCAGAATTTGCCTAATGTCACCACCAAAAAGAATAGTTTTTCTTCCGAACGGAAAATTGTTGTTGCAAATATCTTTTAACAACCAACCAATTGCATTTATTTGTTTACATGTTCATGTAAGACATTATACTGCTTGCTACTCAGTTTGTTTTGGTTATTTCTGATGAAAGCAAGGCGTTTGCCTTCAATTTTAACAAACGCATCAATAGCATATTGCTGAATGAGCTATTGGGTAGAGGATGACCTCTTGGGTAAATAACAACTTCCCTGGAAGCAGGTGGTGCACCATCTTCACCAACAAATACAACTGCAACTTCATTATGTGAAGGGAGATTATAGCGACTTATAGCGATTATAGCAATTTATGCTGGAACATCATGATTCAAAAATATTTATAGCAAAATGTAGTAAACAGCGCTAAAGACAAAAAATCAAATTGAGATAAAACAATTTTTATATATGACAAAATAATTTGTATTGGCTTTTAGTGAATGATTAAAAGCAGTGACTTTTAATAAAAAATACCTATTTACCATTTTTAATAATAGACACCAACATAAAGATAAGCCAAATGTCTATTAACTCAAAAGATAACTAAAAAACATCACAGCAACAACACACAACAATAGCACACACCATAAGTCAATATAATATGTATATAATATAACTTAAGTAAGATAACATTCAAATATAACAAAACATAAGTAACAACATTACACAAAATGTTATTAAAATACATTATTATGTATTTTTAGAATAATCTTTAATAATAAAGGCTTGAAAACAGCTAGACCTAAAGCAGTAACAGTTTGACACTAAACATCATCGTTTAACCCTCTGTTAAAAGTACATCACTTAGCTGGCAAAGTTGACAAATCTTGATCTACACGTTTACCAAGTCACAGCACTTTGAAAACACATATGTACCAACTATTAACACAATAAATGTGTTTAAATAAGTATATAAGGTTAAATATATACCTTATATATATATATTTAAACACATTTTTAAAACAATTATTTAACACATATTAACACATACACAAACAATAAAAAAACACTTTACATTATAATAAAAACACATTGATAAAACAACCATACAGCACTTATTACTACATACACATACATATCAAAAAAGCATATATGCAAACAATAAACGTGTGCAAACAAAAATTTGAAAAATGATTTGAGAAAATTTAAAAAGATTCAAAGTAAACAAAGTATATATTTACAAACGATACTCTTTACCTTCCTTTTTTTTTTCATAAGAACTTTAATCTTCATAACAAAATTTAACCGTTACATACAATAACATGTGACATGCAATGTCAGTGTTGGCACAAAATTTTAACTTATTTTTTTAAATTTTCTAAAAAAGAACAAAAGTAGTTAATAGCATCACAGATATCTCAAAGTAGTAATAACCATTTTATGGAAATAGCATTAGTATAACTTTAAATAACATCCATACCCTTATTTTCCTTCTAAAAAATAAAATAATAAAAATAAAACTGCTAAAAGAAAAACTAAAACAAACAAAATATAAACGATTTAAAAAATTAAAATCTTTTCTACTTTAAATCCTTTCTACTTTATCTAATAAAAATGTATATATAACTATTTCATATACTTACTTCAATTATAATTCGATCTTAACGATCATAATTTATCTTAATATGATTCTTTATGTAATATATCTAAACAAATAATTAAATTCCAAGAGGAAAAAAGTTTTAACTCGCTTCATGGATATTTCTCCAATGGCCGCGTGCATTTTGAGCAAGCGTTCTTTCAAAGCCTAGTAACTAATGACGAAACGACGTTGAGCATTAAACATTAAACGTTTCTGTACTATTTATATTAAGATGAGCGAAAACAAATTATTATATCTTATACGTAAAGATAAAAAAACGCTCGTAAAGTTATTATGTCTTTCAATTATTTTGAAGAAAAGAAAAAAAAAAAGGAGGATTGAACAGCATTTATATTTTAGTATTGGACAAGTGTCCATATAAGTATCCAGCTGATTCTTGAACTGAAAATCCGAGTCAATGGCCTTCTTTAAGCTATCATAATCATATCTGATTAAAATTCAATTCTAATATCTGTTAGTTTGATTGGCTGGTGTTGTAAATATTTATGTTTGTTTTGTGAATATTTTTTTTTCTTTCTGAATATTTATGTTTGCTTACACTTGTTTCTAAGTTTTAAAATTGTTTAGGCATCTTTTCTCCAGAAGCTATGGAGAATTACAAGTCATTAGAGGCTTGGAAGTACTTTCAAGAAGGTTGGGTAAAAAATGTTGCTCACATGAAAGTAAGTCAACATATCATGATCTTAAAATGTGATGTTCGACCTTCATATAGAATCACATCTCCTAATCATAAGTTTTGGATAGCTATTGATATACTTGGTAATGCAGTGACTGCTCACTATAATTGTAAGGCTGGGTAAGTATCTGTTGAGCATTTGAGTATGATAACTTAACACTTAAAAACTCTTGTTTTGTGAACTTTTTTTTTAATTTTTCAAATGCGATGGTATTGTTCAAACATGTTTTTATTTTATTTACATCTATAGTTAATTTTTTTTTACAGCCTTAGTGAAACATACTCACATGTAGCTGCAATGTTATAAAAAATTGTTGTTCGCATTGGAATGATATTGTCCACACCAACTGATTCACCATGTCAATCGAATCAAACATTTATTAAAAATATTGTTGGTTCTCCAGTTTCATCTTTCAGTTTATATTCTGATGCTGCTAAAGAAAAACTAAAGAGAAAAAGAATAAGTAAAATGCCTGTTTCTCCAACCAATATTGAAAAAAATGTGATTTGCAAAGTGTACAGCCCAAAACAGCTGCTCTTCATTTGTTCAAAAATTATAAAGATTAATTTATTCACCTAGAATCTATTTTCGTGGCAAAATTGCTACTATCTCTTAGAAATTTTTTCATCGAAAACTATAAATCTCTAGATAAAGAGCAGTTAAGTTCCTATTATGATGAGAAAAGAAAAGTTTTAAAAATCAATTCTAATGACATTGTCTATGTTGAAGAAGCAACTCGAAATCAATCATTGTATGATTCTTGGTATCAGGTACGAGTAGGCCGATTAACTGGTTCTACTTTGTATCAAGTTTATTTTGCTAGAGTTGATACACCACCTAAATCATTAGTTTTTAATATTTGTTTTGAAAAGAATGTAATTATAAAAAGTCCTCCAATATTTTGGGGACGAGAAAATGAGATAAATGCATTGACTTTTTCGCACAAATTTATTCAGACTACAATAAATCTCATAATTCAGTGCCACTTTCTAAGATTGTTGTCCATCAAAATTTGAAAGTTGAAAAATTAGGACTTTGTATAGACTATGAAAAACCATGGTATGCAGCATCTCCTGATGTGCTTCTGTTTATTGCACTAGTTGTAGGCATTGTGCTTTGGAAATTAAATGTCCTTATATTTTAAAAGATAAATCTTTGAAAGAAGAAATATTGAAAGATGTTTTTTATGTTGGTGTAAATGTAGATGGGAGATATTTTTTAAAAAAACAGCACAAATATTTTTTCCAGGTTCAGCTTGAAATGAGAGTTACTGGAATTAGTTATTGTGATTTTATGGTGTGGACATCCAGTGAGTTTATAGTTTTACGTAATGAACCAAACAGCAGTTTTATCGAATCTGTGTTTCATGTGATAGTTTTTGGAATATGCTTATTTTCAGGGAATTAGTAACAAGAGAATTTGAATCAGGAATGAAGTTGCCTTAATACCAAATGAAACTATCAATTAAAATGACAGTGTGTTTTTTATTTGTAAATCTAAAAGGTCAGAAAATGGCGATAAAATCGTAGGCTGTGATTCATGTGGTAACTAGTTTCATCTTAAATGTATATCTTTAAAATTAGTGCCAAGATTGAATATATGGTATTGCAATAGCTGTAATTACAAGAAAAAGTTTGCAAACAAAAATATTTCATAAATATTTATATATAAATATTTTTTATAGTTTTAGCAAGCAAAAAAACTTTTTCACTATTTCATTTTTTAAATATTTTTTTAGAAACTAATGCAATAATGGAGCAGTGCGAATGCTGAGAAATGAAATGAAAAAAGCATCATTTTGCTGAAATAAAGATTATCAAACTTTTGAATAACGGCTATTTTCATAGCCACAAGTTTTTAAAAACATAAAGGCATATGATGCAATATCGAAAAAACTATTACAGATTAGCTTTAATTATCTGGATTAATTAACTTTGAGATTGCGGGGAATATCCAGTAAAAGAGTTTTATTATCTGATTGATAAAAAGAAGTTGACTGCGGATCTGGGTACCGCTTCGTGTTTTTTTTTGTTTTAAACAGTATTTTACGTTAAAACAAGACTTTACCGTATTTAATGTTCATTTCTCCGCATGTTTTTTATCTTTTCAAACTGATTTTTATCTATTTTTGACAAACTAAATGTTAAGTGTGAGATGTAAAATGAGAGTAAGATCTTCTCTAAAACATAAAGCTTCGTAAAACTGTAAAATCAGTGTAATCTTGAAGTTCACCTCTACTGAAATTGTACGAACCGATTAATTTACTGAAAAATTGTGTTTATAGATTATTAAATTTTTGACCCTATAAACCGTACGGAAACATTTACAAAGACTTTTTATACTTTTTTGGGGAAGTCAAACACCACACTCAATTCCTAAAAATATTTAAAGCAATATTAAGACTTTATTGAAATCAGATTGCTTATTGGTATGACCAATATTTTACCATACCTAGAAATATAAAGCTGCAAATTTGAACAATCTGATTTGCAGTTTTACATTAAATAATAAATTTATTTTTATACTTTTATTTACTTTTTATACTATTCCCACCCACTCTTGTATTAAGGACTCAAGACTATGGAAAACGTTTTGGATATGCGGAAAAACTAAAAGTTGAAAGAAATATCCGGAATTCCGGCAATATCCGGAAAAAGATAATCCCTAACAACACACCGTTTGTCCTACCCTCCTCTCTTCATCCTTCACGTCGGCCTTACTTATTTAATGTAAACAATTCTCTACGTCAAATAATGCTTTTGTTGAGATATGGGGCTATGAAAACAGCCGTGTTAAGAAAAGTTAGGATAAAACATCTTTATTGAACACAATTTCTGAAGCAGAGATTTATGCTTTACCTTTGTAAAGGCTGGATTAATTAACAAAGAGCAACTTCCAACAGCAAAATCGCTTTATAAAGTAAAGCCTATATCTGATAAAATTTGATCACCTGGCACATGAAACTTGCTAGATGTAAACTCTGATTTTCGAGTTATTTGATTATCTGAAGCTCTCCCACCATAACATTTTGAAACAAAGTTAATTGCTCTAAGAGGTGTGCATGAGATAAGACATTTAATCTTATATATTTTTTATATTGGCTGTAAAATTGAGCACTTGCCACAAGAGATGATGGTGATTCCACAAAAATCTCAAAAAAAATAATTGATGTTAGTCTTGGGAATTTTTTCTTGAAAACAGGAGGCATTGTTTCATATATATTATCTCGATCTTGCATTTTTATTAAAAATTTCAATTTTACATACCTAATGTCAATCCATTTCCAAAAGTTATCCAATGCAGTACTTTTTTTAAAGCCAAACATAAATGATTACATGTCAAAGTTAATGTTGTGTTTTAACTTTACTTAGCAGAAAGCAATTTGATTTGCCGAATCCAATTTTTTTATCAAATTTTCTTGAGCTCCTTTGCATAGGAAACAAAACAGCTTTTCTAATACTGGAAGACTAACTCCAGTAAGCATATTGCACTTATCAGGATTGGCTCGAATTTTATTTATTCCTAAACTGCAGTTGCTATCTTCTATCAACAACCACTTTCACATAAATAAATCTCTTTCTAATGGAAGCTTATTTATTTCAGTGTATAATTGTTGTTTTTCCGAAGTTGTCACATGTCTTCCAATATCAATTTCAGATTTCTCAATTAAAGGTTTTCCGAATTCAAATGACTTTTAGTTTAACTTTGCTAAATATCGATGTTTCCAGCAACACCCTTTTATTTAAAATAAAAAAAAATACATATAGTATTTTGTATACTTATATTTAATATTTAAATAATTTTTAAATAAGCAATACCTTCTACATAACTCTTACTAGTATCTTGGGCTGGAACATCTTCATTAAATAAAGGAACACTGAATTCTGAAAAATATTTAAAATATTTTTACAACTTTTGCAAATAAAAGATAATAGCAAAAAGTAAACAAAATTAAAAATCAAAAAAGAAAAATTAATTTTAAGTTATACTAATACCTTGTTTATACTATGCCTTGTTTATAATTTTAAGTTATACTAATACCTTGATCAATGCTGGAACATTGTTCTAAATTAAAAATGTCTAGAAAAATATATTTCAAAAATCTATAGGGTAGGGTGGGGCGAGATGCCCCCCCCCCCTTAACAAACTTTAGCGTATATAACAAATGCTTTTACATTTTCAAGTAGTTTTTCTTTCTAATATCAAAGTTTACTTATAAAAGATGACATTGGTGAGATAAAATAACCACTTTATTACTCGTGATATTTTAAATTTAAAAACACTAATAATTGTGCAAGGAGACATCTTGCCCCAGCCGTGGGGCAAGATGCTCTAAGGAGTGCATCTTGCCTCAAACCTTTAAAACAGTTGTTAAAAATAACTATCGGTTAAAATAAAAGCTATTAATAGTTTTTTGTAAAAGCTCTTTGTATTTTATTAAAATAACTGAAATACAAACACTTTAATTATTCTAAGCAATTGTCTTGAAGATAAATAGCTTCTTTTTAATTTATATCACTAAAATAAATGTTCAAATAACATATACATGATTATGATTCACAGTAGTAGCATAAGTCTGAATCTTCTGGACCACATGAAAAGTGGTACCAAGATGTGCATTTAGTACATTGTGTCTAATTATCGTATGGACAAAAGCATATGGTGCATAGAGTTGTATCAGTGATAAAACTTTAAGAGTCAGAAACCATATCTTTCTTCCTTTTCATTTGTTTCTTTATTCCATTAGGTCTTTCTGCTTTCTGCTTTTCAGACTTCTTTACCTTTTTTGTCTTCAAGTTTATTGATTTCATTTTTTACTTAATCACCTTAAGTGCAGCTTTTTTTTTACGCAAAATGACTGCTTGTTGCTTTTCTTTTACATTGCTTTCATGCGCTTCTACTCGCTTCTTGAAAGGTGAAGAAGTAGGTTTTCAGCTGACTCTGTCTTTCTATTTCGTTGTCTTAATATAGGAATTTTGGGACGTGGAGAAATCTTTTCCAAAATTTTTTAGGGAGACTTAAGGCCAATTGGCAAAACTGCATCATCAACAGCCTTCAATTTTGCAGCAGTAAATGTTGTGCTTGTGACATTTGGCAACTGTTTAGGTGCAACAAAAGGCATATTAGACAATTCACTAGATTGCTGACAGATTTCCAATGGCTCAGCTTCAATAGTGAGCAAAGCTGCATTAAAGGCTTCATCGTTAAAAATAAGGTCATTTATTGGGTATAAACCAGAACATCTAAACCCATAGATTGCTTTGTCAATGTTTGCAGTAAAGTTTTAGGCAGTTGCAAAAATACCTGCCATGTCAAAAAATGAAATTCTACGCCCCTGATGTGATAACATCTAGTTGCTTGCTGCTGTATTGTAGCCAACTTTCAATAGTTTAAAAAATGTACGATCTAAAGGTTGCATCTTGTGTGTACAATGAGGTGGAAGAGTTATGAGATGGATCCCATTGTCACGACAAAAGTTAATGGCCTCAAGTGTTTTGTGACTGTGATGACCATCAAGTACAATTAATTGATCATTAGTTTTAGATGCATGAGTTACAGCAGCAAAATGTATTAATCATTCAATGAATAAAGATGAATCAGTCCATCCACTAGAGCTAACTCTAATAATTGAGCCTGAACGTGCACCAACAGCCAGCCTATCAGTCATTCGCTTACGGGGAATTATAAGTAATGGTGGGGCATAAGCGCCACTTACACTCATTGCACACACAACTGTCACAGTAGCACCTCTCTCTCCACTAGTCATTTTTGAAACTTGTCGTTTGTCTTTCATTGCATTTATTTTTCCTGGGTTAAGGACATTTGTGATTCCAGTTTCATCCATATTCCAGAGCTGTTTCGCTGAAAACTTATATTCCTCAATAAGGACTTGTATACTGAAAAAAACTGATTTACTTTTGGTTTATTGAAGCCAATGGCTCTGCTTATACTGGTGGCTTGAATCCTCGCAGCCAATCCACTCCAGCCATTTTTTGACTTTTTATTAAAAGGATTATCAATTCCCATTTGTTTAGCAAAATCATAAGCCAGGCGACGCACATCTATTGTTGCCAAGCCTAATAACGCTCTTTCCAGAATCTGAACTTGTGTAATAATCTTTAATTCAAATTCTTTACTAAAAACAGGAGATTTTCCACACAGAGACAAACCACCAGCTATTTTTACTTTTCCATCTCGATGACGCTGTAATGTTTTTTTGTTAATACTAAATTCTGATGCAATATTCTTTAGACTGCAGCCCAACTTCGTTGCATAAAATGCTGACTTTATTCTATCATTTGTTGCTCCTCTCTGTGTTATTCGCACATAATTTCTCACCATTATTTATAATATTTAAATATGCATCTAAAGAAATATTAAAACCTTAAAATTTTAATAATATGAACATACAAACACATACACAGTATTATATAATTATTAAATACATTATTACTTTATACATTACATAACATCCATAAATTAACCCTCTTTGAGTTAAATAAGAACTTACTAAATTTACATGTACATACAAAATTACTCAAAATTATTAATGATAACACGATGTTGCAATTATTAATAATATGATGTTGCAAGCTAAACACAGCTCCTTTTAGTAAAAATTTTATTACACGCATGTAATAATACATGAAGTTGTATTACATTCAATTGCTGATAACTAATTGAATGTAATACAACTTCATTCAGCTGAATGCAAATGAAAATATTTGTAAAATTTTTACAAATATGCATTGAATTGCAGCAACTGCATGTGATACAGCTTCATTTTACTTAGCATATATATTATAACATTTATATTATATATAAAATTATTTTAAAAAGCTATTTATAAATATGCATAATAGTTGTCAACACATAAACCAACATATAAACATTGTCAATAACTAAATTATGAAACGCTATTATGTTCGAAACACATTTTAAAAATGGTAGAAATTCCGTAAAACTACGACACAAGAAGCCCTTTGAGAGCATCTTACCCCACGTAACCGATGACATCTTGCCTCATCTGTAGTGAGTGCAAGTTTAATACAAATAAAATTAAATTAATTGCTCAGTTATAAACCTTTTTTACTATATATTATTGTGGGATAAATTCTCTATAAAACAACACGTTTCTTACCTTAATCGCTTAAGTACTGCCAATAAACATTCGAATTTAGAAGCAACTTACAAACAAAATACTCCAAAAAAGTTATAAACCGATTTAAACATCAACTAACAGCGATATTAAAAACATTTTTTGTTCCACGATACTGTTTTAACTTTACCAATGGTATAATAGAGGAATAAAACATTATTATTCCATGAAAGCAAAAAAGAGTTCTAACCCACGGCTCATCTTGCCCCACCCTACCCTACAACTATCCAAAATGTAAAAAAGAAAAAAAAAATTAAATAAAAATTACTTTATACCATGACTATAACTGGAAGATTCTTCTAAAACATTTTTGTAACATACAGGAGCAATGACATCAGATTGTTGCAAACACCCTTCAGTATTAACTTGAATATCATTTTCCTTTAAATATAAAATAAACTTCTTTATTTTATGAAAATTTATTGGATTAGTTTTAAAACATTTACAACCTCTACTATAAATGACAATCAATATCATTATTGGTTATATACAACAATTTAAATCATAAATAACAAAATTAAATAATTCATTTTTTCACTTAACTTCATTTATTATCCTCTTTTTTTCAACGACAAAATCAACTTCGTCACTTAATGATTGAGAAAATAGTTTTAACTTTTTGCATGCAGAAACACGCATTTCTGAAAAAAAATTTAAAAGTTCAACAATGTCAAAGTAATTTAAAAAAGGGACAACAAAGCAGACAATAATATTCACTTTTTCTATTTATCCTCCTATTGACTCGGTTAATTATGTTATTATTGACATTTTTTTGAGGAGAAAAATTGAAGGAGCTGAGTCGGGATGTTTCTCAAAGAGTTCTCTTTTACCTAAAATGTTTAAAAAAGTAGTATTTATTGAAATTTAAACATAAACATTCGAAGATTTAGGAGACCACAGTTTCCTCGACGATGTGCTATCTGCAGTTAACAGAAAATGGTTAAATGCGGTTTATCGCATTTAACCATCTTTTTCTAACCGTTTTTATTCTTAGGAATGCGATAAAACTTAAGTTCTTTATCTTTTTTACAATTAGTTGTGCAACCTACAACACAACAACTCCTTAGCATCTTTTTGTCATAAAAAACAGTTAAAACGCTATTTGATATTTGTGTTTGTTTTCCCTCCATTCAAGATGGTTATATTATTTCGGAATTCGACGTGACGTCACGCCGACTAGATGGATATCATTATGATGCAGTTATTTTTTTATTAACATCTAAGATTATTGGTAACCCTTATTATAATATATGTAATTTATATATGTTAAGATCATCTGACATTAGAACTACATATACATCATAATAATGTTATGCAATTCTCATCATTTAGTTATTTTAAAGTTACACCAGAGTTAAGGCAGCTCATAGCAAACTAAACTTTTCTTGCGCAAATTGAGCTGAACTATTTTTTAAAAAGTTTGGTCAACCCATTTTAGTTTGGTGAATACCGATAGTTTAGGGCTGAACTTACGCAAAAACTTACGAAAGTTTTTTTGAAATGCAACTTGGCAAGTTTAGTTTATACGGACTTTTACAGTTTTTAACTTATACCAAACTAACGACAGACTGACGCTAAAATAATGTTTTGTGAATATTCATCCAGAACTTTTACGAAACGTTCTTAGAACGTACCCGAACGTTTCTAACGTTCGTCGAACGTTTTGTGTTAGCTGGGAACACGGAAGTGTAAAGTAGGTAGTAGTCTCACAAACTACTAGTTTGAGATGCCTCTAATACATCTGAGTTCAGATGTCTATAAGGTGTTAAAGTAGTAGCCGTCTTTTTTTAGATTGCTAGTTTGAGGTGTTTGAAGACATCTAATATGCAGATGTCTCACAGATAATTGATATGAAATGTCTCAAACATATCTGAATTCAGACCTCTAAAAGAGGTCAATATTGTGATTTCTTTTAGATGGCATTTAGAAACCAGTCTGAGACGTTGTTAAGATGTCATTAGGCTGGCAAAAAAATATAAATTTATGTAAGTACGTTATATTAAGTTATATTTAAGAAAAAAATGTTACGTCAAACAAAAAAATAGATTTTTATTTGAAACTTATGCACTAATCAAAATACAAACATAAAATATAAGACTTGATTGTCATCAGTTTCCTAGTGTTTAAATGACCGTTCGATAATTCCACCGCCAATTTTAAACGCCAAAGCTGGCTTCAAAAAATTTGACGTATACGCTTCCAGTTATATTTTGAGATCAGCGAGCCAGGATATATTTCACCAATGTGTAAAAATTTTTCAAAAAACAAGGCGTTGCACCCTACACCACCAAATTCTCTGAAATTTGGCACAAAAGTGTAAAGATGTAAGTTAGGAAAAGCTGTAATTTTTTTAAAAAAATCTCTAAACTTAAAGTTTGTAAGATTTTGACTGAAAAATGAGGGAGAGATAGCGCCGGAATTTTGTCCGTTTACCACAACCCTTATAAAGTGCTTGTAGTAACTTTGCAAAGCTCAAATTTGGTAACAAAGAAGTTTGAATCCTGTTTTATCTGAAAATTATAGATTTGTTTCTCTTAAAACAACAAAATATAGTTTATTTCAAGATCTACAAAACGCACTTACTAATGACAATAAAAAAGAGGATTCACAACTATAGCTCTAGAAAAAATCTGACTGAAATAAAAAGCTTTTGGTTTTAATTTTCTTAAAGATTAGATCATTCCATACCAATCACTTCCATACCAAGAGCAGAGCCACGATACACATAAATACAGGTAAAGATAAAGATACCGATACAGATAAATTCAACAAAGTGCTAGAAGAAAGATTGTCTTTTTCAATACTAATAAAAGAAGCCACTGGCAAAGTTGTATCATCTGATTATAGTTCACAGTTCTATTTATAATCTTCTGATTTTTAACAGAAGTTGATTTAGAATGACTTTGGTTTACTGAACACACGGTTTAATGTGCTTCAACTTTTCACTCAGAATTAAATTATAGTCATAACAACAGAGCTTTGATACACCTACATACATAAAGTTTTTACTTGACATATTTTTAAGAAGGTTTAACTCTGTGTGTTCTTCAAGTAGATTTGGAACTATATTAATCAAAAATACTTTGTTATGGTGGGCGACAAGTAAATGGATTTTGCAGAAATTCTTGTAGTAGTCGTTTTAGTAAATTTTTCAGTAGAAAAAACTGAACTTTCATTAAATTTATAAGCAGTTTTTTTATTATTGACAATAAAAGAAAGACAGAATGTTCTTTTAAAGTTCGTTGTTTTCTGGAGCGTTTTTACCTTGTGTTGTAATTTCGAAAAACTGCTATACCACTTGAATCTATAACGTTTTAAGGTATAAGACCCCTCGAAACTTTTTTAACTAAAATAACTCTTTTAAGAAAAAACCAACTTCATTCTGAGAAAGAACTAGGTAACAACATTTAAAAAAATAAAAAATAATTTTATTAGTTTCATGGTTACCAATTAAAATAGTCAACATTCCAAAATGTTTGTGCCACCCCAGCCATACTATATCAGTTACTGAAAGCATTTAGGGTGTGAAATTTTGGCAAAAGGTTAATAACATGTTTATCTACAAACTTTACTAAAACTATTTTAAAAAAATTAATATTTTAGTTACACTGAAATTTTTAAAATGGTGCATTAAAAAAAAAAAAAAATTTAAGGTCAAGCTTGTATAAATAAAAAACGTTTTACAACATTGCAAAACTTTTAGTTCCAATTGTAAAACTAGATCCAACAAATATTTGCTGAAAGTTTCATGCAAATTGAACATGCCATTAATGAAATAGGATGGTCGGGAGGTCAAAAACTGAGATATTGAGAAAAACGCATTTAAATATAACATTTATAATTGCACCTAAAATTTTCAATGAAAATGTCAGTTTAAAAACAGTTACTTATAAGAACATGAACCAGGATCATATAGACTACTTTCTTGGTCATTATCTGCATCTTCTCTTTTTTTTTTTTTTTTTGCATCCACGAATTACTTTTCGTTGCTTTTTTGATGTTGTTCGATTTTGATACTCAACAAAAATTAGACGCTTTTTGTTCATGATTGAACAACCTTGAAAAGTATATATTCCTGGAATCACATTCAACTTTTCAAATAAAAGAACACTTGCATTTCTTCTAATATTAAATTTGAAACACCGTCATAAACTCTGAACTCCAACTGTGTTAAAGAAACATACTTTGTTTTGGGTATGCGCTGCCATATCATCCCATTAAAACTTTCATTTTGGTTTTGGGTACTACCATGAAGGCATTTTTTAAAAAGTTCTTCTTGAGATAGATTGAAATAAATAGGTTTTAAATGGCTGACAACTGAGAGTAAAAGGCCTATGCCTTGTTTGTAGGCAGAGGTTTTATTAGCTTTGTCCTGATTATAACGACACCAGCTATTGATACCATCAGGGCAATAATCATGCCAATTATTTTCAGCTGCAGATACATATTACAACGTTGCAAATATAGCCCTTTTTCATACCTTCTAAATCATTTACATTTGCCTTCTAAATCATTTACATTTTACAACAGCAATTCCATAGTAGTTTTGTAGACGGTTAATTATAGCATTTGTTAAATTTGTTAGATCGAACGACTAAACATTCTTTGTGCACCAATCACTTACATACCAAGTGCAGAGCCACGATACAGATAAATACAGATAAAGATAAAGATACCGATACAGATAAATTCAACAAAGTGCTAGAACAAAGATTGTCTTTTTCAATACTAATAAAAGAAGCTACTGACAAAATTGTATCATTTAGCAAATTTCTGGTTTATCTATTTCCTTGAAATCTTCCTGATTTTTTACTTTTAGTACTTTGTTTTACTCTGCATGACTTACTCATTGTTTAGAACGTTTATTAGATAAAAAAAAATGTAATGAAAAAGCTCGAAATTCTTATTAAAAACCCGTTACTTATTCGGGTTTCTAAGCAGACCAAACCTACCCAGTCAAAGGAAATATTAAATATCTCAAGAACTAACTTAAATCTTTAAAAATGGTTTCCAAATTCGTGTTCAGCAATAAATTTCGTGCCAAAATTACATAAAAAAAAAATTTTTTAAAAAGATTTTTGAGGGGTCTTATACCTTAACTAGTCCGTAAAACTCGAAACTTCATTAATCAAATCTTTCGTATTCAAAACATAATATTTAATTACCTTTTTCAATCGGTAGAGGAAATCTACATTAAAAATTAATAACTCCCTGAAAGGAACAAAAAGGATAAACTAATGTCATTATCAAATGATCCCGCATTAAGGTATAAATTTAAATCATCGCATAAGAATTTAATTCTTTGTGAAACTAATTTGTTGTAAGACAAATGATAAGTACTTTCTAAAACCGAGACTTTAAAAACTGCAGCACACTGTTTTTGAATTCCAAATATGTTCGCTAATGCATGTAGATAACGGCCGTCATTAATTTAAAGTATCTCTAGTTATCGTTAAAAACTGCAGCTCTCAAGGTTTGTTCTTTTTTTATCCTCCCCATTTGTAAGATGTTACCTGTAATTTATTTCATGAAGATAATTTAAAGATATTAAAAGAAAAACTAATCCAGTAACTTTACTTAAAACTGAAGAGTAGCACGGCAGCGGAATTTTTTTAAAGTGATTGTTACAGTCATCATAACCGGCTCAACATTTCCCCCAGTGTACATTACTTTAAATTAAAGAATCACACGGAATCTCTATTGTAAACTAATATACCCTGATTAAATATACGTTTAATTTTAACTGCAGGTGTGATTCTACCCAGCTAACAATTAACGTTCAAGAAACGTTGTCATGACGTTAGACGTTCACTGCAAACGTTATGCGAACGTTATTTTTACAGCTTTTGAACGTTCATATCAAACGTTCAATAACAAACAGCGGGCGTTGACCTTACGTTTATATATACATATATATGTATATATTAGAGGTATATATATATATATATATATATATATATATATATATATATATATATATATATATATATATATATATATATATATATATATATATATATAACACTAGATGCACCTTAAGGCGACAGTATATACTTTACTACTTTAAGGTTAATCTTCAAAAATTTCTAAAATTATGTTACGTGAACAATCGCAAGAACTTCGCTAGGCATTACATGAGCATTATTTTAAATTGGTTTCATACTTTTCTTTTCCTCGGAAAATATAATTGAAATATATAATTTTGCCGTCGCCTTAACGTTTTTCTATATCTTTTAGTTGCCTTTAGGAAAAAATATTCCTGGATTGACCATATGGTGACAATATTTAGTCACCTTAAGTAACTTTTTTAGAGCACATGTATTTCAATTTAATTGATTCAAATTACGATTAAGCGAATCAACTTACGATATTACGAATTACGAATCAACTACGGTAATAAAAGCTCAAACTATCCAGGATTGAATATATTGCCCATAGGTAAACCATGTGCTTTTTTTAAACAAATTAAAAAGTTTAGTATAAAGCAACATTTATGGATTTAGTTGTCTGTTAAATAAGTTTTGACATCTATTTGACTTTTGCAAATCTGAAGCATATTATGGTTTGAAGAAAACATCTTAAAACCTCCTAAGAAAGTTAGGCTAGTCAATGATGTTTTGAATTTAGAAAAACATATTCATACTGGGTGCACTTAAACCTTCATTTTTGATGGCCTTGCAGTTAAATGTAACAAAGAAGCTGAGATGAACAAAACTTGCATCACTGTCTAACTTACCTTGGACTCAAATAAACACTGACAGTTAATAAATTCGTTCTTTTTTTAGTTAGTTAGGGGAGATGGGGGCGCATTGATCGCCGTAGCAGTGTTTTGAAAATTGCGCAGAACCTGAAAGAGATGTAAAAACTTATTAACTACGAAACACATGTAGAACTATCTGGCTTTTGGAATATATAAATATTTTGATTTAAAAAAATGATAAACATGAATAATTTTAACTTTTAAACAACCCTCTCAAAAGATCAATGTACCCCAAACAATGGGGTACTATGATCTCCGACTTGGGGCACATTGATCTTATATGCGTAATATTATCTAAACGTTTAACACTTCTATAACTAAATCTTGTAAATAATTTAGTCAAAGGGTAATATTGTATAATATATAATACATCTAAATTTTTTAATTATTTTTTAAATATAGCAGTTAAACCCACTAGTCTAATTTTTAATTTAAAAATGTATAAATCACAGCAGCTATAAGCTACCCGCTTTATATACGTTTAAAACTTTACAACAACTTGAAATTTATAAGAACTGAAATATAAAGACTGAAATAAGAATACAACTTTTAAGTTTACAAAACTTGTTAAAAGTACAATATTTTGATTAAGAATATTTCATCATTTGTGAAAGTCAAGTTGTGAAGCAGCTTTTGGTTTACATTGTTTTTTATTCCTAAGCAAGTAATTCTTAGTTTCTTTCTTATCTTTTGTGGAGACTTTTTGTTGATTTTTGGTTTGCTTCAAAATTTTCTTTTCTTTTGACAAACGAATTTCATTTCTGACAGGAGTATCAGTCAAGATCCTTGTTTTTAACTGCCTACCTTTAACTTTTTTTTTTCTGGCAGATGCTTTTGGGTAAGGTTTTAAAACCTCAGGTGAGATTATAGAAGCAACACTTGTTGACACTTTGTTTAAAATACTTGTTTCAATATTTACTATAGTTATTTCAGACTCTATGTGATTAACATGTGCTGGTATCATTTCAGATTCCATGTTGTTGACAGGAGTGATAGTAACTGTATCTGGAGCAGCTCTACCTGTAACTGATGATGGTAAATATTCGTCATCTTTGAAAATTTCAGAATTGAATGGCTCAATGCCAGCTACTCTAAATCCTGTCTGTATATTAGATGGTGAGAAAGCTTTTGTATACGGTTCTCGAACTATTGAAACAATATCATAAATGGTCATTGGTCTTGGGTTTGAAACCATCCAATTATCACATGCAGAATTGTAAAACCTTTTCAATGGTCCAAAAACAGTTCTATCTAATGGCTGCAATTTATAGCTGCAATGGGGAGGAAAACTTATCATTGTAATTCCGTGTTGAATTGCAAGCTCCAAGCCTTTAACAGAAATATGACTTTCATGACTGTCGAGAAGTAACAAAACTGGAATTCCAGAGAACAGTTTGAATATTTAACAAAATGTTTAATCCATTCTATGAAAATTTCTGAGTTCATCCAACCAGAAGGATTTGCAAATCCCACACATCCAGGAGGTCCTTCCTTAATCATGTAATCATGAAACTTTACCCTAGGAAAAATAAATAATGGAGGAATGGAATTTCCAACAGCATTAGAGGCACAACATGCAGTTACCAATGTTCCTCGTTCTGCAGATGTGATTCTTCCAACTTGTTTGCTTCCTCTACCAGCTAAATCCTTTACCGGCTTTTGAACGGTTGTTAAACCAGTTTCATCAACATTATATATACAGTTAGGATTATATTTATATCGATTTCTTACCGTTTTAAGATTTTGAAAAAACTCTCTTACAGTGTGTTTGTTAAAAGCTGTTGATCGAGCGAAGCTCGTTGCTTCAGGTGTTCGTAGAGACAACTCTGGATGTCTTTTCATAAAACCTTGCAACCAATCAATGCCTGCAATTTTATTTTTGATCCATGATGATGGGCATATCTTATTGTTTTTTAAAGCAAATTCATATGCCAATAATCGCGTTGACCTAGTTGAAAGGCCATAGTTCATTTTTGATGCAATTAGTAAATAACTTGATAAACTTTTTTCATCTTCTGCTGTAAAAACTTGTCTATTGTTGTAGTTAGGCTTGAAAGCTTCATTTGGATTAAGCCTCTTTTTACGACAATATCTTTTTAAAGTCATTCTATCTATGTTAAACTGACGTGCTACAACATTCAGTTGAGTTCCTTCTAAAACTTTATTAACAGCTACTTTCATTGTTTCACTTGGTATAGCAACTTTATTTGTTTTTTTAATTCTATTTCTAACCATTTTAAGATCTGTAAAAAAATATATCAATAAAAACATGTTTTTAATAAATGCTAATATTTAACATAATAATATTATGTTAAATATTTTTTAATTATTATGTTAAATATTATTCTTTTGATATTATAAAATAATAGTATTATTATTACAAGCTTATAACATAAGTAGATTTAAAAAATGAAATGCTAAAAGCTATTGTTTGTTTATATATAGTTTTTTTTTAAATTATAAATACAATATCATTCGTTTAACTGTATTGCTTATAAACAAAAACATGGGGCACTTCGTCTTCTATGGGGCACTTTGATCCTCCGATCAATGGGCCCCGCATAGTCAAAGATCAATGTACCCCAATAGGTATAGGTAACATATTGATAGCAATATCTACTGTATAAATTGCAGCCAAATAAAAATTATATATTATATTATACACCTAACACTTACAAATTTAAAATAAAATTGTTGTTAACCCATACAGACATCTAAATAAAAATATATTTGAATTATAGTACGATTTAAAAAAATCACTTTTTATGACAAAAAACAATATTTTCTTTATTTTTTTTGACGCTGATAACCTTATGGAAAAATATTACGAATAATCAATTAGGGAAGCATAGTGGTTAATTAAATTGCAACCTCACTTCTATTAAGGCAAAAATGAACGAGTAAAAGCCAAAAGATCATACTGCCCCGGCGATCAATGCGCCCCCATCTCCCCTACATTTAATATTTCAAATGCAAGTACAAAATATTAAACCTTTTAATAACAAAGGCAACAAACCTTTGGCTAACTGACATGATTGTTTTTGTGATCCTAATTCACCAGGTTCATCACTGTTCTCAGATATTTGATTATTTTCAACTAATAAGAAAAGTTAATATATTATAGGAAAACCTAATATATTATAAGAAAACTTAATATATTATAGGAAAACAACCAAAAAAATAACAAAAAAAACAATTAATACTTTTTTCAGGTTTACATGACTTATCATTAACATCATCGATACATTCCTATTGATTTGCTACAAGAAAAAAATAACATCATGTTTTAGAAATACTAAACTGCTTTTAAATTAGTATTTCAAAAAAAATCCCTTATAAGTGCAGCATGTTTTTTCCTAAAATTGGCTTTAAGTGCTTAGATTATAAAATAAAAATATTTCTGGAAGTATACATAATTCTAAAAAAATTCAATAAAGCATAATAAACATCTTACAGTGTTTGTGAAAGCTTTCACTATTAGTTTTACATTTCCCTAATAAATAAATTTTTTAAAATGCTATTTTCAATCAAACACAACACTTTTTTTAAACTAATTTTAAAACCAAATAACATAATCATTTTAAAGATGAAACTATGGGAAGATAAGGTTGACCCTCAAACAAGCTAGGCCTAATGAGCAATAAGTTCTTGTTGGCTCGTAAAACCTTCTAAGTGCACTTTTAATGAGAAATTTTGAATGTAAATTTATGGACTTTTAATGAAATTTTATGAAAAAGTTAAAACATGATGCAAAACTTCTGAAAATTGACTAATCAGAATGCATCTTTTGCATTAAAAAGAAAGTTTTTTTTCACTCAAATTAGTTTATTTGCTCTATGAAAAATTTGTGATCTAGACATGCAAGGAATTTCTAAGTAAGTTGACTTTTTATCAAAATCAGAAAAATAGTAGAAAAACAGCAAGAATAGTAGAAAAACAGTAAAAATAGTCATGTTTTCTTACCTTTAAGTGTTCTTTTTGGATACACTTTTCTCTCTGTCACAACTTCTATAAGATAAATAGGAACAAAACTTTTTAAAGGCTGTTTAGAGCAGTTAAAGTAAGGGAGCAAGCAAATACAAACAAATAGCAGGCTGAATTTTCAGGAATTTCTTTTCTTAATATTAAAACATTTTCAAGAGAACTGGTGAGATTACTCTTTCTTAATTATGGTAAAAATAATTTCTATGTATTATAAAGAAGATTATTCAAGCAAATTAACATCTGAGCAAATTCTGTTACAATCTAAGAAACTGCAATAAGCTTTAATTAGATGCACATAATATATATAGTATGCTTTTGATATTGATTACAAACAAAGGAAAATGCTGACCTTTCACTGGTATTAAAAGTTCTTCTACAATACATTTATTGTTTATTTCTCCTAAAGTAGAGGAGCTAGAACTTGATGATTTAATATGGTCAACTTTGCCTCCCTCATGAGTATTCATTAACATTTGGCCTGTTGTTTTTATTTGTAACGAACCAGGGGCAGCCTGGTAAACATTCTGATTAATTCTCTCTGAATGCCCAAAGTGGTTAAAGATTAAGGTTTTTTTTTCTTTTTAGATAATTCCAATTTTGCCAAAATTGTTGCAATACGATGGCGATTCTGAGTGGCATTGATGGCACCATTTTTATCTAAGCGTATTAGTATCTCATTAATACAATGCCAGCCACTTGCGTGGCTCAAGCTGTTTGGGTACTTGCAAAAATGTATCGATTTTTAACAGGAATTCCTGCATTTCTTCTTACCTCTTTATTTGTTGGTAGTGCATTGCTTTGATGCATTCTGGTGGAAAAAGAACAGGAACAAGGTGATCACCACCTTTCCCTGTTTGATATGTAATAAACATTTGTTCTGAGTTGAATTCAACTGGTAGGTCTTGTTTATCAACCCATTCTCCTTTCAATGCTTCATTCCATTGATATAACTGGAGTCGAACTGGTTCACCACCACGCCTACCTTTAAATATAGTCAGACATGTGGCAGTAGCTGACCTGATGGTAGTAAATGAATTCAATGGATGTTCATAATCGTCTATTGAATTCATAATTTTATTACATTCCTCAATTAGTAACTGAACATCTCGCTCATTTGGCGAATTTATTGGCTTAGGCAGGTTAGTATTTTTACAATAATTCAGATTGTAGTAGGCATCACCAAACAAATCATTTTCATACAACTTTAATACCTTTAAGAAATCAACCACTCTTTGAGATCTCAAATCCTCATTTTTTACCAAAAAATGACCAATTAAAAATTTTGCAGTTAATTTTAGTAAATTTAATATGCTGATCTTTAAGCCATTTTTTTGTGATTTTTCAGAAATATGGTCTGAATCTTCATTTGGTTTTTCTGATATAGAATTGATTGCTTGTCCTACTAGTGTGATTACTTCTCTACAATACATATCACCTGCGTTATTTAAAATATCAGTTAATTTAACCTCTGTCTGTTTGTTAAAGATACTTCTAAAAGAAATGTATAATCTTGCTGTTAGTCGCATACGTGCACGCACTAATCTTCTGGTCTCTGATACTTTATATTTCTTCCTTTTAAGTGCACTATAAGATCTAGCACCAATCATTAAAATTATTTTATCAGATTTAATGTAATTCCCAATATCATCTAGCTGCAATGTACTGAGAAGATTTATGAAATCACTTGGATAATTCTCGATATGTTCACTTAAAGATATAGAAACCATTGGCAGCATAAAATTTGATGCTTGACACACAAGTTGGTGCCGAGCTTTATATTTTCTTGAATAGAAGCTAGACCATCCAATTTGAGTATTCAAATACCTGATATTCGAATTTATTTGCGTGTTTTTTTACTATTTGATATTTGAATATTTTCTCCAATATTCGAATAATTTCCAAAATGTAAAGGCAGAGTAAGCTTTTAAAAAAGTACTGTTAATTTCTCTTTTTGCAAACGAAAAAAATATTTGTCTTTTTGCAAACGGAAAAAATTTTTAGAATTTTTATATAACCTTTAAGTGGAAAAATTGCATTTTTGTATGGTTTTTATTTTGTGTGTCATTATTTTTGTTTGCTTTTAGAAAACAGTCGTTTATTTAGATTGCTTAAAAATATAAATACATATTTGTTCCAAAAAAAAAAATCTTAATAATAATCTTAATAATAATTATTTTTAATATTTTGTGAATAAATAAATATAATATAGAATTAAATAAATATAATATGATAAACAATTTGTGGTTGCATAACTTGAAGTGGTAAGTTAAAATTTTTTAGATTTTCTTAGATAATTCATCTCTGGTTTTTTTAGCCATGTCAAAAATGTCCAAGGTATGGGAGTTTTTTAAGAAAGACGAAAAAAATATTGGCGAAGCCAAATGTGGTAGGTGCAACACGAACATAGGATGGAGAAGTTCAACTACTGCTATGATTAATCATTTGAAGCTACGACACAACATACTGATATCTAAATCGGTATCAAATGACAATGATGGAGAAAATAATATTCCTAAGAAAAAACAAAATACTAAAATAAGTAATATTTGGCCATTTGTAAAAAAAGAATCTTTAAATGAAATATTGTCAAAAGTCGCAGCTTTTGATGGAATCGCTTTCACAGCAATGAGTAAATCCCAAGCTATAGCTGGTTACGTGCAACAAAAAGGTTTTAAATGGCGAAAAGTCCGACAACTATTTCAAAATGCATCAATAGAAAATCTGATAACTCCACTTAATGATTCTGGCATTTTGACAGAAAGGCATTTAGACATCATTGAAACAGATGATGAAATTGACATGGACATTTCTAGATCAGTTGATTTTAGAATTGGCGGTTTAGTGTCAGATGAAAATATAGTCATTAATGAAACTAAACAAAAATACAAAAAGCCTTCACGGCTTTGCTTGTTCTGCAAAGTTCCTCAGACTCGATTGAAGCGTCACATACTTTCAAAGCATTCTACAGAGCTTCTGTAACACCTCTGCTATGTATGAATGTTAAAGATCAGAATAGGAAAATAGAGCTATTCAGAAAAGAGGCTATTAGAAATCATAATATGTCACTTGTAAAATCAGGTAAAACATGCTTTATCAGAGAAAGAAAGTCAACCACTCAAGATGACGAACTACCTCTTATGTGTTCTGGCTGCAAGGGTTTCTATTAGACCATCCAACTATTCGAGCTTTTCAACTATTTGAATATCAAATAGAAAAATCTAAAAATATTCGAGTAATCGAATACTCGAATAATTTATCAAAAAGTTAAAAGACATTAAAAAAATAATAATAATCTAATTAAAAAAGTGTTTTATATTTTATTTTGAACGATTTTATTATTTTATATATGTATTTTTTTTTTCTAAAAACATTTTTTTCTTTTCTTTTTAATTGCACCTGCTGTTGAGAATACTCTTTCAAAAGCTGTTGAGGTAGGGCGTAATGTTATTAAAGCGTTATACAAAACGTCCAGCGTTGTCAACCGTTTTTTAAAAGAATCCAATTGACGAAATTCTTTCTTCAATTCAATATATTTATCAATTTCGCTGCGATTGCTAACATGACAGTTTTTTGGTTCTGTAATAGAACTTATTGCATTTTGGAGTTCTTTTTGCAATCCGACTGCAACTGGTGATGTTAATTCTATTAAATCATCTGCATCAGATGAGGTAGAATCATTATTAATTTTCTCTTCTTCAAACATTTGTGGTTATATTTGTTCCATAACTTTAACAGCGAATAATATTGCTGCATTTTTTGATGAATATTTAAAATGAGCGTTAGAACTTGGTATAATTCCACTCTGCAGATAAATGATCAATGTCATTAAAACTGAATCTCTTCTTTCATCCATCCTTATTTTGATCGCATGTATCAGTTTTTTTGCTATATTAGTTTGCATTGGTTGCAACTTTTCAAACAAAAATTTGTAAACTCCTTTAGCAGTTATGAGATTTGCATCATTTTTACTTAATTCAGTAACAGCAGTTTCAACTGGTGCCAGAACATCAACAAGGTTTTGTAGCGCAAAATTATCATTTTCTGGAATTGGATCAATATTCAATTCGACTAAGGATTTCTTAACACATTCTGATAGAATTAAAAATCGTCGAATCATTACACTCAAAGAATTCCATCGCGTTTTTATGTCTAATTTTAACTTGAGTTTTTTCCCCATTTTTAAGCTATATTTTGTTGCAAAATAGAATGCTTTGAAGCCGATTTTTTAAACATTCTTATAACACCTCTTAACATGTTATTAATTTGATCAAAATCTGACGTCATATCATATTGATCTTCCTCAATAAACAACAAATTGTAATCAGAGCACTTATCTTCTGTGGAATCTTCTTCTACATCTTCATCAACAAAATCTTCGGTATCGTCAAACACTTCATTGCAAATAGAATTTTTTGGTATATAAAAACAATCCATCACGGCTAAATGAAGCGCGTGATTATGGCAAAGTTGATTTAAAACACCTAATATATTGCCATACTTTTTCATTACGGCTGCTGCATTGTTAGTAGATGCAATGACATCATTTTTTAAGAAAATCCCAAAGTATGCTAACTTAGCTTCAACCAAATGTTTAAGTGTTTCTGCATTTGCCTGCTTTATTATTTCCGTTAAACCCAGAACATAGCATTCAATTGTATTTGAGACAAAAAAGGATAGGATTTGGAACATTTGAATCAGCTGAGTTTCAGAAAGGTGACTTTATTCTAAATAAAAGTCACCTTTCTGAAACTCAGCTGATTCAAATATTCCAAATCCTATCCTATTTAAATCCTAAAGAAAATTAAAAGAACGCATATTTTTAAATAATAAATTTAAAAAAAAACTTTTTTGTGAGAAAATGTATTTAGGTGTTTCTCAAACAAACTTTTTTAATGAAAAAATCTCACCTTAAGGAAATCACATTTTATATCCTATATACTGCATATTAAAAATCCAGGGTTCAGAAATAAGTACCTTTAGGTGACACATTGTTTTGTTTAGGGGTAAAAGGAAATATACTCAAATGTCATTTCAATGATTTACAAAGATATCTTAAAATGAATAATAATATTTTAAACCTTTTTTATGCATATTATGATTGTTTGCAAAGAGTATGTCTTATATGAGTAATGTCTTATCATTTTGACTAAAGATATTTCAGGGAACATGTGGGAATATCAGTTTGAAGATTTATGAAAGTATACAATTATAAATATCAATTTTCTCCTTAAGGCAACATCAATTTAGATCTTATCTATTGGATATTATCACAACATAGTAAAAGTTGTAGAAAAAAGTGCCTTATGTGGACACTTCATTTTAACTAGACATTCAGAAAACATTGTTGGATATTATCTTAAGTTTTAAAACAATATAAAAAATAGTTTTTTTTATCTTTTAGGCAACATCATTTATATCTTATCTACTGCATGTTAAGACAACTTGGCTCAAGTTTAAAAAATAAATGCCTTAAGGTGACAAATCGTTGTCACCTTTAAGCACTTGTTTTTTGTAAGTGCCTAGAGATGAAAAAATGATTTGTCACCTTAAGGCACTTATAGAATATATACAAATACCATAATTCTTAGCTTCTGCACTTAAGGTGACACCTAATTAGACAACATTGGAATTAAATGGTACAAATAAAAAAAATATGCCACTGAAATTTCTACCATAACTTTGTCAAATTTGGCCTGATGCCTAACAAAATTTCAGGCTTTGTTAAGAATTGAATTGCAGAAAAACATTCGTCTGATGGCGACCCAATTCTAAAAACTGACTGTACACAAACACTCCAAACTTCAACAACAGAAAAATTGTCTGATTTCTTATATAGAAGTTAAAATTAGTTTAAAAAATTTTAGGTTGAGACAATAAAAAAGAATTTGAAAAGTAATATTTTATATTAGTCAAGTATTGTTCTTGTTCTCTACTTGAAGAAGACACCATTTTTAGTAAACAACTAAAAGTATTTAAACTTTTGGATGTTTTTAGCTTAACATTTGCATTTCAGTAATTTCACTTTTTGGTAAAGAAATAGGAAAAATTTTGTGTTGTTGAAGTTTGGAGTGCACGTGCATAGTGAGCAATTGCACTTTGGTGGTAATTTTGATGTTGTTTAGTAGATAATTTAGTTGTGAATAATCGCTGAATAAATTTTTAAAATCGGTTCCTAATGAGCAAAGTTATTGCAATAAGTTCAGTGGCATGTTTTTTTATGACTCATAGTGTATCTATTGTTAGATACAGTACAGTTTAAGGTATCACAGCTTCAGTTTATTGCTGGTGTGATTTTGCTAAATGTATGCATTTTTATTACATAATCTTTCATATTATATATTATATTTGTAATCATCACCTGACTTTTGATATTTTATAAACTTCTTTTGATAACCTAAACTCATAAGATTTGTTTATTTGTAGGTAATTAAATTTACACTCAAATTATAATTCGACAAGACTATAGTCAAGATGTCTAAAAATAGTCTTCCTTCAGATTTGAATAAGAAACTATGGGAATCAAATTTGGTGAGGTTTGAAACAGCCAAGAATTCAAGAAAGTATGCAAAGATTGTTGACAGTCTTGATCAAATGAACAAAATGCCAACAGAACAGCATATCCTGGACAGATTTAAGTGCTAGGCTGCAAATGAGAAAAGTAGACAGGAGAGAGTTGTGATAGTGGTCAAAGAAGTAAAAATCTTATGGAAAAAACTGAATCTTCCAATTCAAAAAGGCAAATCTACAGTGGAAAGAAAAATTGAGAATGTACTAAACAAGTATGAAAGAGACAGCAGAACACCAGGAACGCAAGACTTTACCAACTTGTTCAACGCAACTGATGAAAATGGAGAATGGTTGTGCCAGGAAGATAAAGCCTTCTATAATCTTCAGATGTCAACAAATGGTAGAGCTGGCTACTGCACCACAATTGAAGATACACAAGGAGTTCATCCTAGAAAACTAAAGTTGATTAAGCAAAAAGTCAGTCAAGATACTAAGGATGATTTCAGCAGTGAAGATGAAGAACAGCAAAGAGTCAGTCAAGATACTAAGGATGATTACAGCAGTGAAGATGAAGAACAGCAAAGAGTCAGTCAAGATACTAAGGACGATTTAAGCAATGAAGATGAAGAACGTTTTAGCACTGAAGAAGAAAAACAAGATTCTGACAGTGGTTCTCAAGATTCAGAGGCTCCAACAACATGTAACAGACAAAAAACTGATTATGCAATAAATTTGGTGACAAAAGCAAAACTGAGTTCAAGAAAGGCACACACAGTCTGCAAAACTCTTGCAAAAGATGGAATTTCTATTCCAACTCCAAGTCAAAGTGGTGTTTACAAAGCTACAATGAAAGCAGGAGAAAAATTAAAAGAACATTTTATTGAAACTCTAAGAAACGAAAACTGGAGCTGGCACTTTGATGGGAAACACATAAAGAATACAGAGTACCAGGCCGTAGTTCTAAAAAATGAAAATAGAGAAGTTAAACTAGCAGTTCTTGCACTGATCAATGGAAAAGGTGAAACAATATTCAATGGAATAAAAACTGTGCTTGATGAATATAAGCAATGGCCTGCAATTAAGTTAATAATTTCTGATACAACCTCTGCAAATACAGGAAAATCTGTTGGGGCAGTCACACTACTACAGAAGCATTTTGTTAAGCTTGGATTAGACAAACCTCTTTATATTGGATGCAAGGATCATGTTCTTGATACATTACTAAAACATGTGATGAATGATTATTTTGAAGCAGCAACGACCTCGCCTAATCTCAGTTATTGGTTCATTAGCAGAATAACGGAAGAGTACCAGCAACTGAAAGCATCTTTTGACAATTCTGGAGATGCTCTGAAGGAAGAAGAAGAAATTGTTTGGAGAGATGATAAGAAAACAGGATTAAGAAAACAGGATGCTTCCCTAAAGTAAATTTCAGAACTTTGCCAAAGATAAGCAATGCAAGATGGAATAGCCGAGCAATCTATGCTTTGCTAGCTTATATTTTACTTCCAGAATTTCGACAGTCAACCGAAGGTCAGTCATCATGTGACTTTTTTAGTGGCACGTGGAGTGATATCTGGTTTTCTGGTCAGGTTTATATTCAGGATAAATAAAATAATTTGGCAGCCGTTTGCAAAGATCACTCAAAGGCAATAAAGACTTTAAGGACTTTTTGGTCGGTTGAGCCAACTCCAATCCCAACTCAAAAGTCAAGCATTTGCGCTGAAAGTGCAATTAAAGTTCTGCAGGATTTACTTTCATTGTGCAAAAGCATTGAAAAAATTAACATAAAATTTCTTTTGATAAATGAACACTAAAACCTGTATGTTTGAATTTCTGATTAAAAAAAACCATTTTGCACAATGTATAATTTTATATATTTTTATAAATTTGAATAAGGGGGATGACATTTTTTTAATGTTGAAACTTGCCATTGGATTTTTCTTGATCTTTCCATTAAAACTCCACAAAAAATAACATGGGGATAGGGTCTTTAAAAATTTTCATATCCCTAATATATATATATATATATATATAGGCATAGATATTCAAATTAGGAAATGCATGATGGTATACCTACAATATATGATAATCACCAGATATACATAAATATTATATTTATGTATATCTGGTGATTATTATATATTGTGTAATGTAATATATGTTATTATATATTGCTAAGAGTATAAATTGATATCTTGTTATATTTAATATAAAAAGATATCGATTTATACTCTTAGCTTTAAATTTTAATTAAAACTCATTTTAATTTTAATTTTAATTTTAAAACTAATTTTTTTTTTAATTTCAATTTTAATTTTAAAACTAAATTTTAATTAAAACTCATTTACAAAAGTTAGATTAAAAAATACGAAATCTTATTTTCGACATTTTAAAACAATACTATTTCTATTTAAGTTTTTACATGAAGCATTCAAGTGTGACGATTGTTATTATTATCATTCATAATTATCTAACGATTACAAATATCAAAAGTACGCGGTTGTGCCTCCTGTGCGTCTATGCGGTTCTGCCGCAGAGGACAGTTTTTAGAAAGAATGCAGTTTCATAGGTTGCTCATTAAGTTATGGCGATGTCAAAAACGGTTTTTACTTGATGAAATAATGCTGATCACAAATATGTTTAACACTAAAATCAAATATTGCTTAATCCTCAAGAAAAAGGCCTGAAAAAATATGATGTAAATATAATATTTTATCAAAACAGACATTATTATGTACAACTTCCCAGAAACGCAACAGGCGTTCATTTTGACAAAATCGAAATAAAGGAAACTGATTTACCGACGCATGGTATGCTTTTTGCCATATTAGGTATCATTTTTCAAAGGGAAATGTTGAAAAACGGCCTCTATATGCGGTTATGCCCCCACTTCCCCAATAGACTGTATTTTTTTAAATTTCAAACTCCATGCAGCTATAAACGTAAATATTACGTACCTTTGGTTTTTGGATCATTTTTATCTAGAAAATAATTTGATGTTAATCATTTTTGGTTTATCAGAAGATTTAAATCAACGTTATTAGTTTTCTTTACAAATAATATTACTCGAAAAACATTTTATTACCCAGATATGTTTTCAACTTAGATATTAAAGAGTTGTCAAAGACAATTATTAAAACCAATTTACAAACAATTTAGAATTAAACTTTTTCTCCAAAACTAAACATTTATTGTTGATGAATGGTTTATCAAAAGGTAGTTATAATAATTAGGTGTTTAAATATATCTTTTTAAGTACAAAATATACCTGGACATGTAAAAAGTATTGATTTTCAACAAGAACTGCATCATTGCAATTGTCAATTAGATTTTATTGATGCAGCTTCGGGTCCTAATTGACTCTGGTTGTGGGTATGTGCCAATACAGCTGGTGAAACATTGAGTCCAACAACTCCAGCTCGTCAGCTGGCCTGAAAGATAAAACAAATGTCATGAATGAATTTTTTCTAAATCTCAATATATGCTCAATAAACTAACAGATGCCCAATAGTTTCTAAATATATGCTTATTCAAAATATTTGCAATTCAATAATAAATATATGAGTATAACAAAAGAAAAGAGTATTAGAGAAATGAATTATTGAAGTAAAACGTTTTTGGTAGGTTTTGAAGAAAGGTCATAATTTTCATAAGTACATAAATTTCAAAAAAAACGAAGGTCATAATTTTCATAAGTACATAAACATTGTCACAGTAACTGTTTACTTCTAAATAAGGATGGTTTTACGAAGAAGTTCATGAATAACCTCCTTATACGTCAGAGAATACGTAAAAGCTACAATGATAAGATAAACCGAAAGAATAAAAATGAAAATCCTTAATAAAATTGGATTTTATTCATTATCTAAGTATTATTTATGCATGATTTAAGTATTCGAAGTGGAACTTAAAAGACGATGGCACCAAACAAAGGTCAATTAAAAATTTTACTTTTAAACTTTTACCAGTGATTGATTTTCATCAACTTTATTTTTTTTACCTCGGATTCGGAACTTTGTTTGAAAACTCTTTATCTCTCATATATTAAATAGTAATATATACATTACCTAACTTTTTCTTCAATATTAAAGCAATTTTATAAATTGCCGAAAATACTACGCAAGTTCAATCAACTATACTTGCTTTGAATACAGTGTGAGACATATCATAAAAATATCATAAAAATGCGCGACAATTTATTAGATAAAGTTCAGAAACTTATTTAAGGCAAAATACCTAAGTTAGACTAGCATTATCTAAATATGATTTAAATAATCCTTGAAAAAATTTCGACAACTTGTTAAACTTTCTGAGTTTTGGACTGCATAACGGTGAAGTAAATATCAATAGTAAATATTTATATATAATATGTTTATGATTTTTATATAACTGCAGTTTGAAGATTCTTTATTTTTTAACTGAAGGATATGGAGGAATTGCACTGGTCAGCGGCTTTTTGTTAGCATATGCTATGATTGTATCAGGAGGTAGGATTAACTCTATTATTTTCTTTATTACATTAAAATCTTACACTTTTTGAAAACATTCATTCTTTTGATTTTTTTAAATAGAGGACTTTCTGTAATAAACAGACCTTTATCAAACTTAAGACCGATTTTCTGCTGGCACAGTTTTATCTTATTTCAAAATTGATCAGTTTCTTTTACTTGTAAATCTACTTTTCAAAACGTTTCGAGCAAGTCGAGTATCTCAGTTTTAAACTTTGCATTTAGCCTTTCGTTTACACATGTACGAGTTCGTTCGATACTGCTTGTTTAGAAACTTCAATTGCCACATGGTGTAGCGTTTAGTAAACTGAAATACGAGTTATCTATAAGATTGCACAAGCTTCTTTGAAGCTTTCTAATCATTTTATTGCAGCATATACGAATTAGTTTCTGCTAATTATCTTTTTGCATCGGAGATTCTAGAAACACATATATAGTTATTTCTATATTAGTTAAGTTAGTCAAAACCTACCAAAAACGTTTTACTTCAATAATTCATTTCTCTAATACTCTTTTCTTTTGTTATACTCATATATTTATTATTGAATTGCAAATATTTTGAATAAGCATATATTTAGAAATTATTGGGCATCTGTTAGTTTATTGAGCATATATTGAGATTTAGAAAAAATTCATTCATGACATTTGTTTTATCTTTCAGGCCAGCTGACGAGCTGGAGTTATTGGACTCAATGTTTCACCAGCTGTATTGGCACATACCCACAACCAGAGTCAATTAGGACCCGAAGCTGCATCAATAAAATCTAATTGACAATTGTAATTATGCAGTTCTTGTTGAAAATCAATACTGTATACTTTTACTGTATAATTCCTTACATAAACAAGGTCTTCAGGCTGAAAGAATCGACTATTATTACTGAAAAAACCTGGAAGCTGTTTTTCCTTGATCTTGGTGATGGCCTCAGGAAGTAGCATCGACAATGGATTTCTTAATCTTCTACCTATTAAAAGTTCAGCCGGAGAAACTCCAGTTGTAGAATGTGGTGTTACGCAATATTTAAAAAGGAAGCGACACAATTGCATCTCAACATCACTCCCTTGAAAAGTTTTTAAAGAGTTCTTAAACGTTTGAACCATTCGTTCTGCTTGACCATTTGAGGCTGGATGATACGGTGCTGCATAGACTGGTTTGATATTATTTGAAGACAAAAACTGTTTATATTCTTCACTTGAAAACCCAGATCCATTATCACTAACAATAACCCTAAGTATACCATGGGTTGAAAACAATCTCCTGAGTACCCTAACCGTTGTTTTGGCTTCAGTGCTTTTCACATTTTCCATTTCGATCCATTTTGAGAAACTGTCAACTACTACTAGGAATATTTTCCCATTTTTTGGACCTGCATGATCAATATGTAACCTCTCCCATGGTCTACTTGGATATTCCCACGGGTGTGACTCAGTTAATGGAGACTTCTGATTTCTTTGACAGGTCTCACAATTTTTTACTGTGTTCTCAATTTCGGAATCGATTCCGGGCCACCAGACGTAATTTCTAGCTAAAGCTTTCATTTTACTCACTCCTGGATGAACATCGTGTAGCTCTTCCAATATTATTTCTCGTAACACTCTAGGCACCACTACTCTTCGCCCCCATAACAAACAACCTCCCTCTGTTGACAACTCAGAAAACCTAGATGTGTATGGTTTCAGCTCCGTTACACTATCTTCCATCATTAATCTTCCATCTAACACTTTATATAGAACCACTCCTAATATGGGATCATTGTATGTGGCTATCCTCAACTGTTTCTCTGTAATAGGGGTTCTTACTAGCTCCATCATAGCCACATCCATGGTCTTCATCCATCGTGACTTTTTCCTCGATGCATCTATTGGTAAACGGCTTAAACCATCTGCCGCTGCATTCCTTTCAACAGGACAATATAGTAGTTTATAATCATATGCTGACAGAAGCAGGGCCCAGCGTAATATTCTTGCTGCAGCTCTTGCAGGAAGTTCCTTATTTTCTGAAAATAGCCCCAGAGGTTTATGGTCAGTGTACAAAGTAAACTTGTGCTCATATAAAAACTAATGAAATTTTTTTACTGCAAAAACTAATGCTAATCCTTCCTTTTCAATTTGGGCATAATTTAGTTCAGCCATACTTAATATTCTTGAAGCAAAGCTAACAGGTTTTTTACTACCATCCTCCTCCTCTTGGCTCATAACAGCTCCCACACCATGTAGACTGGCATCAAAGTGAACTTTGATTTTTTTTGATGGATCAAAGTGGGCTAACAATGGTGCATTGCATAATAAAGTTTTAACTTTTCGAAAAGCTTCCTCGCTATTTTTACTCCATTTCTAAAATACATTCTTCCTCAACAAATTATGGAGCGGTTCTGTAATGGAAGCCATCCTAGGTAAGTAGGTATTGTAATAGTTAGCTATGCCTAAAAATGCTCTTAACTCTTTGACATTAGTGGGTCGAGGAACATCCTTGACTGCTTCCACATTTCGTGGTGATGGTCTGCAACCTTCTTGGCTGATTATAAACCACAGAATACCACTTCAGGTTGCATGAAAGAGCACTTAGATACTTTAAGAGTTAGTGCTGATTCCTTTAATATTCTTAATACAGATTCTAAATTGCTGAAATGCTCTTTGTCAGTTTTTCCAGAAATGAATATATCGTCCAATCGTACTTTCACAAATGGTAACCTGCCCAACCTTTTATCCATTTCTCTTTGAAAGATCCCAGTTGCACTATGAACACCAAACTGAAGACGAGTCGGCTGATATAAACCTTGATGGGTATTTATTGTTAGAAGTTCTTGTGAGGCTTCATCTAACTGAAGTTGCTGATATCCTTGGACAAGTCGAGCTTGGTATATTTCTGCCCTCCTGCAATAGTGGCTAACTGATCAGTAGTGTTTGGTATTGGATAGGTATCTAGAGGGGCAGCTTGATTTATTGTAACTTTATAATCCCCACGTATACGCAACGGACTCAAAGGATCTTTTGAATTCTTTAGAACAGGCACTATGGGTGCTGCCCATTTTAAATACTGGACTCTTTTCCAAACCCTTTGGTCTTCCAAGAGATCAAGCTCTTGTTCAATCCTAGTCTTCAAAGCATACGGTACTGGTCTTGGTTTAAAAAACTTTGGTTGTGCATCCTTACGTATAGGTATGCGACATTTAAAATCTTTTAGGCATCCTAAATTATCACTAAACACTTCAGGAAATTTCGCCACTAATGCTTCTACCCTCGATTCAAACCCATTGCAAACATTAACATTTCTCATTCCTTTACACAGTTCCATTTTAGGTTCAGTATCTGAATCCAATCTCTTCCGATTAATGTGGGCACATTTCCTTTAACTACAGTTATAGGTAAACTGCAAGATTGTCCTTTATAATCTACTTCAACAAACCCTATTCCTTCTGATCTAACAAGTTCTCCTGTATAAATCTTTAACAATACTTCAGACCTTCTTAGTCTTTTTTTATTTCCTTTTATTCTTCTATAAGCTGAAACACCTATTACAGAAGCAGCAGCCCCTGTGTCAACTTCCATTCCAACCTCTCTACCATTGATTTTTACCTTAACCATAACTGGTCCAGTCACCTTCTCAGATTCCTCACCTATTGAATACAAGGCTAAAAAATCACTTTTATTTTCATCTGCATCAGCAGTGCTTCCTTTAGTTAATCCCTCATAAACTTCAATTTGTTTCACTCCTAATTTCTTCTCCTTCCTACCGTCTAATTCTTTTTTTTCTGATCGACATCTTCTTTTAATATGTCCAATTCTGCTACATGCGTGGCACTTTGAGTTGCGAAAATGGCAATTGTTTGCCAGGTGACCTGTGTAGCCACGTCAAAAACATTCTCTATTTTCATCAAGTTTTTTCCAAGTATCCATCTTGTGTACTTCATCTTGTTCTACCGGGCCTTCTTTAGTACCATGAATAGTCTTAGCATCTCTATATGCTGCTTCATATGCTCTTGCTGTGTCTAGAGCTGTCTCCAATATTAAATTTTTGATGATTAATAACTTTTGCTGAACCTTTTCATTGTTTAGTCCACATACAAACCTATCTCTTAAGTAATTATTGAATTTCTCACTAAATTCACAATACTCTGATAGTCTGCGTAACTCCATGATATATTCATTTATTGATTCCGCCTCTTTCCTATCTCGTTAATAAAATTGGAATCGTTGTGCAATAAAGTTTGGGGTAGGTTCTAAGTGATTCCTCATTAGCATTATTATCTGAGTATAAGTTTCATTCTTAGTGTCATTTTCGCACAAACTACGAATAAGTTTGTATGCATGTCCTCCGACAGTTGATAAAAACACTGATTTTTGTAGTTCTGCATCTTTAATAGCATTGGCCAGTAAATAATTTTCAAACCGTTCTATGTATTCGATAAAATCATCCTTTTCTAAATCAAAGCTTGATATATTAGCCAAATACATCATTTTCACTTCGTCGCTAATTCTTATGAAAACGTTAAAAAAAGAATACTACTGCTTTACAAGAATACCAGAACTATATTTAGTTGTAACCACTATATAAAAATCATCAGTTCAAAAATCAACAAATACACGTTTCTCACTCCTCGCTCTTGGTCCGTACCGGAACAATCCCGACACACCGCACCTCGACCCTCCATCGGAATCTGGATGACACAGTTACAACACAAGCATTTGGCAGAGCTTGTTCTGGTTTGGCTAGGCAGTGATAAACTAGCAAATTTTAAGTTTCGTAAACCTATAGCTTTTCATCATGCAAGACTTTTATCAAAAGCTTTTATCATACTACATGACAATAGAACTGCTTACATTTACAACAATTTGATATAATTAGTGCAGAAGAAATAGCAACAGTTCATCAAGTTGCAAAGTTTTCTGGGCTGTTTCATGCAAGATTGTTTCTGAAAGCACCATTGGCAGCCTCTTCTCCAGCTTAGATTTATATGCAATCAGGGACATGATCAAGTATGTGTCATTTAATAAAACACTATCAACTGCAGCAATTAAAAATTTTAAAAATCATTTATGGTTTCTTACAGAACAAAATGTTTTACTTGCTGTATGCGATGAAACACTAGACAATTACACAAGAGAAAAAATTGCCAAAGAATTATTTTTATACCCTAAACCTTCAAGATTACCATTGGGAAAACCACCTTTTCCAATCATTAACATAATGAAAATTCCAGAATTATGGGAACTGGTTGGACCTCAATGTTGGATACTAATTCAACAGCGAAATCTATCTGCAATAGAAACAGAATGGATGCAAGTTAGCTCAAAGTAAGTTTTTCTCTTAATTGATTTATTTTATTAATTTTTTTAGCATTTAAAATATTTAAAAATGCCTGTATATATATTTCATAATAGAGATTGGAATAATTTTTCAGGATATCGAGTCCTAAAAAAGTTCATAGAAAAGTTAACTGCAGTATATGATTGTGCTGAGAGAGGATTAAAACTTATCCAAGACTTAACACACTTGTGCCTAGATGAGGAATTAATGAAAGTTTGATGCTTTCAATTTCAAGTCACAGACAAAAATTTTCAGTCAATACTAAAGACAAGTTGTCAAAAATTATTTAACATGTGTTATGTAATTATTACATTGTTTATATGATTGTTAGTTTTCTAATTTTATAAATTTATGTCAAGTCATAAATTTATGTTAATTGATTAAAAAAAATTATTTTTAAATCATGATTTTAAAATAAAAATTTTCAAATATTGTAATTTTTATTTATAAATGTGCTAAAAAAAAAGCTTTCTAAACCCACAGATGTGCATAACTATGCATAACATAGTAAGAAAACTATCCCTAATTGTATATTTCTTCAGCTATCAATACCAGGCTATTAAGTCTAAAATTATGTAAAAACCGGGTTTTTTGAGAAACCAGGTCAATGTTTTAAGATAAAAAAAAACTTACAAAACAACACGTAAAGCTGTCCTAATAGTCTCTATTTTGCTGAAATATTGTTTTAATTGATCACACAAATGTCCCTATTCCCTTAAACAAACAAAACACGAAAAAAAAAATTAATTAAGGGCGTTTAACTACTCAGAATATGACTTTTTGGGGCAAAAATTTAACTTTTGTGCCCGTTGAGCGGGGTCTAAAATTTGAGCAAATAAGTTAAATTTTGTTTTTTATTGATCACAAAATACACCCATAGTACATAGAAAACAGTGCCTTTTGATTTTCAAAAATAAGGGGAATAAGGACATTTGTGTGATATATATATATATATATATATATATATATATATATATATATATATATATATATATATATATATATATATATATATATTTTAGGGTGCGGTTGTGACTCACTATAGGGGCACAACCTTTTTTTTTACTAAGTCTAATTTTTGTGTTACAACATTTTTAAAAGCTGTTTTAATTGCAGCAATTTAAAGCTTAATGATGTGTTTATCGAAATACACTGTTAAAAAATGGCATGCCGTTTTTATTTTCATACTGCATTAATCTAAACGTTAAGGGGGCTGTTATGCCCCCACTTCCCCTCCTTATTTCATTTCTTTCTTTGTTTTTTTTTTCCAATTCATTTGCCTAACTTTCTCATAGAAAATACTCACATAGTTTCAAATCACAAATATTTCCTTACTATAAGTGTTAAATTTAGATAACCTTAATGATCACCGAAATTAAAATTAAAGAACAAAAAAAAAACTTTTTTCTTAATTTTTCTTCCACCTGATTGTAAGTAACTTGGCTCTGAGTTCTTAAATTCAAGAAAGATATTATTACAATAAGTTGATTTTCTAGATAATAATAATACACAATCGAAAGGTGTTAACGTGGCTATTTATATAACCATTGGAACTGCTGGACCAGCTACGATTGTCATTTCAATTGCCTTATATTGCTGCGGTATATTTTGTTTGTATTTTATTTCTTGAACATTTTACTTTGAACTTTTCTCAATTTAAAACTGAGCCAAAGGCATTTGGCTCAATATTAATAAGCAGCAACAATATTAGAAGATTAGCTTTTTTTCTTTTTCATTATCTTCGTCTTAAATTTACAGATATGCATATGGTTGTGTATCTTATCATCTTTACCTGGTTATTTAAATGATAAACGAATATTTTCGCAGCAATAGGATAAGGTTGCTGTTTATAATAACCAAAACTGGCTAGGCTGCTACTGTGAGCTGAAAACAGCTTTTTTTATTTAATTTAATTTTTTTTATTTCCCGTTGGCGCGAACTATTTTTTGATAAATGTCAGTTTCTTTATGCAAGGATTGTGTATTACATAAATTTTTCGCTCTTCAAGTTATTTTCCAAGCTTAGTTTAACTGTTGCAAAACTTTTTATCAAAAAAACGTCGGTTACATTAAAAAATGAATACCTTTGCAAAAATCCAGTATTTTAAACCGTTGAAAAACTTAATATACTTTAGTCAACAAGCAATTTCATAAATCTTTTTAGTTTCAAGATTAAAATAGATAAAGGTTGGATTATAATGTATTGTGTCTCTTTATATCTGCTTTTATTAAGATTTACAAAAAATTTTAAAAAAATAAACTACAGTTTCTTAACTTAGCATACGTATATATAAGTTTTATCAAGTTGATAAAAAGGGATGTGAGGTTCATAAACTCATGTGAACAGATTTATTTGCTTTATGGGTTTTTGGTCAAGTATTTAAAATAATCGTCAGGTTCTAAATAGTTTGTAAATCTTTTTGTTCCGCCTACCCCTCAGATTTTCATTAAACTTTAACCAGTGGTACCTATCAATTAAACATGAAAAAGTGAAAAGGTTGATCTCCCAAATCTAAATGAATCAAAAGTTTTCAAAAGTGTTTTAAAGTTTAGCCTAAAATGCCATATTTTTTTCATGTCTGCCATGATGTATTTTATGATATCATCTTCTTTTGAATATTTCAAATTCTTTTGGAAGAAAACAGCTGAAAATTTGTACTTAACCATTTTTTAGATTGCTGAACCCAAGTTGGTAGAGATAAATTCACAAATAAAAGTTTTGCGCAGCCATTTTTTCATTTAAAAGTGGCGAAGACAAACTTTCTGTTTTTTTTTTACAAAGGGTTACACTTTCATTAATTCCTGGTGTTGCTCAACTCTCCTGGGCCTTGAGTATTTTTCAGATAAAAGAAGAGATGTAAACTACCTTAATGCAAAAGTTGGTTTTGGTATTTTGAATCATTGTAAAGACATGTTTTAAAGAATTTGACTTTAGAATCAAAATGCCATTTTTGGGCTTATGTTCCCCATCATGGATACTTTAGTGGTCCTTTTTCCTAAATAATTCAAATTAGAGAAGAAGGTGTTGTTTGAAACTTGGTATCTGACCATTTTTTGAGGTTGTGAATCCAAAGAGAAAGAGAAAATAACTTAATTCAAAATTTTGATCATCAATTTTTTATTTTAAAATGAAAATATCAACCTTTTAAAAAAACTATCAACCTTTTAAATAAATAAAAAACTATCAACCTTTTAAGAAACTATCAACCTTTTAAAAAAACAGGAAAAGATATTTAGCGATATCATAAGTGCAAATCTAAAAATATTAACAGATCGGCTTGACAAACTTGAAAACGAATTTAATAAAAGCAAATCGAATGTTAAAATAATTGAAAAAGACATCAACGATATAAAGGAAAGCATCAACTTTCAGGAAGAAAATTTCTTAAAAAAATTATCGGAAACAAACAGTCTGATGGCTAGCGAAATTAACAATTTAAAAAAAAAAAAATATTGACCTTGAAAATCGTTCACGCCGTAATAACCTAAGGATTGATGGCTTATCTGAGCTGCCCATGGAATCTTGGAATGACTGTACAAAGAAAGTTAAAGATCTATTTAGAAATAAACTGGAAATCTCTGAAGACGTAATAATTGAAAGAGCTCACCGCATTGGAAAAATAAATGAAGATAACTCTCCAAGAACTATAATAATTAAACTACTAGACTTCCAAAATAAAAATAAAATCTTAACGCTATCAAAAAAACTCAAAGGAACCGGAATATTCATTAATGAAGACTACGCGAACGAAACGATGGAAATAAGAAAAAAGCTATGGGAAGATGTTAAAAGATTCCGAAAGGAAGGTAAATTTGCTATAATCAAATATGATAAAATATTCGTCAGAGATTTTCGTAAATAACTTTAATTTTAAAAAAGTACTTAATCGAGATATGTGAAATAGTTCTGTACATTTTTTATTATGCTAGCACGTTTTGATTTATCGCACTTTACGCTATGACTGACGCAAACATAAACAAAACAATAGATTTTGAAACGCTGCGTTTCAATGCCTTCGAAACTGCTAATAATATTTTACTAAACGATTTTTACGACTCTGATGCGCAAATTTTTCACAGAAATAATTTTGATTCGAAATATTTTGAAACTGAAACTTTTAAAATTGAACTCGAAACTTTAAAAAATAGTTTTACTGCAATACACATAAATATAAGAAGTATAAATAAAAATTTTGATAAACTAAAACACTTTCTAATAGATTGCAATTACTCATTTAGTATGATTTGCATAACCGAAACGTGGTGTTCTGATGAATTACTTCAAACGAACACAAATTTTCAAATTCCAAATTATAAACTAATATCTTTTGAAAGAAAAACAAATAAAAGGGGAGGAGGGATCGCAACGTATATCCGAAATAATCAAGTGTTTAAAGTAAGACAAGACCTCTCTATCTCTGATACTGATAGTGAAGTCTTTACTATTGAGATAACGGGTAATAAATCAAAAAGTATTATAATTTCCACTTGCTATAGACCTCCAGAAGGTGATATAAATAAATTTACAAATTTTTTTAATGAAATCTTTCTCAAAATAAATGATAAGGGAAAAAATATTTTCTTTATAGGGGATTTAAATATTAACAGTTTAAACTACAAAGAAAACGCTGATACTAAACTCTTTTTTGATAATCTGTTTCAATTGTGTATCCTCCCAATCATCAACAAACCTACCCGAGTAACCCCAACCTCCGTTTCTGCTATAGACAATATATTAACAAATACATTTCTAGAAACCTCTTTAAAAGCAGGAATTATCAAAACCGATATATCAAATCATTTTCCTATTTATTTTTCATTATCACAAGATCTAAAAACCTTTAACAATACCAAAACCAAAATTTATAAAAGAAAAATCAATCAAATCTCTATCAAAAATTTTAAAGACTCGCTATCTATAGTAAATTGGGATGGAGTATATCAAGAATGTAACCTTGGACACAAAAACTCCGCATACAATTTGTTTATTAATATTTTTCTAGACCACTACAATAAACATTTCCCTGTTGAAGAGAAAGAAATAAAGTTAAAACATTTAAACTGCCCATGGATAACTAACGGGATTAGAAAATCATCAAAAACAAAACAAAAATTATATATCAAGTTTTTAAAAAACAGAAATGAAACTAACTTAACTACATACAAGGAATACAAAAATCTGTTTGAAAAAATTAGAAAGAGTTCTAAAAAAATATATTATTCAAAACAACTACAAAAAAGCAAAGGTGATATTAAAAAAACCTGGAACATATTGAAAGAAATAATAGGTAAAAACCATACAAAATCAAATGATTTACCTGATAAAATTATCGTTAATGAAACTGAATATATCGACAAAAATTCTATCGCTGAAAACTTTAATAGCTTTTTTGCAAACATAGGCCCTAACATGGCTTCAAATATTCAATGCCCTGATATCTCCTTCGAAACCTATATCACAAACCAACATCTCTGTTTAAATATTTTCTCTGGACTAAACCATGAAGAACTAGAAATTGCAAAAAACTCACTTAAGACGTATAAGGCTCCTGGGATAGACGACATTTGTAGCTATATAGTTGTAAATGTGTTTTCAGTGATAAAACAACCAATATATGAAATATTTAAATCTTCAATTATTACAGGATCTGTACCGAATAAATTAAAAATAGCTAAGGTAATACCAATATTAAAAACCGGAGATTCATTTACACTAAATAACTACAGACCAATCTCAGTTCTACCTGTATTTTCAAAACTTTTGGAGAGAGTAATATACAATAAACTGTATAAATATCTAACAAATAACAAAATCCTAAATGAAAAACAGTTTGGCTTCCAAAAGCAACATTCAACCGAACACGCAATTCTAGATCTTATTAATAATATAAATAACTCCTTTGAAAACAAAAAATACGTCCTTGGAGTCTTTGTTGATTTATCTAAGGCGTTTGACACAGTAGATCACGCTATTTTAATTAGGAAAATGGAAAAATATGGGATAAAAGGTGTTGCACTAAACTGGTTCAAAAACTTTTTACTAGACAGAAAACAATGCGTTATTGCTCATAAAAAAAAAGCTTCAAAATTACTCAAAATAAAATACGGTGTCCCCCAAGGTTCCATTCTTGCACCTCTCTTGTTTTTAATATACATAAACGATCTTCCTAAAGCCTCGAGTAAATTGGATGTCATAATGTTCGCAGACGACACTAATTTATTTTATGCATCCTCATCTATTACAGAACTTTATGAAACTACAAATACTGAACTTGAAAAAATAAACAGTTGGTTAAAATCTAACAAATTATCGCTAAACACAGAAAAAACCAAATACATTCTTTTTCATCCTAACTTTATAAAAATACCTTCCGATTTACCTTCGTTAAATATAGATAATAAAGAAATAGAGAGAACCCGAGCAACTAAATTTCTAGGGATACTTATTGATGAGAACATCTCTTGGAAATCACATATAGATATTTTAAATACTAAAATATCAAAAAACATTGGTATCCTTTACAAAGCAAGTTCTATACTGTCTCCTGATAATTTAAAGTTCTTATACTTCTCGTTCATACAAAGCTACTACATATACGCTAATGTTGCATGGGCGAGTACACATAGATCCAAACTAACCACACTATATCGAAAACAAAAACATGCTGCAAGAATAGTTTTTAATAAGGATAGACTCTCGCATGCTGAGCCACTATTAAAAAATTTGAAAGCATTAAATGTATATCAAATCAATATATTCCAAAATTTGTTATTTATGCTCAAATATAAACTTGGACTTGTTCCTTCTCACTTTTCAAAGAATTTCTTTCAAAATAGCAACAATAGATACCATACCAGAGGAACGGGAAACTTCAAAGTACCTTTCCAAAAAACTACTCTCTCGCACTTTTCTATTTCGTACCGTGGTCCTTGTCTATATAACAAATTAGTATCCAAAAATACCCAACTGGAAAAATCGAATAACTTAAATACTCTGAAAACATTATTAAAAGATCTTATTTTAAACACTAACAACTTTATGAACTTTTATTAAGCCTAAAACATTCAAAACTATATATAAAACTAACTTTGTTCCGAAACCAATATCAACTCTAATAACTCTAAAAACTGTAAATAACTCAAAAACAAACAACAACAACAACAGTAATAAATTATATTATTTATCAACACTAATAAATAAATAAATTTTTATTTATCAACACTATATATTAAAAAACGACTTTATATTACCTATTTAGCAAATCGTGTACCTACTTATATTTATGTGTATTGTAATAAAAGTAATAAAATTAAAAAATTAAAAAAAAAAAAAAAAAAAAAAAAAAAAAAAAAAAATTTTTTTTTTTTTTTTTGTTTTTTTTTTTTTTTGTTTTTTTTTTTGTTTTGTCTGCATTCTTTGTTTTTTGCATTTTTACTTTCATTCTGTCGAAACTGATGACATGATTTTTTAAATATAAATTTATTTTAAATTGAAGTATCCAAAAATATTAATAACGCAAAGCGGTTTCTCGATGACAAGACCATCGGTCTTCTGCAAGTTTCCCGCGTTCTTTGAAGTAATCTAACACTTTACAGTTTTATTTCATATAGTATTTGTTATAACGTAATCTTGTGATTTTTAACTATACTTAAACTGTAAAGATTGTATTATATATTACGAGTTTATAAAGATTAAAGAACAAAAAAAAAAAAAAAAAAAAAAAAAATAAACTTTTACGCTTTTAAAAGTATAATTTATATATTTGGAAAAATTGGGATACATGAACTTTACCATGAAACCGTGATTGCTAATCGAAAACTATGGAAAAGTTTCTATTGTGTCAGCTTCATTTCTTCAGCAGTAATATACATTAACTTGTTCCCACTGATTGACTTTTGACAGTATTCAAAGATTGTTTCAGCAGATAACATTTGACCTGCGGTTGGGCTCTGCGAACTAGCAGTGACAACAAGTTTTTAACAGTACCACCAATGTCATTACATGGCAACTCCCCATGGCTTTATTCAAAAAATTCCAGATGCATCTAACAGAAAAATCTTCCACATGTGACATAAATTCTAAATATGTTTCTTGTTTTTTATACGCTTCGGAACAGACATCAGAAAATAAATTTTTCTGATTAAGGAACAAAGATTAGTTCTTATATAATCAATTGTTTTATGCTTAACTTCATGGACAAATTCAACATCATCGTTAAAATCATCTGAGATTACGCAAAAAGAAGATACCACCGATTTCTCTTTCATGTAATAGATAACAATTGGGTGAAGGGAACAAAGTTTCGTGTTCCAATGGTACTCATCATGTAATTGTAATTCTCTGCAAAATCTCCCGCAACAATTGCCTAATCAGGACTAATTGTCTCTATAAGATGCTTTAGAGAGATTTATAGTGACTTCACGAAAAATAAGTGAGAAGTAATTTTATCAAGATCACGTAGAAGCTCAATGAGCTCACTCAACCGAAACTTCTTTGTTAATAGGTCAGTCCTATTTGTTGTTATCCTGTTGTCCGCTGTTTAAAGTCTAATTTTGCCTGTTCATTTTCACCCTTTTTGTAATTGAATTGCGTAAATATGCTACCTAAAGCGGAATTGATTGACGTAGTTTCCTTGAAAAGTTGTAAATATAGTTTAAGCAGTTTCTTTTATGAGCATATTTGAGGTTCTTTGTATAGTATAAAATGAAGGAAAATTTTTTGTAAGGAGAGTTTTTTAGAAGAAGAGAAAATGTGGTTTTGAAACGTTATGTTCGCTGCGAGAAAACAACACTTTTTATACTGCTCTTCTAAATAATCATCTTGTATCAGACACTGTGTTAAGAAAACGACTCTTTGCTGCAGACTATCATTTTAATGACTTCATAGTAGGACCTTTTAACGCTTACAGCACTCAATAAATATTTCACATTTTGGTGTATTGTACATAAAAATACACAGAATATGAAACTTTTTGACCAGCAAGGATGCAACATTTCGGACGAAGATTGCAAAACTTGGAAAACCCAATTATTTTGTCTGGGTATTGTAACTTGTGGGCTGAAAAATGTTCCTTCAGGTTACAAAAAATCAAATTTTTAGAAGTGTTTATTTCGTCCAATTCTAATTTAGTCTTTTTGACCAGGAATTTATCTGGAATACCTATTATCAATATAAAATGATTTTACAAGTTCTAAAACATCTTGCCTGATACAATGTCATTTAACCACATCAGAGTATGCTACGATGGTTTTTTTTTTTTAATGTAACAACTTCACCTTCTGAATTTCACTTTCGGAAATTGAAAACTCTTTTGTTGCATTTCTGACAGACCAAGATTTTGTGGTAAATGTAAAGTTTAAAGTTGCTGCCGTCTGTTAGAAACTCTAAGTTTTTCTTTCATGCAGTCAATAAGGTAGTCCAGATTGTAAGCTTTAATTTAATCCTCCTTTGCAAATTCTATCTTATCTGGTGGAGCAAGATCAAATTCAGTGACCACCTTTTGTGTTAAGGTAGTTTACATCTCTTCTTTTATCTGAAAAATACTCAAGGCCCAGGAGAGTTGAGCAACACCAGGAATTAATGAAAGTGTAACCCTTTGTAAAAAAAAAACAGAAAGTTTGTCTTCGCCACTTTTAAATGAAAAAATGGCTGCGCAAAACTTTTATTTGTGAATTTATCTCTACCAACTTGGGTTCAGCAATCTAAAAAATGGTTAAGTACAAATTTTCAGCTGTTTTCTTCCAAAAGAATTTGAAATATTCAAAAGAAGATGATATCATAAAATACATCATGGCAGACATGAAAAAAAATATGGCATTTTAGGCTATACTTCAAAACACTTTTGAAATCTTTTGATCCATTTAGATTTGGGAGATCAACCTTTTCACTTTTTCATGTTTAATTGATAGGTACCACTTGTTAAAGTTTGATGAAAATCTGAAGGGCGGGTGGAAAATTTTAATTTTTCGTCCTACCTTTATATGGAATTTATGGATTTTAAGACAATCTATGAGAATAATTTTAATCAATTAACTATATAACCTCGACCTTAGACTTTTTAGGTGTTTTCTCAAAAAAATCTTTTTAAGAAGAGAAGTTCTTTAAAATTACCCAGGGTGTAAAATGAGTTAATTAAAAATAAATTTGCAGACATTTTGAGCGAAATATTTGATTAAGAAGTTTCATATTTGTAAGCTTACTTATTTTTTATAGGTTGCCGTAATAGATCTTAACTTTCGATGGAGATTTTTTAAGCATTTTTACTTGCGATATTTACTGCTGACTTACTAACGATTGTAACGTTTAAATTACAACAACTGTTAAACTTATGAAATAATGTCGTAATTTTTTTCCTGGTTGTTCTCAAGATAACAGAAAAGCTCATAATGATTTTCTTTTTATGACTTATAGTCAGGTTTTTTTAATGTTCGCTCACTGTTTAGCCTCGTATTTAAATTTTCGTTAGTTAAAGGAGGAGTTGTTAACTGGAAATGCATTTATGATGAACGTAGATTGCCTTAAGATAAAGCTGAAAAACGAGTTAACACGTTTCTCCATAGATCTTTTTATGATTGAGCCATCTAAACTTTTCACGTGTAAAAAATACTATAAAGTGTAACCAAGTTGCTAAAAGGCACTTCTCAGCTAGTGTATGACTGTCTTACTTTTAATGTTCAATCTTCACGTTTACCAATACTTGCACTTTGGAAGACTAAATTATTTTCTGAAAAGAGATATCACAATTTAATATTCTGACTGTTATTGAGCAAAAGAGTAATAAAAAATATGACAACACCGTATTGTTTTCAGAGGATCCGAAATCGAGAAAAACCGGAGTCGAGAAAAATCGAGAAAAAACTCCGTCGGAGTCGAGAAAAAATCGGAGCTTCGATAATACTTTGTTATAAATTAAAAAATTAAACTATCTAGTTGATAATTAAACATTGTTCTTATATTTAATTTTTTTATTTTTATATATTTCCATTTATAATTTATAATAAATTTTTAAAAAAATTATATTTTTATATTCCTTAGTACTTATATATTTTTCTTATCGCAATCTTTTAACGAACAAGTTTTATCTAATAAATGGCTTTCTAACCAGCATCGGTTAGGAAGAAGGTGTGAACTTTCAGTTAAATGCCCTTCCGCGGTGCTCTGTAATAAAGACTTCTTGGGGTACCAATAGTAAAAACTAAAAAAAGAATATTAAAAAAGTATTTATTCTGAAGATCTTTTAAAATAACATTTTAAAAAGATGAAAACATTTATCATTTCATCAGAAAGTGAATTAAGAAACTTTGTGACAAATCTGGAAGACGAGGAGAAAACTCTTTCTGCTTACGAAGAAGTTGCTTGAATTCTGTGGATGGCTAGTTCAAATTTCAAAACTGCTTCTGATTTTACACCAGTTACTTCTTATTCTTTTAACTGATCGGTGAAGGTCTTGACTTTTTTTGGCTTTTTAGCTGTTGATTGATTTTGATATAAAACTTCTTGAATTTCGACAAAAAAGATGTCGATTGTGATGGTTCTTCTTGTTTGCTTTTAGCGCAATCATCTGATTTTGTTTGGAGACTATTTTCTTTTTTTGCAAATAGCTGATCAAATAATTTTGCAGCATAAACTTGAATATCTTTTATGGAAGAGTAAAAAAATGTGTGGTTTTTATTTTTAAAAAAATCGGGATTGTGCAAATAACGACTTAATGATACCAACATAATGTTTTTACGATTTTCGTATCTGGAGATTAAGGCCTCTGCAAAATTAGAACTGATGTCAGTTTCTACAACCTTCAATTTCCTTATTAACGTTTCCATAATGATGTCACACTCCAAAATTGTTGTATTTGGTTTTTCCAATCGAACTGCTGCGTCAGCAATCACTTCCAATTAGTCAGACAGCGATTTTAAAAAATCCAAGTCAATATCATCTAACATGTTTAAGCAGTTTATTTCTTCGAGTGTTTTTTTTACAGCTTCTAAGCAGTCCAAAAATCTTTTGATCATCTGAAAAACACCATCTAGAGCGGTTGTCGAGCAATAATCCTTTGTCATGCGAAGATCCGTAAACTTTGTGTATTATTCTTTTAAGAACTTCATATCGAAACGATGAATATTTTAAAAACTTAATTAGTATCCGAAGTTTCTGTAGACTTTTTTTGATATTTTCTTCATATTCAATCTCATTCTCCGAATAGTCAATAAGAAATTCTCCTTCAGTCTCTCCATCAGTTTCTGTTTCTGTTTCAATATCCGATTCAGTTTCTTTGTTCACAATTTCGCGACAACCTTTTTTAGCGTATAGCAAATCACAAACACTCAAATGAATTGAATGATTCTGGCAGATTTGATGTGGAAACTTAAACATGGTACCCAATTTCACCATCCAGCTACAGCCATCCGTAGTTTTATCTGGAACATCTTCATCATCTATACCGAGTTCTTTTAATTTTTGCATTATTAAAATCTTTAATGTTTCGGCAGAACTAGGAGACGGCAATTTCACCATTCCTAAACAATATGTTCGGTCGTGATGATCATTTAAATTGTAGTATCTTCTACCTCTATTGCTACACCATTCGTCACCTGTTAGTCCAAATTTTTCTCCTTTTGCTTTCAATGCAGCCAATTCAGCGATCATTAAACATATGGCTTCAGCATGAAACATCTTAATTTTTTCTGAAATTGTGGACGCTGACTTGGGCAAACTATGCCCATAATTTTCAAAAAGCATTCTTAGTGTTTCAGATTGAGTTATGGACCTAATCGAGTATCCATCAAGAGCTGTCAACTTGGCAAGAAGATAGTTTAACGATATCTTAGTCAAAACTGGTCTGGAACTGGATAGTTTTAAATCTATTTTCTCGCAACTTTTGATGTGACCAATTAGGCCGTTTGTGGTGCTTCCTGGACAAGCGATTCTTTTATGGCATTTTTTGCAATCTCTGTATTTCTTATCATTTACTACAACTTAATCAAAGTATTTCCACGCTTCCGAAACCATTTTTCTCTATAAAAGAATATTAGACTTAAGGTGGAGAAAACTATTTTGATCATACAATATACAACACTATTGTAAAAAAAAAGTATTATATGTTTAAAACTTACCTCGTTATTTTAAGATCAGTTTTTGTATATATTTGTGGGGAATTGTTTTGACTTTCCCTGAGACACTAAAGAGTCACTGTTTTCTTTATGAACTTGATAATATTTTTTCCCATCTGACTGCGAATCATACATTTTACAAACTAAACTCCCCTTATATACAGTTTTACAAACGCGTCATTTTAACACATTGAATACATTAAGAGCGTACATGCTTAACAACTACGTACATTAATTCTTTCCTGCCTTACGGTATTTAGAAGTACCACCACATTTTTCGTCTAATAACTTAACACAAAGTTCCTGACGGTACTTTTAAGCCTAGGTCTTGGAAATAGTACTTCTAGGTAAAATAAAAATCTTAAAATATTCTGAGCGTTTCCTTTTAACTACCTTATTATAATAATAAAGTTAAAAGCGGAAATTTTCAAAAATCACTACCCCTGCGCACATTAGCACCTACATACATTAAAACCCACACGCATACATTAACACCAACACACACGTTAATTGCATCTTGAAGACGTGATTCACGACATATTGTAAATAATGATCTTGACTTTTTTTTGTAAAGGTAAACTACTAAATAGTTAAAATACATTAACTAATATCACACACGCATCACATTTTAAAAGTTACTGTTTACAATATCTTTGCTTAAAAATTAAAAAGTTCTTGCTTTTTGACAAAAAAAGATATTTTATTATGCATTACATTTTATTATACCGCAACTGATATTTGTGGATTTAAAAACTTCTATTACTACAAAGATACTATTATAATCAAAAGAGTTTCTGAAATAGTACAATGGAAAAGTACGAGTATGTTCTATTATATGGTTTGGAATAGAATAAGCTTTTTTTTGAGGTTTTTTCCACCACCACCACCTGTCCCACTGTGCATTACTAATTGCTTTGCGATGCAAATTTGTTTTGATATTGAACAAAGAGAACACTTACATTTTGAAAACAACATGAACTATTTTAAAAGCAGCGTAGAAATAAAATAAGAATTAAATTATTTTACGAGTAAAAATTGATATTTTCTAAAAACCTCGTCGAAGTTCCGTCGAGGTTTCTCGATTTCTCTATAACACCGAAACTCCGAAAAACCGAGAAAAATCCGACGAGAAGGAGTTCCGAATGGATCTATTGATTGTTTTGACAAGAAGATAATTTTGCATATATTTCTATTATATGTTTATAAAAGATTTTAAGGAGAGTTGCATAACAACGGTTATCTATAAAATATAAGCTTTAAGTGTACCTCTAGTATTTTCTTTAAAAACGTATCTTTAAAAACGTATCTTTAAAAACGGGATAAGAGTTTCAGTTGGTAAATTATTTAATTCAAAAATGATTTCGTCTTTTTTTCACAGCTCTTTGAGGTTGAATACCAAGTAATCGTAATGTGACAGATATTATTGAGTAAGTGGTGATGATTTTTTTAAAGTAGTTCATAGAAGCCAATCAGTGAAAAATGAATTATTATAAAACAATTAATCCCCTTTTGTTACAAATTCCCCTCTTTAGCTGATTCAAAAAATTACAGTTTATAACCCATAATACCAAAAAGGTTCATGTGCTAATCACAGAAGAGCCGAAAGCCGTCTGTAAAGTTTTGTTTAATTTCGGCTATGATCATGCTTTGCTTTATTAACTTAAAGTGATAGAATTGTGATTTTTCCTTCTTTAAACAATCCAAAGGTAAAAGTTCTTTTACAAAAACTAATTTTTACCTAAAGCAGTTTGATGTATGATTTATGGCATCAAGCATCAGCAGAATCATCTACAAAAATGCTTTTATATGCTCAGGTCAAATATAAATTGAAGAAGTGACCCTCAATTAAAATATTTATGCATAATGTGTTTCTTTCTGGTATGACGAAATAAATTTGGAGAGTACTGGAGCTTATTTTTCAAATATGCCTGATGAGACACTGCAAGGATGAGTTAGTTAATTTTAGGATGAACCTTTACTGACAAGATAACTATTTAAGTTCATTGAAGTTTTATGCTTCATGGGGGTTTTTTTAAAGAAAACCAAACACAGAGCATGCTGTGGAAAAAGACTTCGGAAGATTCAAAACTGTTTAAGCTATTTCTTTTACGGTCGAAACGAAGATTTGACATAAATTATTTTAAAAGTAATTTAACATTTCATGAAAAATTTTTGGTGAGGTATTGCATAATTAACAGATAACAAACTTATCATAGTCAGAGGAAACAGATATACTAAATAAATTAAAAATAATAAATTCGTTTAAATTAATAATGGGCATTTAAACACATAAAAAATTGGTAATTAACTGATTATTTATTAATAGAAGAGAGGGAAGTGTTGCTCATGCACAAAAAGGGTATCAGGAATAGAGCAACTCTCACTCTATGTCGATGATTTTGAATTAACTTTTCGGTTCTTTATGATACAAAAAGCACATTTTGCAATTTGAATAAATTTTTGATTAACTTTATTATCCACTCCTCATCATTGTTGATCACTATAAAGTTCTTCATCACCTAACTTTTAATGTCTTTCTTAAAATTATCTAATTCTTTGAAAGTCTTATATCTATTCTCATTATTTCGACTAGTTCTTTGTTTTCAGATGTAAAGACAGCTTTTGGTTTTTTTACGATGAAACTCCTCAGGAATATCATAGTCTTATAGTCGGTTAAGAATACTTTTTTTCTTTAGAATAGATATATCATTACTTCCTAAAGCCAGCAATTCTAACTGGGGAATTAAATACCGTTTATGCTATCCAAGCTTAAAGTTTTTCTTTTTTAAAATTTCAAGGGATTAGGGGATTATTTCCTTTAATAATTTAAAAATACACATACAGGGTGCGGCTGTGATTCGCGAACTATTTAGAACATTTTTCAAAATGAACTTTTAAAGCACTAAAAAATTGTATTCATGGAATATTAATAAGCGAAAACTCTAAGATAAATACTTTTCCCACCTTAACATTCAAGTAGGCTTCCTTTTATTTATCACTGCCTTAAACCAAGGACAGAAGGATTGGTAGGTGCTTATTATATAGTCCCTTAACATTGAGTTCCAAACACGAGTAGCTGTTGATTTTAGTGACTTGACACTTGGTTGGGCCTTTTCGCAACCCTTACTCTCAACTACGCTCCACACCCTGTAGTAAAGAGGATTCAGGTCAGGGCTGGATGTTAGAAATAAGACACAATGTCCTAAACATATTGTTGAGTTTTTCTGAACCTATTACAAAGTGAGTCGTCCTGTTGAAAGATGTAATTGTATTCTGGGAATGTTTTCTTCAGCCATGGTACCACATAGCGTTTTAGTAAGCTAATATACACATCAGAGATAACTTTTTCTTTCTCTTTGATGTAGATTGGTGGATATTTTTCTCCATTAAAAGCGATGATTGCCAGCATCCTGATAGACTGAGGGTGCTTGGTGTGACACACAGGTGGTGCTTTGTCATCCTTCTGCAGATTGAATCTGTCATTACGCCAATTAATCACTCATTCAAAACAAAATATTTTTTTATCTGATTAAACTTTAATTGTTGATGAAGCATGGCTTTTTATCTGATTCAGAAGCTTCTTTAATCACTCCTATCAGTGATGCTGGCCTATAATTGCCTAAATCAAGTTTATTACCATTCTTAATCAATGATGTGATGTTGGAAGATCTCCTTTTTTTTGTTAGGTGCTTCTGCTTGTTAAAGATGTTTTAAATATTAATGTGAAGGAATCAGCAATTCAACACGCGCAACTTTTTAATACAATAGGTTTTACTAAATCAGCTCCACCTGTTTTTGAAAATTCTAATGGCTCAAACTTTTGGCTAAATCATCAAAACTTATTATAGGATGACTAATGAAGATTCAATATAAGGGTCGAGTTCAGGTAATGGACTATCATCTTTAATCACAAACGCATCATGAAACTTTTTGCTCAACAATTCAGTCATTTCTTTAATATTGTTTGTTATATTCCCAGTAAAATATTTTAACGCCTTGATAGAACTGCAGGCATTCCGTTGTCTATTAACATATTGATATACCAATTTTAGATTATGTTTTAAAGTTTCTAGCAATAATGATAATCTACCACGTCGAGCAGCAGTTTTCATTTGGATTGATCATCTAATCATGCTTTGTTAGCTTTTAAAACTAAGAAGTCATTAACTTTAAGAAGTCATTATCGTTCTGCTATATTATATAAACAAAACGTTAAAAGTAGCAGCATTAGCGACATAGTCAAATGAACTCTGCACAGCCAACTGCCAACAACAAAAATTGGTTAGAGAAGCAAGTGATGATTTAAAGAAGATTTCAGCATCCTACCAGACTGTCAATAAATTGAGAATTCAGTTTGATGAAAGCACTCATAAAAGTAGAGTGATACTTCTTATTGTTGTTAATGACATTCGGTTCTTAATGGCGCATTGCGCTCCACAGATCTCTTTTTTCTTTCATATTCTGTTGGCAGAGCCGCGTGTTTCCTCTTTTTTTCAAATATAAATTAAAAACAAATTACTATTTTTTACAATTTTTACAATTTTTGCAAATAAAAGATAATAGCAAAAAGTAAACAAAATTAAAAATCAAAAACGATAAATTAATTTTAAGTTAAAAGTAACTAATACCTTGTTTACTTATAATGCTGGAACATTCTTCTAAATTAATTTTGTTATGTAGAGATTTACCAATGTCTGGAAAAATATACTTCAAAAAACTATACAACAATCCAAAATGTAAAAAGAAAAAAAAAATTAAATAAAAATTAATTTATACCATGACTATAACTGTAAGATTGTTCTAAAACATTTTTGTAACATACAGGAGCAATGACATCAGATTGTTGCAAACACCCTTCAGTATTAACTTATTGTCGCAGCGTTAAAAACTGAAGGAACTGAGTCGGGATGTTTCTCAAAGAGTTCTCTTTTACCTAAAATTTTTAAAAAAGTAGTATTTAATGAAATTTATTTAGTATATACAACATAAAGTTTAAGAAATGCTGTTTTCCAGTAATAAAGTGTGCTGAACAAACATAAACATTCGGAGATTTAGGAGACCAAAGTTTGCTCAACGAAGTGCTATCTGCAGCACGATTTATCGCATTTAACCATTTTCTTCTAACCGTTCCATTCTTAGGAATGCGATAAAATTTAAGTTCTTTGTTTTTTTTACAATTAGCTGTGTAACCTACAACACAACAACTCCTTGCCATCTTTTTGTCATAAAAAAACAGTTAAAACGCTATTTGATATTTGTGTTTGTTTTCCCTCCATTCAAGATGGTTAATTTATTTCGCAGTTCGGCGTGACGTCACGCCGACTAGATGTAAGATCTTTTAAGCGAGTTAAAACTTTTTACCTTTTGGAATTTAATTATTAGTTTAGATATATTACATAAAGAATCATATTAAGATAAATAACCATCGTTAAGATCATAAGATCATATTATAATTTAAGTAAGTATAAGAAATAGTTATATATACATTTTTATTAGATAAAGTAGAAAGGATTTAAGTTTTTATTTGATAAAGTAGAAAGAATTTAAAGTAGAAAGGATTTTAATTTTTAAAATCGTTTATATTTTGTTTGTTTTAGTTTTTTTTTTAGTAGTTTTATTTTTATTATTTTAGTTATCAAAAGGAAAATAGGGGTATGGATGTTATTTAAAGTTATACTAATGCTGTTTCCATATAATTGTTATCTTTACTTTGAAATTTCTGTGATGCTATTAACTATTTTTGTTCTTTTTTAGAAAATTTAGAAAAAAAAAAATTAAAATTTTGTGCCAACACTGACAACGCATGTCACATGTTATTGTATGTAAAGGTTAAATGTTGTTATGAAGATTACAGTTCTAATGAGAAAAAAAAGGTAAAGAGAATTGTTTGTAAATATATATTTTGTATATTTTTAAATTTTCTTGCGTCATTTTTAGAATTTTTGTTTGCACACGTTTATTGTTTGCATATATGCTTTTTTGATATGTATGTGTGTGTGGTAATAAGTGCTTTATAGTTGTTTTATCAATGTGTTTTTATAATAATGTAAAGTGTTTTTTTACTGTTTGTGTATGTGTTAATATGTGTTACATAATTGTTTTAAAAATGTGTTTAAATATGTATAAAGGTATTTATTTATTTTAGTATATATTTAACCTTATATACATATTTAAACACATTTATTGTGCTTATAGTTTGTACATATGTTTATATTGTGTTCTTTCCGTGTTTTTAAAGTGCTGTGACTTGGTAAACATCTACCAAGTCACAGCACTTTAAAATTTCAAATTTTAGCAAATTAATTAAAAAAAACAGCTAGATTTCACCCAAACAAAGCTGTCTGTTGAGAAAACCATCTTGCGCCAACAACTTGCTGAGAAGAATTCGGAAATTTATACCCTTCAGAATGCCATGCTTATGTTACAGGAGAAAACAAATGCAACAAAAAGTAAAAAACACAAGTTATAAGAAAGTCTTCTCATCCAATATTAGGGCAGTAATTTATGACATGCTGGCATGTCAAGTTTCCTCTCAATGTGTGGCACAGCCTCTTCATAAAGTTGGAGAACACCCTGGATATAGATTTAGTGAGATTCTACTCGCACAGCTATAGAGCAGATGATGCATGAGCTAGGAGTTATTTCAGAAACCCAGACTGCTAAGATAGCATTCTCAACAAAAATTTTGACGCTTGGTTTTGATTCTACAACTCAGGAGGGGGTGGGTCATTCCATGTCAAATCAACTAAAAAAAAAAATAATTCGGCACCATACCATCTTAGATTTTGCTGATTTTTTGAATACAAGCTTTTATTAATAAAAGGAAACTTCACTCCAAATTTTAGTGTCTGACTCCTTACGGTTTCAGAGATACTGATACTTGGTCCCAGTCTCTTTTTTGACTATTTTTTTCAGCGCCATTTATTTTTTAGGCTTATTGCATGACACAATTAGCTTTAACTTATAAAATACTTGTTTAATAGTGGTAAAAATTTCTATCTAACTATTTTTTAGGCTGAGGAACTCAAAAATCATGGGTAAAATACACAAAAATTTAAGCTTCTATATGAAAATTTAATTTCAAAATGGTGTAACACTTTTCGTAAGTTTTTTGATGCCCCGTACAAAAAAATGTTTATCTCGAGATGCCTAAAAGATAAAATTCTGAAATTTTTTCCTAATGTTCTATATGTAACAAACTCCATAATAAAAAAAAACTGCAAGGGTTTTTTTTTTTAAATCAGATTTATTCGCATTCAAAGTCTTATAATAATAAACCCAAAAAATTTCAAAATTACACTAAAACCATGAAAATAATTAAATTGCAATGAGAAAAACTAAAACTAATAGGCAATAAGAATTGACAATCTTCCACATTTAATAAAAATAAAAAATCTTTGAAAGATAACAAATTAGTTCTCTGGTTTAAAGTTTGCCCAGCTATCTTCAATGCTCTGGTGATCTATTTCACTGATTTTGTATTGTCTTCCTGTAACAGTTGTTGGAATATTAATCATTAACAATAAGTTTGTTGATGGAACCCAGCACACATCATCTCTAGAAGGCCAATAATATGACCTTGAAGGGTAACATGGATGCATGAATCTAACTAGAAAGTCTTTATTTTCAACATCAGTTTCCTCAACTAGTCCGATCCATGGATTGTTATCATATATCAAACATACAAATGCGCCAATGCTTATATTAGACAAGAATTCTTTAATAATTTCATCAGTTTGAAAATTAAAAACAAATGAATACTCCAATTGTTCAGAAACAATTTTAGTTCCAATTTTTGTGTTACTTATTGAAACAAAATTGTGATAGGTGCGAGTGCCTGGTAATGTTTTTGCAGTTGCATATCTTTGCTCCATTTCACTTCGAATTATTGTGTTTGACTCCTTAGATATGTAATAAAAATTAATTCCTTTGATTTCGTTTTGGCAAAAATTAAAAATTGCAGATGCTGTAAGAATATGATTTGTTGTTGTTCGATGAAGGCTAGCAATTGAAGTTAGTCTTTTTACAGTCCCACCAATACCATCACAGGGTGATTTACCGTGACTTGTTGCAAAGAAAGACCATGTACATTTCATACCAAAATCTTGTTCATGGTGGCATATATTTATGAAGTGTTTGCAGTTTTTGTACTGGCCAACACACCCATCTGAAAAGTAATGGACAGTTTCTATTTGATGAGAAATATTGCTTTTAATATGTTCAATTGCTAGCTTCATCACATGATAAACCATATCTACATCATGCAGTAAATCATCTGAGATGAAACATAATGAATCACATTTGAGGACATTATTTTCTTTATAATAAATTACTGTTGGATGCAATGTTGCTTGAATTTTGTTCCAGTGAAAACTTTGTATTTCGTCTTGTACAACAAACTCATAATTTTCTGAGAAATCTAAAAGGACAACAACCTCAGTACTACTTAACTCATTTTTTAACTTTCTTAAAGAAGCAGCTTGACTTTTTGCAATGTAAGAATGAACAGTAAGTTTTTGTAACTTATTTTTCAAAATATTAATAAAGCTACTTGTCGTTTCTGTTAGACTTAATAGCTCAGATCGGTCTGTTGTTTTCCATTGTTTATAATCTATACAATAATCATCATCTTCATCAATATCGTCTTGAGAGTATAACTCATTTTCAAGATAATGTACTAATGCAGAATCTTCTGGGCACATAGGGCAACGATGTATCATGCAATTCTTGTTAGCCCTACTACAAACAAGCATATCAATAAGTTCGTGATAATCCTTTGATAATTCAACTGCACTAATCATTAACTTAACATTTTGATGGTAGGTGCACACACATACTGTATGCGTACCAGATGCTCCTACTGTAATGCACCATTTTGGACGATGTGAGCAAAAGTTAGAAAAACAAGTCTTTATATCTGGATAACAGGTTTTAAACTTTGCATATAGCTCTTTTAGATTTGAGAGAATCAAACGTTTTTGCATGTGAGATCTTCGAGCTATACTAACAAAATCTTTTTTACCAGACATTAGTCTGCTATTTTCATCATTACAATAAAATTCAATAATTTTATCTACTGATTCTTGAGGTGTTTTCTTTCCTTTTTTTTTTTTTCAGGAAAAGATAAAATACCATTTTTCTGCAGCAATTTGCGTGATATCTGCACCATGTAATTAGTAACATTAAATTCTTTTTCTATATCTTTGTGTGACCAAGAAAGTGGAACCAGTGTTAGTAGTTGAATTTTCTGATTACAATTGGAAATTAACATTTTTTCTTTGATTTTTCTAATAAGTATATCCATGTCATTTGCTTTACCTTTGACTTCCTTAGATAATTTATTGAAGGAATCTTCTTGGCCTAACTCTTCAGGATCTATATTTAAAGTCCTTGCAATGCCTAACTTTACTGTTTTTTGAACATGTAACAATTTTTTTTTGCCAAGAGCAACTCTAGAGTGACTATTTACTGCATGCATTTTGAGAGGACTTATGTTCATAATCGTCAAAGAAGAATTAAGATTTTTTTTTAACAACTCGTTTATATTAGGATCATTATCTTCATCTTCATAAACCTGGCTACAAGTTGGTTCCATTTGTCCATCATCCTTAAATGACATAAATTTAATCATACATGAAGGACATATCTTTTCTCCAGGAATAACATTAATACCAATATTTTTCAATTTCCTAGCAAGTTGCATATTAATTTCTTTACATCCTCCTAAAAACATAAGTGATAACTACTGCTTCAGTAAATATTTTGTAAAAATATATATAATTTATATAAAATTACAATAAAGTTTTCAAAACGTTTCATGATTAAGTAATAATACCTTTTCTTCTTTTTCCTTTGTGTGAATTAAATGGATCACAGCAAGTTATGTGGATTGCCGAATAACGTTTTAAATAAACATATTCATGGTGTAGGCAAACCGTTGCATTTTCATCATATTGAATGCCAGAACGACTAATTATCAAGTCTTTTTCAACATCATTAAGACTTGAAACTTTCTTGATATCATGGGATTTTACATATGTTTGTTTGTTACAAATTTCTTTATTTGTTATTCCAATTGAACATATTTCTTTATCATTCATATTTTTTAGTTCTGTAAGAAACAATTTTAAAATAATTATTGTTTGAAGATTTGAAAATAGAAAATCCTTTAGCTATTAAACATAATGATCTTAGATGTGAAATGCAAACAAGTTTATATGTTAGAACTGCACCTGAGACAGCAAGATTCTAAAAATCTTTTAAAAAAATGCAAAAAATAAATGCAAATAATTTTTTTTCATTATAAAATAACAATTTTTTCCTAATTTTTTTATAAAACTTTGAATAAAAATAAATCTGATTTAAAAAAAAAAACCCCTGCAGTTTTTTTTTATTATGGAGTTTGTTACATATAGAACATTAGGAAAAAATTTCAGAATTTTATCTTTTAAGCATCTGGAGATAAACATTTTTTTGTACGGGGCATCAAAAAACTTACGAAAAGTGTTACACCATTTTGAAATTGAATTTTCATATAGAAGCTTAAATTTTTGTGTATTTTACCCATGATTTTTGAGTTCCTCACCCTAAAAAATAGTTAGGTAGAAATTTTTACCACTATTAAACAAGTATTTCATAAGTTAAAGCTAATTGTGTCGTGCAATGAGTCAAACAAATAAATGGCGCTGAAAAAAATAGTTAAAAAAGAGATTGGAACCAAGTATCAATATCTCTGAAACCGTAAGGAGTCAGACACTAAAATTTGGAGTGAAGTTTCCTTTTATTAATTCAAGCTTGTATTCCAAAAATCAGCAAAATCTGAGATGGCATGGTGCCAAGCATAAATTGAATTGAGCTGGAATGACCCGGGTTCATGTAAATGATGTGCACAACTTAATCTTTATGTATGGCTGTAGCCGTTGATCAACTTACTGGAGGTACAACTTATTACTATGTAAGTCATATTACAAAGTCTGTGGATAATCTTGCGAAGATGTATAGTGATTTTTACCAGAAACAGTATACTGATGTACGAAGCACTATTATTAGCAACATAGCTAATATGATGAGTGACAGAGTGGCAGTGAACCATGCAACAATAACAAAGTTTAACACTATTTGAAAGAAATCATTACCTTCACCCCTTTGGCACAATCACCACTGCTTGCAAGTTATCACTTAAAGCCTTAAAAACTTCAAAAGGCAAGCTTTTTGGTGGAGACTGTTGAAGCAAACATTGTTGTTCAGCTCAATAAACTCTGTTACAAGGACAGTAAAGTTAAATAAATATACTCTATTTATCATACTTTTTACTCTAATATTGTTTTGCTGATAAAATTATGATTTTGAATGATATTCTGAACATAAAAATTTTGTTGAGTAGCATACTTGTTTTAAATTTACAAACAAGTTATTTGCATGCCACACTAGCTGATTTTTTTTTTCTTTAAGATGATCCTAAAGGCTTTGTTAACTTCTTTGTTAACTGGTCTGCCAAGTGGATTAATACCACGCAAAAGAGGAAAGCACATCCTTTTTCATGCATGTGGAGTTTTGATCCATCACTTCCACAAGCTTCAGAGTTTTCTGTTTTCTGGAGTAGAGTTATGTGGAGGACTGAGAAATTGTTTGTTCCAAGACTTCACATCTGAAACAGGTTAGATTTTATGGTGTAATAATGACCTTATCATATACTTTATGACATATTATATTTAATTTAAGGAATCCGTAAGATGTGTGCCTTGCTTTAATTGGAAAGATACTGGCTGGTCACTGGATGAAAAAGCTCTATGTTGCATCAGGTCATGGACTTGACTACTTGTCTGGCATTCAGGTTGTCAAAGAGGTTCGCAATACACTTGTTGAAAGCAGCACAGTTGCCCTTTCCCTTATTCACAGAAAAACAGACTTTTTTGGTGGTGATCTCAAAGATACAGATAATATCATCCATTTGATGAAGCATTGAAATGGGTTTCAATTACTAATCCCACTTCAACCTTTTATTAAGATACTATCCGAAAACAGCATCACGAAAAATAGCTGTAATTTAAGAAACTATGGATCTCTTTAAGTTTACCTTTGACTTTCTACAAAAGCTGAGTTTATAAATATACACACTATATACAGCATAAAATAATATACAGTAATGGAATACGCCTTTTATTATATACGCGGTATTCATTACATATTAAAGTAAAGCGTAATAAGGTATAATATTATAATTACAAGGAGCTTATTACTACGCTTGTATACGGAAGATTTATCATGGTAATTTATAAGATTTTATTATTAACTTTTAATTAATCATAAAAAATATTTTGCTTTTTTAATCAATTAAAATACTTACAATTTTTTTAAGATAAGATTTTTTTTTATTAAAGCGTAACATTAATGAAAAATTAACTGAAGCAAAATGGTTAGCCCTAGAGAAGATGCACCAAAAGGTGGTTTTGATTTTTTGAAAAAACGCCGACCTAGAAAGCGCGTCACAAGTTTAGCGCATGCGTTGTTGCTAAAGTGTTCCGTCGTAAAAACCTCGTGGATTCAAAGTAACTTTTCATTCTAGAGATTAAAATGATTGAAAAAGATTTGGAAGATGTAACGAGTAAGATTTTTTATTATTAGTTTATTATTTATCTATTATTCAAGTATTGAGTAAGATTTTCATTCAATTTATATATTTAATAAAAATAAATTTAAGTGTAAACACATATATGTTACAAATATATATATATATATATATATATATATATATATTATATATATATATATATATATATATATATATATATATATATATATATATATATATGTATATATATATATATATATTTAAATATGTTCAAATATATACAGATATAAATATAATTGCAGACTAAGGTGAGCACTATGACGCTATAGTGATTTAGGGAAACTTGAGGGCTTCAATACATACATCGACTGATTTAGGGAGAACTCGAAAGGGAGTTGATAGCACATCTAAGGGTTTGGGTTGAGGCAGATATCAAAATATTTTAATTATTCTTCCTTTTCCCTCTTCTTTTTCTTAAAAAAAAACAAAGAAATTTAACTCGTAAGTGTGTATATGTGTATATATCTATACTAATACTTGTAATGATTTATTTTCTTATATAACTTGTGTGCATTTATATACATATAAAAGTAATAAAATTTATTTTATTCTTTATCATATTTATTTAGACTTAAACGTCTCTTTTTTGATAATATATGTTATTCTTTGCATCTCAGTACATTTAAGATATTGAATCTCAGTTGAAGTCATGTAATTTAATTTGTTTAGTTTTAAAAGAAGTTCCTTCAAAAGGTAATTTATTAAAATGTGATTGCAAAATGAAAATAAATAATATAAACACTCTCTAAGATAAACACACACACAATGTATATATATATAATGTACATATATATATATATATATATATATATATATATATATATATATATATATATATATATATATATATATATATATATATATATATATATATATATATATATATATATATATATATGTATATATATATACACAACACACACACTTCCTGAAGAGCCTCTTGAAGGCGATACAGACTGTAGACAAAAAAGTCATATTAGTGTTGTTACTAATTTATGTTATTATTAATAATAATAATAATTATATATATATATATATATATAAACATATTACTCATTTACCTTATTTTTTTTAGAGTTTATCAAAGAGCAAATAGGTAAAAATCAGCTTTTTATATATGTCATTCTATAATACAGCATTCGTACTAGTTGTTTATTAATTTTGTTTTTTGATTTTCAGCTAGCAAACAAATAGAATTAGGTAGGTAATCTGTTTTGATTTGATTTTTATTTCTAAAAAAAAAAAAAACATTTTTTTTAACAAAATAACTTCGCTATTTTGATTAATTTTTTTTCTAAGCTAAAAGGCGTGAGATTCTTGGTAAGAATTAGTTATTTTTACAACCCTTTTAATTTAGTTTAGCTTTTTTTTTTATCTCTGAATCTTTTAACAATTATCTAGTCCAGAAGTCGAAGTAACATGTTAAAGTTGTAACCTAGTAATAATTTACTAGTAATTTACTGATTACACATGTTGGTTGTTACAGATACTAATAAAGATAGATACAAATAATGTAAATAAATAGGCAAATAGTATATAATTTGTCGATACCTATTATATTTAATCAATGAAGAAAAATGCTAGATTAAATGACAACAAATGCAGTTTTTTCCACAACATAACGATGTTATTTGAGAAGGTTGTATTAAAGGGCTCGATAAAAAATTCTTACAAATGAAGTACAGGTACAAATTGCTAAATTTGTACCTGTTTTAAAAGTAATTGTTTTATATGTTGTATGTGATTATTGATTTAAGTAATTACAATCTTCTTTTTGTATCTAGGAGTGGAAGAGGACGAAATAGGTAAGAGTTTTAAAATGAAAAGTCTAGTCACCCTTTCATACTTAACTATTAACAAATATAATACATGATATATTTAATTGTTAACTTATATTATATATTTAGCTTTAAAAGAGTTAGAAACAAGAAAAGGTGAGTTGTTTACTAAATATCTTCATTTTTTAAATTTAATATCTTACGATAGAATCTTATTTATTTTGCAATAAACCTATTAATTTCATATCTTTTTTTTAGAATCACTTGAAAAGCAGATAGGTATTTATTATTAATAGGTAATATTATAAATCTGTGTCACTATATATAGTTATTATTGATAAATAACTGTCTATAGTGACACGGATTTCATAACTGCTAACAGGTCCCGGTGCATAGGGAGTGTAACACCTATCACAGAATACCAAATCACTGTATTCTGTGTCAGTCCAAGTAGCAGTTATGAATTTCGTACTTAAATTACTTAAGTAAAATGACTTCAGTAAACCGAATTACTTAAGTAAAATGACTTAACTTACAGTTATGCTGCAGCATTTTTTTAAATTTTCAATTATTTGATTGCAGTAAGCTGGAGTTATTACTTTTTTTTTTTTTTTTTTTTTTAGCAAAAAGAAAAGCAATTCTTGGTAAATAAAATTGTTAATAAGTATATTTAAAGTTTAATATTTTTTCGATACGTAATATTCTTCAACTTTCCAGCTTTATAATGAGCAACCTTTTTATTTCTCTCTGCAAGTCTTAGATTGTCGGTACGCACTCTTTTCAAATCCTTATTCCAACGTTAGGCGTCCTTCGTGTCTGATAATCGGAAATTGTGCTTAAAAAAAAATGTCCACATGCATCGACTGACTTTTAGGGAGAACATGCAGCAGAGTGTGCACACATCGACTGAGGGTTTGGGTATAGAAGGTTCGCTTGTAAAACAAAAAATAGTTTTTTCACATTTTCGGACCTTAAGGACAGCATCGGAAAAAGGGACAAGAGAGCCTACCTAGATTGTCGACCAACCTAACCTAAAGTAATTCATTTAACTTACAAAATTTACTTCAAATATTTTTGGATTTAGAAGTTGCCGAGAATAACATTGTTACAGGTATTTCATATTTTAAAACTAGTTTTCTATTTAATTTTTTTTTTTTCTAATTCTTGACTCTATTCGTCAGTCGAGATGCAAGTGGCCCTATGTCCACATTTTGTGTTTTTCAGGTTTATTATCAATAAATGATCCACAGTCAATGGGTTGGGTGTCCACTAAATATGGTCACAAGAATAATAAAATTTTAGGAAATATTTGAATAATTAGTCGGACTTTCTCGCAGAAAGTCATTATAACTTAGAATTTTAAAAAATATACATACGGACTCTCAGATCTCGGCTGACTTTTTTTAAATGCTTTTTTCCATAACTTGGCGTAATTTAGCGAAACAATCTACTTTATAATATATAGACCACTTATTGTATAGATGTAAAATTCGTATGTTTTCTTTAGGACCTTCAAAAGAGACAAAAAGTATATTTTTCGTTGCTCACAGCGTTTCAAATCATTTACCTTTTTAACACGCAATAATTTTATTGGATATCTTATAGATTTAACTCGTCAAGATTTTGACGTTTATCGTCAAAGCCACCCTGGGCCCAAATCGAGGGCCGCTTTTAGAGTTTGGCGGAAAAATGGCGCGGAGCGGTTAGGATTTAAGCCCTACCTGCACCTTGGTCGTGATCGTCGTCGTGGTGGAAGCACCGTTGTAAATAACTTTACATATGCCTTTTAGGTGTTTAATATTTAAGAAAATAATATTTGTTAATGATTCCGTTTTTTTCTTCAAAGGTGGTACATATTAAAGAGTCTAAACAGCTTAAAAATACAATACATGATAAATTATAAGTTTATACAAAATAAATAAGTTGCCAATGCCTTTATTATAATGATTTCCAATTTGACTCCCCTGCAATATTTTTTAGTGGGTAAGTTTAAGAAAACGTCTTAAAATATAGAAATACAAAACCCAACTTTACATATCCATGACAAGAAAATTATGTCATCGACATTTTTCTTTAAAGAATGCTCGATTCCATAAATATTTATAACAACTTCCTGTAACTTTTTATGTAACTTCCTGTAACTAAATATTTATAACAACTTCCTGTTCCTTTCTTAATTAAAAAAAAAAAAAATGCGAGGAGCGAAATAACAACCTACAAAAATTTTAGGTGATTGTTAGTCACAGCGTAAGTAAACTTAACCTTAAATTGCCAACTATCAAAAAAATTGAATCTATGACAATGTATTGTGACAAATAATTCTGGTTTCGAAATACATTTGTCGTATTGCTCTTTGTTACGAGGGTATTATTATTACTCTTTTTTAACGATTTAAACAAAAACTTATATTGATTTTAGTCATTTTGTTCAATTTCAATTTGTAATCAAGTTTATATAATTTGATTTTGTACTTAAAACCTCGAATGCAATTTTGTTAATTTAAACACATTGTCGTATACGAAACTGGTATTCCGAGCACGCGATATATATATATACCTATGGATAACGAGTCCAATGCCCTAACAAATTTATGTGTGTATATATATATATATATATACATATATTAGGGCTCTACGAATCGAGTGTCGCTTCGATTCGAATCATTTTTATTTGCGATTGTTTTTTAATATTTTCAACGCTAAAATGCTATTAAAATGTTTTTTTAAGAGGGGCGTTAAGTAACCAAAAATAGTTGTAATACTGTTTTTAAAACAAACGCTTAATAGTTATTTCTGGCAATAGAATTTTTTTCTTTTTGCGAGAAAAATATTTAATTTGGTTTTCCTCAGATTGCTACAAATCAAGACCTGCTTCAATTCGGTACAAAAGAAATCCCGATTGGCAGGGCCCTATTATATATCTATATCTATCTCTCTATCTATCTATCTATCTATCTATCTATCTATCTATCTATCTATCTATCTATCTATATATATATATATATATATATATATATATATATATATATATATATATATATATATATATATATATATATATATATATATATATATATATATTTGGGTATGGGGTCTCTTGGAGTCAAAAATTGTACTTCAAATGTTTCAAGCAAAGGTTATAGAGATAAATACAGTATTATAGGTTTTTTTATTTATTTATTACGTTTCTAAACTAAAATACAAATTTTACAATTTTTTTCCTAACAAAAACATTAAAAAAATTATTCTAACTTACCTGCTATAGAACTTTTGAATGGATTTTCAAATTTTATTTTTTCTAGTAAAACCGGTTACTTTGTGCAATGCCATTGGTGGTATTGCTTAATTAGCAAAGCATTTAAAGAATTGCAATTTGTAGATGTGGTATAGCAGGCTCTTTTTGTGGAGTATGGAGTGCATTAAAAATAAATAAAATCTATATAAAACAAAATCATGTCAGGGGTTATTCATAGTTTATAACCTCACTATCCCTTGTCTCAGTGATTTTTTTAAAATTGATTTTGTTATATACTGGTTAAATTAAATATTTTCACGTAAAAATATATGCTAACTTTGTAATATTGAAGAATTGATATGCAAGAGATACTTAAAAGTACAGCATTTGTAGTTATTAATAGAAAAAGTGCTGTATACAAAATATTATTATTAAAAAATTGATCTTTTATCTTACTATTATTTTGATTGGTTCTTGCAACCTTGACAAATCCAAATTTCATCTTCCTTTTCATAGGCACTTAGTGGGATTTGTTCACAATCACGATGAAACCATTTACTACAAGCACAGCATTGTGCCATTTGCCTTAAAAATAAATAAACTTCCATCAAAATATAAAAACGTGATAAAATCAAGATATCAATTAAAGCATTGCATTTGTAATTGTTTTTATTAACAACTAAAATCATTAGTAATTGTAAAAATATACCTGTTAAATATGTCGTCGTCTCCAGGTACCCAAAACATGCGACATAAGCAATGCAGCGGAACACGAAAAGTCTTAGCAACACATCTTCTAAACAATAAAGGTTTTGCAGTGGCTGGAAATATATCCATCCTGTTGTTTGATATACATTTTAAGAGATGACTTCTCATTTCACTTTGTTCAAACATTATATTTGTTGATGGTACACCTTTTGTTTCAAGAATCTGACGAGCCCATGCAACAGCATAAATTCCACAATCCACATCATTTGTTTGCTGTTGAACTGGCAAAACTTTTAAAACAAGATTTTTTTGTTGACAATGTAAAATGGAGCATATTTGCCTTTTTGTCTGCATGCTGACTGAACCGTGGAAAAGGCTGTCAAATATATATATCTCCCCTGGTTTGCAATCATATGTGGTCACACATATCCAGTGAAGATTTCCATCATGAAGAATTTGGACAAATGGTGTGCTGGTGCAGATATGGAAAGATAAGACTTGTCCTTTAATAGGATCTTGCAGACCAACATCAATATTTAATTGAAGCGACATTAGTCGCTGACAAAAATGAATCACCTTATCATTTAGCATCTGCCCATTAGAAATGTCATACTGTTCTCTACTTCCAATCAATGAAGATTTAAGACTTTGAATGCCTCTAAAAATCTTTTCAAGTTGTTTTTCATCTTCAATTATGTTAGCGTCATACGAGTGATTGCTATCATCGGTTGAAAGATGGTTCATTTCAATTGCATCATTAGAAACAGTAAATGTGTCACAATTGTCAAAATCAATCAAATTATTTGTGACCTCAGAAACCATCAGGGTATCTTAAGTATTTTTTTCAGCCATTACACTGATATCTGTGGCTGCCTTACATATGTCATATTTATTACCAAATCTTTTAGTCATTTTTCTTTTGCATCGCTTAGGAATATGGCAAAGTTTTGGTGAATTTGTTAGCGACTTACTCCAAGTATCAGGTTGAAGCTCTGGGCGCAGCAGAATTCCTTTTTCTGCTGGAAGACTGTCAGCTAAATTTTTTTTAAGTTGACGTAACCTTTCAAACAAATTATCAATGGCTTGTTGTGATTGACATAAATAACTCATTTGCCTAATTTCACTTTAAAGCTCACGACAAGTTGCAGATGTATGGTCCTCAGCTATCAGACCATGACTATTATTTACTTGTGTGCAATGAATACTTTTTAATTCCATTACATTCTCTTTAGTAAGTGGAGATAAAGGCGATTTAGCTAGTGATGCTTATGTTCGAAATGTGGTGTATGTCCGAAATCAATATTTTGTAAGAAAATTTCATTGGATTGTGGTGAACTTATTTCCTGTGAAAATAAATCCAGCTTGAAATAAGGAGAGTTTGCATATGAGGTGCCAAATGCAGACCATGTGAGATTTTCTTTAATAAAAATGGCAAAGAAATGCTTACAAGGATAGAAGCTACGAAACCAATTAGGACATGAACAATATATTTACATATATATTTAAAAGTGTTATGAATATAATGAATACATATGAATATTAAAACCTAAGGATTTATGGAAATTAAGAATACAAACCTTATATTCAGGAAATTCAATAATTTCTTTGATATAAACTTTGGCCGGACAATCAAATTTCTTGGTAACCTGGAGAGCCATTCTTTTTTTTTTGCAAGAATGATCTAAACTCTGATCATAAAAAAAGTGAAACACGAGAAAATTATTGTATTAGGCAATTTAGTTAGAAAACATTTTGGTTTAGCAATAGTAAAAATAAACAGAAAAGAAATAAAAAATTAACTTACGAATTCTCCAGTTTGTCATTAGATCTGAAAAAGTAACTTACCGCTTCTGTGTTTTTTTTAATTTTGTACAGAGCTTTTTTATTGCTATTTTTGTCCTTGCCGTGTTGACAGTCTAGAGTGCTATTTGATGAAACAATGAATGGTACTCCTGTGTAAGTGACATCTTTATCCTCAAAAAACACTTTATGATTTTTCAGTAATACTTCTAAAAAGACAGATATTTATATACGTAGTTACAGCATATAATGTAAATTTTCAGAAAATATACATACTTAAATTAATATTGCTCATTTCATAAACCAGATAGTTATGCAATTTGTGTAACACCTCATTCCTTTTGTTTATCATCAACACACACAATATAATTGGTAACTTAGTCACATAAAAATAAAATATTATTGTAAATATGAAAATTATAACAAAAACCTTCAAAGCTTTTTTCCATGCTTCTTGTAAAACCAACAATGTAATGAACAGTGTGCAATAATTCATGCTCTTTTATTTTAGCACAAACATCTGCATATGTACCTAAAATATGCTTTGTTTCCATAATGGAAGTTGAATTTGAAATTGAAGTTGATGCAACAGAATTTGCATCTAAAAAGATAATAAACCTTTTAAATGATCTCATTTATGCAACAGTACAAATACTGTTGTAATATATATACACTGTACCAAAAAAGTTTTCATCCACCTGTCCTGTTCATTTTTCAGACGCGATAACTTTTTATTGAACAAAGATATAAGCAAAATTTCAACTAAATGATATCAGTTAACCATTCAAGAAATATTGTAAAAAAAGATTTTACAAAATAAAGAATAGAAAATTAAATATCGCATTTTAAACTACACAATGCCTGTTTTTTGCGCCAAAAGATTTTTGATCCACTTTACAAAATCCAAATAAAATTGTTGTGCAAACTCAATTTGCTACTGTTTTAATATCTTGTGTTTCCACCACAAGCTTTTATTGTCTCATGCAGTCTGTTTTTTTATAGTATCAACTAATTTTTAGGTAATTTCTGGAGTGATTGAGCCCCACTCTTTCATAATTATATATATTATTATAATATATATAATATATATATTAGGGTGTTTCTTATTTGGGGTTAAATTTTTTTTTTTTTGCTTTTCAGTGGGCCACCCACTGAAATGGTTCATTTTGGTGAGAAAATAAATGTGTAAAAATTTCAAGGGGAAAAAAACATTTTTACTGGGCGCTACCAGTCATTGAAATTTAAGGCATATTTTACTATGCGCTCTTAGTCATTAACATAGGAAAAAATCATAAAACTGATGGAGACTGGTGATAATGACTCATTTACTTGGTACACATTTATTTACTTATTACATGCATTAAAAACATCCATTTTCTGTCCTTGCTTTTCTATTTATTTATTAAAAGACAGCAATAAATATGCTTTTTTAATTTGATTGTAGGTTCATTTAAGACAATAGTTACTGTACTAAGATTAATCGCTCATGAGAGTTGTCTTTTTTCTGTCAGGATATTTCTGTCTATATTTTTGAACTACCAACAACAGGAACTGCTTTTGCTCTTCGTTGTTTGTATGTAGTCTATTATATTCGTCCATTAGTGCTACGCCACGTTCTGCAATGTCGTTGACAACCTTCATGCTTCGAACAGTGGACTTTACAGTCTTGAACTCATCATTATGTTCCCATTCGCTCACACGTTTTTGAAGAAAGTGTGATGGAAGTCCTGTGATGCTGAAAAATCTTCATGTATTAAACGTGAAAAAATCCTCCAGTTTCTTTTCTTGGATAACCGAGCAGTCCACAGTAGCCCGTTTCATATGTATCTGATCTGAAACATTGTTCAATGCTTGGACCATCTTCTAACCCTTTATTCCATTGGTCTTCCTTTTGTTTCAAATCATCTGAACGCTTAGCTTTATCCTCTTTATTTTTCTTCAACTTTTCCCATTCCTTGTAAATGTTTTTGATTTTAGGGACAACGTGCTTCTTTAATTGCACTGGTATTCGGGCCTTTGACCAAACTTCAAAAACATCATTTGCTGTGGAATGTAATGCTTCCCTAATGCTTTGCTTGGCAATCTGCTTGAAATGGAAGAAAAGGGCCAACACTTCCCTTTTTGATGGAAGCATAACACAATCTAAAGAAGAGGACATCTGTCCAATAAGCCATATCTCCATTTTCTTTCTGGTAGCTATTGTTACACTGGTTGATGAAGCCATCATTGTACAGTAGTTACACTAGTTTAACCTGCAAAAGGAACAATTAAGCATTATAGACACAATTCTGCACACTAAAAGTAAAAAAATTACTAGTTGAAAGAGGTTTGTACCCTAAGCACCAACCACTTTTGTTGCATAACATCATATGCAACATAAGCATTTTTAGGGTACATTTGCGCAATACTGTAGGGTCGGTAGCGACCCCTAAAAATCCTTTAAAAAAAAAAAAAAAAAAAGTGCATTACTTTTTTATGATAATGAACCAAATGGCAGGGTGGCCCATGCAAAAATCGAATCTTCAAAAATAAGAAACACCCTAATATATATATATACATATATATATATATATATATATATATATATATATATATATATATATATATATATATATATATATATATATATATATATATATATATATATATATATATATTTATATATATATATTTGTAACATATATGTGTTTACACTTAAATTTATTTTTATTAAATATATAAATTGAATGAAAATCTTACTCAATACTTGAATAATAGATAAATAATAAACTAATAATAAAAAATCTTACTCGTTACATCTTCCAAATCTTTTTCAATCATTTTAATCTCTAGAATGAAAAGTTACTTTGAATCCACGAGGTTTTTACGACGGAACACTTTAGCAACAACGCATGCGCTAAACTTGTGACGCGCTTTCTAGGTCGGCGTTTTTTCAAAAAATCAAAACCACCTTTTGGTGCATCTTCTCTAGGGCTAACCAAGCAAAATATTGCGCAAATAAACAATAAAGTTCCATTGCAAAACTACCGCTAGCCGAACATGAAATTTTTATATTAGTTGCAGTTTTCTTGAGCAATCCTTCTTATCACATTTTGTTACTTACTTGTTATTACTTTTGTGCATAACTTTTTGTAGAATTTTTGTAGAATTTGTAAAATTCGTTTTTTATGAAATTTTCATCATTGTAATACTAATTCAAAGCTCTTTGCAATTACATATGAGTCATTTTCTCACTCCGTCAACTCCGTTACTGAAACTTTGTCCTACAGCTATAAAAACGCAATTCTTGTACAAATAAAAAACAGCACCGTGGGTAGTAATACTTATCGTTAATATAAACTAGTATTTTATCGGATATTTCCAACTAAAATTTAAAATTTTGTGTGCACAATTGTTAATCAAAAATGTCCACTCCATAGATGTCCTGCATCTAGGACTATATTGTTATACTCAATAATTTTTTTTCTTTTGTATTAAGGCTAATCGGGGACATAATTTGGTGCTGTAGACATGCTAATATATATGGTATTTTAATACATGTATTAATTTACACCTTATCCTGTTGTAGCTCTTGTCAAAAACTTGCTGTCTCCACATTTTTTGTCCACTCCGTTATTACATTCTAAAATAGTCACTGGTTTGTAGTTTTTACTTATTTACTAATTAAAATAATGAAAAAAATTCCAGTTCTATGGGATTTATTAACATTTAAAGTTATATCGTGCAGCAAGCATTATTTATATAAAAATGAGAGCCTAATTACCTTATTTTAAAAATCATATTCTTATTCGAAGTCTACTCCCTTACGCTTTTTTATTCCGTAAAATTACAAATTTTTATATGGCGTGTTTTAGTACTCTTTAAATCTTTTGGACAATATAGCAATAAAAGATTTTAAAGATGTTTTCCAATGAGTAATAATGAGATATTATTGATTATGTATAAATTTGTCTACTCCGTTACTGTCAACTCCGTGATTTCCTCTTAATAACGGAGTTGACAACAACATAACGGAGCTGACAACACGAAGATAAAAAAAATCAAAAGCTTTAAACTAAGCTATTTTCTGCATTAAATAAACACTTCAACCATTAGGGACTTGCTGCAGCGATAAAATATGATTACCTTTTAGCATTTTAGTATTAGGATTTTATTTATTGTTTGGTTTATATTTACATTTGACTCTAATACGTTTGGCTTTTAAAATAAATGTAAATCTTGAAATATATTTTAATAATAATAAATGAATAATCAATAAACTTTTGGTGTATTAACAATTACAGTTATTATTCTATTTTTCCAAAAGAAATACAGCTAGGCATATAACATAAAAACTTCAAAGAAATCTCGTGCTGAAATTCACAAACCGTTTCGGGACAGACAATTTGAAAAAAATGCAGACATATTTGGTGAAAAAGAACGCAAACGTTGGGATATGCGGCGTGAGCAGAAGAAGGTTAAAGTGATATCAGAATTATCAGAAAGAAAAAAACGAATTACTCGTCGTTGTTGGCGCGTCCAGAAAGCAAAATTTAGAGCTGCAAAAAGAATGATTGAAACATCGTTATCTGAGTCACCGGAACGCGACTTGAGTAGGAATAACGAACGCAAACAAAGAGGTAGAGCAAAGGTTGCTTGCCGAAAAACAAAGGCTTATAGAAAATACAAACATTAACGGACGAGTTGGAAACCGCTAATTGTTCAGCCCAAATATAAGAAAAACGTTGGTTAAGGCTTAAAAGTTTCCTGCTTGGTTTACAAGCAAAATCACCTACAACCACTGATAGATCATATACTTCTTCTGAAGAAAACGGTTTTATTACAAATGAAACAAGCAGGATGTCAAATTTATTAGCAGGTAATAAAACCCCAAACTCTTCTTTTTCATCAAAAAGTACAACTCCAAATAGCGAATGCCATCGTGGTAATGCATCGCTTGATGCTCAAACACATGATTTGATCAGAGAGTTTCTTACACGTGATGACAATTCTAAAATAACAACTGAAAAGAAACAGACTGTAACAAAAAATAAAGATCAAAAACAAAAGCGACTACTACTCGATTCATTAATAAACCTTTATGAAAAATTTAGCGCGTAATCCAAGAGAAACAACATTTCATATACAACGTTTACTCGTTATCGCCCATTTTTTGTCCGCAAACCGTCGGCTAAAGATAGAGATACATGTCTGTGCCAAAAACACGAGAACATACAATAACTTTGTGATAAACTTGTTAACCTGCGTGTTTCGAAAGAAAAAAATATTGAAGAAGTGGTGAAACAAGTTTGTTGTAGTACTGATAGAAGAGAATGCATGTTCAGAGAATGTAACATTTGTTTTAAGTCTCGTGTTCAATTTCAAGCAAAAGGATTGCTAAAAGATGAAAGTATTTTAATACTGGGCATGGCAAGGGAGCACCAGATGTGATAGGAGGATCTGTGAAACGTCAGGCAGACCAATTGCTTAATATGGGCTGTGACCTTCCAGATGCAGAAAGTTTATATAATTTTCTTAACATTGGACATTCATTAATAAAGTTTTACTATATTGAGGGATCCAAAATTACTTCTTTTGACTCAAAATGTTCCAAAACTTTTTTTTTGCTAATTTATTTGTTTCTATAATAATTTAATTTATTTTAAGTACTTCCGTGAATTTCTTTTTAATATTGCAGAATTTTAACAGTGATGAAAGTATTACTTCGGCCAATGAAATGGATGTTAATGATTACCAATTTCAACATTTTAGCAACAATATTATTGATCTGGTTAATTTCGATGAAAATTTGAATATCTTGTTGATTGATGTTGTGAGCGACCACGACTTTCTTCACATTAATGATGTATGGTAATGATCCAGTGACGTAGCGGACAGTATTTGTACAATTTAAATCCGAAAAGGATTTTGTCGAGTTTCTTTTTTTAAAGACGCTTTACCTTTTTTAAAAAGATAATGTACTGAATTTATTTGTATACAAAGATTCTCCCTTTAATTTAAAATGTAACTTTCACTGTTTTGCTTTTAAATAATAAATAATTAGCAAATGTCAGTAACGGAGCAGACATTGTCACATAAATTAAATTTTTTATGTCATTAAATTTGGCTAATATACTTAACATGTAGGCTGTTGTTATAGTACCCAGTATATTTCATTACAAAAATAGAATTTATTACAGAAATATTAATAATTCACAGATGTAGTTACATTTATGTTACGGTAACGGAGTGGATAAAATTATTGGGCCTTATTACTTGATGATATCCAAAAACATTTAAAAAGCAGATTCGAGCCAAACCAAATCTATTTTGTACATCCCTAATTATAAACTTTAACATACTTGTTAAAATTTTATAGATAGTCCAAACTTTATTTTCATGCAACATTAGTTACGACAAAACCGTCTTATGAGAAATCGACTCATATGTTAATTAAGGGTCTGCGTATCGTTTCATTTCTATATCGTTATCATACTAATATAAAATCGGAAAAAAAAAAATGTCAACGGAATGATTACGACGCAATATCGTTATAAAAATTTTAACCGGTATTGTAGTTAGTTTAAATCTCTTTATATACTGGAACTCTCGTCATTCCGATGATTTTTTTTTCCGATATCGTTTCGGAATGATAACGATATGGAAATGAAACGATACGCAGACCCTTAAAAATAATCAAATATATAAGTAGTTTAAAACTTTTACGCACATACCTAAATTCATTCCGCTGATTCTAATAGTCAAATATAAATGCGTTTACGTAAATGTCACGTGCATATATTATAGAAAAACTGATCAATAAATTTCCCCAGCCTCATTCTTATTTAACGTAAATTTAAATTATAAAAATTTAACCTCTTTTTGTTTTTGAAAGTGGAACGAATAACATTATAAATTTCTTTAACAGAAAATTTACTTAATATTAACTGGAAATTTACTAATGCTTAAAAATAAATATTGAAATAAGATAAATAAATTTTACGAAAAAACCATCAGTAGCAATTTTAATAAGTCTTTAAGTTATGGCTAAAAGCTTGCTTCAGTTAATTGTATATTGACACAAAAACAATTTAAACAAAATTAAAAGAAAACTAAAGAACTTTCAATTTTTTACGCTCAAATAAAACATGAAATTTAAAGCCTGTACCAAGGGTCTTTGTCAATAACTTATCCTTTTTAGCTTTCCGGCCGTAAAAAAATTATCATCATTGACCCAACACCATACTTTTACTTAGTTGAAAATGTAAAGATTTAAAAAATAAGTTTAAATAATATATATTTTGCTAAAATGCATTTATATATATATATATATATATATATATATATATATATATATATATATATATACATAAATGCATATATACATACATACCTACAAACATACATACATACATACATACATACATACATACATACATACATACATACATACATACATACATACATACATACATACATACATACATACATACATACATACATACATACATACATACATACATACATACATACATACATACATACATACATACATACATACATACATACATACATACATACATACATACACAGCATAGATTTTTTTGTACTCAAAGTTGATGGATGATTGTTACCTAAAATATCAGTTTGTGTTTTCTCAACAACATAAATAATTAAAAACATCGTTAAACTTTCCCGTTCCACTCAAGCCGTTTTATAATAAATTAATAATAGATTAATTAAATTGATGATTAATTGATAAATTCCTTAAATATCAGTTCATGTCTTTTCAAAAAGATAAAAATTTTTTGCAACTTTATATTAGTTTCCCATTCCACTCAAACAGTTAGCTATATTACTTTTTGCTTCAAATGTTGATGGATGATTGATACCTAAAATATCAGTTCTTACTTTTTCAACTTGATAATACCTTTTTAAAGCTTCATTATATTTTTTCATTCCAAACAAACAGTTTGCTATATTATTATTTGTATCCAATGTTGATGGATGATTGATGCCTAAAATATCAGAACGCATTTTTTCAACTTCATAGTAAATTTTTAAAGCTTCATCATATTTCCTCATTCCATACAAACAGTTTGCTATATTATTCTTTGTAGCTAAAGTTGATGGATGATTTTCACCAAAAATAACAGTTTGTATTTTATCAACTTGATAATAAATATTTACAGCTTCATTATATTTGCCTTTATTAGACAAACAGTTTGCTATATTATTTTTTGTACCCAATGTTGATGGATGGTTAATTCCTAAAACATCAGTTTGTATTTTATCAACATGATAATAAATTTCTAAAGCTTCATTATATTTTCCCATTCCACTCAAGCAGATTGCTATATCATTTTTTGTACTCAATGTTGATGGATGATTTATACCTAAAATATCAGTTCGTTTTAGTTCAACTTGATAATAAATTTCAAAAGCTTCATTATATTTTCCCAATCCATACAAACAGTTTGCTATATTATTTTTTGTATCCAATGTTGATGGATGATTAATTCCTAAAAAACTTGCTTGTATTTCATCAATTGGATGATAAATTTCTAAAGCTTCATTATATTTTCCCATTCCACTCAAACAGATTGCTATGTCAATTTTTGTACTCAATGTTGATGGATGATAAATACCTAAAATATTAGTTCGTATTTTTTCAACTTGATACAAAATTTTCAATGCTTCATTATATTTTCCTAATCCATACAAACAGTTTGCTTTATTATTTTTTGTATCCAATGTTGATGGATGATTGATACCTAAAACTTCAGTTCGTAATTTCTCAACTTGATAAGAAATATCTAAAGCTTCATAATATTTTCCCAATCCATACAAACAGTTAACTATATTATTTTTTGTTTCCAATGTTGATGGATGATTGAAACCTAAAATATCAGTTCGCATTTTTTCAATTTGATAATATAATTTTAAAGCGTCATTATATATTCCCATTCCATAGAAACAGTTTGCTATATTATTTTTTGTAGCCAAAGTTGATGGATGATTGTTATCTAAAATATCAGTTTGCATTTTATCAACTTGATAATAAACATCTATAGCTTTATTATATTTTCCCATATTCAATAAACAATTTGCTAAGTTATTTTTTGTACCCAATGTTGATGGATGATTGATTCCTAAAATATCAGTTTGTGCTTTATCAACCGTATAAAAAATTTCTAAAGCTTCAATATATTTTCCCATTCCACTCAAACAAATTGCTAAATCATTTTTTGTACTCAATGTTGAAGGATGATTGTTACCTAATTTGTAAGCTCGTATTATTTCAACTTCATAATACATTTTTAAAGCTTCATTATATTTTCCCAATCCATACAAACAGTTTGCTACATTATTTTTTATATCCAATGTTGATGGATGACTATTTCCTAAAATATCAGTTTGTATTTTTTCAACTTGATAATACATTTTTAAAGCTTCATTATATTTTCCGATTCCATACAAACAATTTGCTATATTGATTTTTCTAGCTATTGTTGATGGATTATTGTTACCTAAAGTATCCGTCTGTAATTTATCAACATGATAATAAACTTCCATGCTTTCATTATATTTTCCCATATCTTTCAAACATGCTGCTATATTATATTCTGTAAGCAATCTTGCTGGATGATTTATTCCAAAGACATCAACTTGTATTTTGTAAACTTGATAATAGATTTTTAAAGCTTCATTATACATTCGCATATTCGACAAGCAGTTTGCTATATTATTTTTTGTGGCCAATGTTGATCGATGACTGTTACCTAAGATATCAGTTTGTATTTTATCAACTTGATAATAAATTTCCACAGCGTTATTATATTTTCCAATTGCATACAAACAGTTTGCCATGTTAATTTTTGTAACTACTGTTGATGGATGAATGATATGTAAAACCTCACTTTTTAACTTTTCAACTTGATGATAAATTTCTAAAGCTTCTTTGTATTTTCCTATTCCGCTCAAACAGTTTGCTATATTATTTTTAGTATTCAAAGTTGATAGATGATTGATACCAAAAATTTTAGTTTTTTTTTTTTCGATGTGATAATACATTTTTAAAGCATTATCAAAATTTCCCATTGCATAAAAACAGTTTGCTATGTTGTTTTTTGTAGCAAGAGTTGATGGATGATTGTTACCTAAAATATCACGTTGTATTTTATCAACTTGATGATAAATTTTTAAAGCTTCATTATATTTTCTTTTTCCATACAGACAGTTTCCTATATTACTTTTTGTATCCAATATTGATGTATGATTGATACCTGAAATATCAATTTGCATTTTATCAACTTGAAGAGAAATTTTTAAAGCTTCATTATATTTTCCCATTCTACTTAAACAGCTTGCTATATCATTTTTTGTATCAAATGTTGATGGATGATTGATGCCAAAAATATCAGTTTGTATTTTTTCAACCTGATATAAAGTTTCTAAAGCTTGATTATATTTTCCAATTCCACACAAACTGTTTGCTATATTTTTTTTTGTATCCAATGTTGATGGATGATTGATACCTAAACTATTAGTCCGTTGTTTTTCAACATGATAATACATATTTAATGCATCATTATATTTTCCCATTCCGTAAAAACAGTTTGCTATATTATTTTTTGTACTCAATGTTGATGGATGATTGCTCCCTAAAATATCAGTTTGCATTTTATTAACTTGATAATAAATTTCTACAGATTCATTGAGTTTTCCCATATTTGACAAACAGTTTGCTATGTTATTTTTTGTACCCAATGTTGATGGATGGTTGATTCCTAAAACATCAGTTTGTATTTTATCAACATGATAATAAATTTCTAAAGCTTCATTATACTTTCCCATTCCACTCAAGCAGATTGCTATATCATTTTTTGTACTCAATGTTGATGGATGATTGATACCTAAAATATCAGTTCGTATTTTTTCAACTTGATAATATAATTTTAAAGCGTCATTATATTTTCCCGATCCATACAAACAGTTTGCTATATTAGTTTTTGTATCCAATGTTGATGGATGATTGATTCCGAAAGTATCAGTTTGTATTTTATCAACTTGATAAGAAATTTCTACAGCTTCATTATGTTTTCCCATATCACTCAAGCAGATTGCAATACTATTTTTTGTATCCAATGTTGACGGATGGTTGATTCCTAAAATATCAGTTTGTATTTTATCAACTTGATAATAAATTTCTACAGCTTCATTAAATTTCCCCATTCCACTCAAACAGTTTGCTATATTATTTTTTGTATTTAATGTTGATGGATTGATACCAAAAATATCAGTTCTTACTTTTTCAACTTGATAATAAATTTTTAAAGCTTTTTTGTATTTTCCTATTCCATACAAACAGGCTGCTATATTATTCTTTGTAGACAATGTTGCTGGATGAGTGTTACCTAAAATATCAGTTTGTATTTTATCAACTTGATAATAAATTTCTAAAGCTTCATTATACTTTGCCATTCCATACAAACAGTTCGCTTTATTGTTTTTTGCATCTAATGTTAAAGGATTATTGATACCTAAAATATCAGTTCGTATTTTTTCAATCTTATAATAAATTTCTAAAGCTTCATTATATTTTCCTAACCCATATAAACAATTTGCTATATTATTTTTTGTATCCAATATTGATGGATGATTGATTCCTAAAATATTAGTTTGTATTTTTTCTACTTGATAAGAAATTTCTAAAGCTTCATTATATTTTCCCATATTTCTCAAACAATTTGCTATATTATTTTTTGTACCCAAGGTTGATGGATGGTTGATTCCTAAGATACCACTTTTTAATTCATTAACTTCATAATAAATTTCTAGAGCGTCGTTATATTTTCCAATTTCATTTAAACATCTTGCTATATTATGTTTTGTATCTAAAGTTATATGATTCTCAGCTCCATAAGTTTTTGTGTTGAAGTTTTGAATAGCATCAAGAATGTTTAATGCTTCTTGAAAGAAACCTTTATTTGATAAGAAACGTCGGATAATCCAAAACTGTTGATGGAACACATGACACATCTTTGGTTTGTTGATGCGAAACATATGGATAAAATGGTTATAGAAGTGCTTTCCATCGTCTACGTGTTCCTTTACATCTTCCAATTGTAATCTTAGAAAGTTGACCATGTTTTTGTTGCATATTTTTGTGATTTTTTTGCGTTTTTGATAACATTTACACGCTAACTGTGTCATTTCGTGCATTGCATACCTGTCATTGCCGTCATTGAAACGATCAAGCAAAGAATAATTGACTAATAATCTGATTGCTTGGTTTATTAAAAATTCGTCGTTTATTTGCAGGTGCTTTGAAATACCGTGAATAAACGTGTTTGTAATGTGTTGACCATCGCAATACGATAAATGGTTTAAAATTTCCACTGATTTTTCATTCGATGTTTCTATTTTGTTTAATACTATGTTAATTGATTTTATTGCAGACTTTGTTTCCGCTTCGGTGAGGATTTCTTGCTCGAGCATTTCAACGGGATGCGATCGAAAAAGATCTAGATATTCCTGCAAAGAAACGCTGTTATTGTTTATATAGAGAATAGCTTGATTAATGGCGAATGGATGATATTGAAGCACTTCGGCTATTTCTTTTAGCTTTTCTTCATCGTTTGTAAATATTTGGTTAATATTTCTTTTTATGAAAAGAAATGCATTTTGAGGCGAGAAAGAATTAATTTGCACTTGATTAACATCGGTAGACCATGATTTCCATTGCGATATTACCAAAGTAAATGCATTTTTTTTATTTGAAACATATTTTTTTAAATTCTTCACACTCTCATTATCAATGTTATCGAAGATGAATAACGTTTTTTCTCTTTCGAAATAGTGATGTACTTTTCTACACACTACTTCAATATCGAACGGATCGCCTTCTGAATCTTTTACGTTTACCCCTAGTTGGTGACAGAGATTAGTCATACAAACTTGTACTTTGTCAATTGATGCATCCACCCACACAATGCTTGCAAAATGCTCGCTATAAGTTGCTGCATATTTTCTAGCGAGCTGAGTCTTTCCTACTCCAGACATTCCAGTTAAAACCGTGATTGATTTACCCGAATTGCTTGTTTCGCAAACATGTTTGTGAATTTGATTAAGTTCATCGTCACGCGAAAAGAAAGCTTTTGTCGGTGGTAGGACACCGAAAACGGAGTGTCGTGATATTAATTCTTAAATACAAAAAAAATAAATATTTTTAAACACTCGAAGACTTTGTTTAGAAATTATTTGTGAAGCGCTCACCATTTCCCTGTAATCAGCTTTTGTTTTTGAGAGGACAAATATGAATAGTATGATGATGATGATGATGATGATGATGATGATGATGATGATGATGATGATGATGATGATGATGATGATGATGATGATGATGATGATGATGATAATGATGATGATGATGATGATGATGATGATGATGATGATGATGATGATGATGATGATGATGATGATGATGATGATGATGATGATGATGATGATGATGATGATGATGATGATGATGATGATGACGATGATGATGATGATGATATCATGATGATAGTATGATAATTTTATTGCTTGATTTAAAAGACGATTAAACCGATGAGTTATTGAAAAAGAATTTTGCTGATTGCTGAATGTAATTTTTGAAGCACATGCTATCATCATGGTAAATATTTTATATATAAATTTGTTTTACTTCAAATCTATCACAAATAACAAACGCTATTAAGAACAATTGCTGTTTTTTATTTAAAAAAGTATTAGGTGGGGTAGGGGTGAAGTAGTGCACATTAGGCATCGCTGTTTGGTTATCCGATATTTTACGATTAATAAAAATTAAATAAAAGTTTCAGTATAAGTTATTTAAGATAACTCTAATTTAAAATAATTTGTATAATTTAAACATGCAAATATACAGGATTTTAGAAAAAAATTACGATACCTCACAAACCTTTTGTCATTTTTTTTTTCAAGAAATTGCGCAGATTTGCTATTCGATTAAGACTGATTTCATTCAAATTTAAATTACAATTTTCCAAATAAATGTAAACATGTCACACTCAAAACCTGGCAGTGTTTTAAACGCATAAATGGTTCTATTTTAAAAACTTCAGAATATTAGATTTATTATAAATAACTTATACAAAAAATTTTATTTTAATCATTATTAATCGTTGGCAAGTATTTCACTGGCATCTTTAAAAACTATTTAACAACAGCCGAAAAACTCCGCATGAGGGGGGCATGAAAAGCTATTGATTCTCGAAATACCTACTTCGTTCGCACTCACTGACCAAATCCTTTCGTTTGCATAAAAGTAATCCAGCTTTCATATCTCGCCATTGTTTTGTTGGATTATCCTTACGCCATTGGTTTATAATTTGCATAGTTTGCTCTCGCGTAGTTTCAAATTCTTCTTTTACGTTATCGATTGCTGAGTCATCAACCAAAAGACATCGAGCAAACTTTTGCCAATCATAAGTCAGCAAATCAGCAAGTGTTGTAAATAGATCTTGTGGAAATTTTTCAACTGAGAAAAAAGGCTTTTTTTAAAAAAAAAATTGAAAGTCGGTCTCATAGGGGAAACTTAAAGAATTAATATAATTATAATAATTAATATAATTACCCTTTATATCGTCGAACTCGTTCCCCATAACAACTTCGTCTTTTATAGTCGTCCTACGAAAAAGAAGTCCGTTATTTGTAACGATAAAGTTAAATAAAACGCTCTTATATACTGCAATTTACTTTCGCGGTTAATAACTTATCATCTAGGGTGGAATGCAAGAACCGAACTTGAGTCAAGTTCGACTTGAAATCTCAAGTTCGACTTTGTCAAGTCAGACTTGAAAAATTGACTTGAGCGAATGCGTAAACGAGACTTGAAAATTTCAAGCTCGTGCTTGAGAAAGTCGAACTTGAAAAATAGTCGAGGCGTTGAATTTAGGGCGTTTATCGGAAAATGCACTTCGCAACCAATAGCGGTAATGGATTTTTTTTAACGGGAAAAACCTTTTACTGAAACAAATTCCGTGTAATGATATTTGTATAATATACGATTAAATAAAAAGTTAATAACAGTAAAAAAAAAAAGTTCTTGCTATGTATTTTACATCAGAAAAATAAATTCATCTTGGCACTTTCAGTTCCAAATCCTAAGTTGTTGGTAAACAACGGTTGGTCATATGTACCACTTAAGTGATCAAGACAATTTCTCTTGATTTCTCCATTTTAACAGATTCCATTTGAATTAAAATACATGCAAATGTTCTAGAAAATGCAGAATCTTATTTTGACGCTTTTTGGGGATGATACTATACTACAATGTATTTTTATTTATCTTTTTACTAATACTTTAATGAAAATAATGGTTTTTTTTTTTAAAATACTGAGAAAATTACTTTAAACAAAATTAGTTTTCTCAATACTAATACTACATAATACTATGTGTGTATATATATATATATATATATATATATATATATATATATATATATATATATATATATATATATATATATATATATATATATATATATATATACACCATTTACATATGTAAGTCAATAGAGATCACATATGGAGACAGGTCTTCTGAAATTATTGGGCAACTTATAGAAATAGAAAAGAAAACTTTTAAAAACTATTGATAGCATCTTGCTCATTAACACATGAAAAAGAACAAAGTTTAACGTTAAACAAAAATCTCTTAATAAAAAAAAAATACAAAAAAGCAATATAATGAAATTCATGATCTTGATAAAGAACTAATGCAAAAACAAATAGAAATAGATAATATAAAAAAAAACTCTCTCCAGAAAAAGCAACAATACAAACAAAACTTTGTGAAAATTTTCACAGTTAAAATTTTCACAAAGTTTTAAAAAAGCAACACAACGAATTATTCTATGTGAGGATTATTATTTTCAAAGAATATCAGATCCAAATTGTTTTTGGAATGTTTTAATTTATCACTTTATTTTTTAGTGAAATTGTTTTTTTCATATATAATACTATTTTGAAATATAAAATGTAATTCTTTTGAAATAATATGTAGTATAAATATTTGAAAATAATGTTTTTGTTATTAGACCCTTTATCCATTATCATACACAATTTTTTTTAAAAAAAATTAAGTCTGAAATTTGACTTTTGCTTTGTTTCTGCAAAAATGTCTTTAGTGAATGCTTTAGCACCACATTCTTCATTGCTATTGTGTATTTCATTGCCTCCACAATAATCATTTTGTAGAAGGGCAATGTTGTGAAGCACAAAACAGGATATTATTATAGCTATGGAATTTTGCAGTTTTGTTCCTAAGGGAATGTTAAGACAAGGGTATTGTTTTTTTTTGATATACCAAAACAATATTCAACAACAACATTCAACATGTGTGTACTTCTCAAGTTGTAATTGTATCTGATTTCATTTTCATTTTTGGGTTAGAAAAAGGTGTCATTAAATATTGTTTATAAGGATAGCCAGAATCACCTGAAACATGAACAACATTCAAAAAAAAATCCCTTTTTGTTTCGGTAAAAAAAGGGATTTTTTGAATTTGGTAAAATCTAAATAATGGTTGATAAATATAAATATTTTCTTTATCTAAGAAAAGTTTGAAGTTTGTATGAAATAGCAAAATCAGATATCCATGAAAACTTATAATCACTTTTGCTGAATTATCAAAGAATCAGCTTCTGTTGGAAACTTTATGTACTGATATCTTTTGTTAGCCATTCGAATTGAAATGTTCTAAACCACTGGACAAACAGTTGAGTTTCAGCTCTTCCAAACCTTCTATTATTCTCTAAATGAGTTTATTTATTGTTATAATCATTTGTTGGTATAAAATGTTGTTATTTAAAAACGTAATGTAAAATCTACAATAAGAAGGTGCCATTTTCTGATACCGTTTCTTGAATATCTACTCACTTGGAATGAACCAGTAGCATAAAACCGAAATGCAATAGCCAGTTGTTGTACAGTTGAAAGAGGGGCACCCTTGATTGTTAACATTGTTGTTAATAATGTCATTAGCTAATAATAAAAAGGTTTTTTTTGAAAAATCTGTAGCACCTTTTAAATTCTATACCGTGGTAAACTTCTAAAGGATTAGCTCTGTCAATAATAAACCTTGGTATGTGACTTGGCTTATTTTTTCTTCTTCTTCTTCTAAAATTCAGCTCATACCGATTCATTTTTGAACATTTAAAAAAAAGTTTTTTTAATACTTCATGTAATTGTAACTACTTCTCATGAACTCTCTTTTACTCCTTTTACACGTATCACCTCTTTGTATAACTGCAACTATTTATTACTAAATGGAATTTACTTTTATACTGTATCACAAAAATGTGCCTTAATCAACAGCCTTTTATAATGCTAGGATGTTCGACATTTCAAAAAGCTAATAAACATTTCTAATGGCATCAAAATATGACATGTTGAATCATTACATACGAGTTACAGGATGTTTTAAAAGACACACGTTTTCGCAATGTTAATATTCAGTTTTCTGTAATGAATTCATTTAAAAATATACTTTCACAATGTAACCTTCTAAATTAATTAGGTGAATATGCCCAAGTAACTACTTTTGCTTGTTAAAAACTCATTTTCTTACTTGCAAAGGTTGTAATAAGTTATATAGTAATAGTAAAGTTTTGTTACGCATCAGCAAAATGATAATGGCGGTCTGTTTTTTTTTTTTCAAGTTTGGTTTCAAGATTGGTCTGGAGCAGACTTGAAAAAATGACTTGAAAATTCAAAAATTCTCGTTTTTCAAGTCTGACTTCAGTTCAAGTTCGCTTCTTGCATTCCGTTCAAGTCAGACTTGAGATTTGAAGTCTGACTTGAAATTTCAAGTTGGGTTCTTGCATTCGGAAGGAATTTTTGCTCTCTCAAGTCTGGTTTGAAGTCAGACTTGAAAAAGGTCTATTTTTAGCGGTTTTCAAGTCTGACTTGAGTTGAAGTTCGCTTTGTGCATTCGCTCAAGTCGCACTTTAGGTTTGAAGTTCGACTTCAAATTTGAAGTTCGGTTCTTGCATTCCACCCCTAATTTACGTGCTCCATTCCTTTAACACGAGCTTTTTTAATGGAAGTTCTGCTGTAATTATTTGGATGTCTTATGCCTTTTTTCCTCTTTTTATTTCGCGTTGATGAACTGATTGTTAGAACTCACTTCGTCTAAATTTGTTTTACCTTCCGACTTGTACTTTAAAAGAGCAGTTTACTAAAACTTCATGAAGTCGTTCATTTTCAGCAAAGAAATAGATTTTCTGCAATAAAAGGAATGAGTGAGAAAGAAACCTAATGAAGGAATGACAGGGAGAAAATCTATTTCAAAAATAGGAAAGCACAGAGTATACGCAAATTATATCACAGGGTTTGTGCTATTTCCCTTAGTTCGTTTATGAGTTGAATTCAAACATAACCTCAGTTTTTCGATATTCGGTAAAATATCAAGCAAAAAACATTTGTAATTTAATGGCAAGTCTTGGGATTTTTTTAAAATTTTCTTTGTTATTTTTGTTGATAGAACTTAGTAGATTTATCAACTGTTTATTTAAAGATTAAAACTAAACCTTGTAAATATGTAACTTGTGATAATTGCTATTGGATTTGAAAAACTCTACGCTGAAAATTCGTGAGGAAAATGAGCACTAGCCAATATTCCATATCTCCAATCGAAAAGTAATTACAGAATTTTTTTGGCAATGCTTCTCCTCAATAAGATGAGTAGAGTAACGTAATATATTCTTTCAAAATTGAATAGATTTTGCAGCCTCTTTTTCATACAATTAAAGAAGCTTTCTCTGAAACTGTTTTCTGATATTATATTTCCGATTTTTAATCTCTAATAATGAAGTTCTGATATTCATTTACAAAATTTGTTATCATTTATTCACTTCTGCAAAATCATTTTTTTCTTCTACTTTTACCGGTTTTTCTAACAGTGAAACTTAAAATTATAAAGAACAAGCGACAAAAGTAGAACAAAAATAGATGACGTACCGGTTCATTTCTTGCTCTAGTGCCTCCATTTCCATTATTGCAAATATTCTTTTCTGCAATCTTTAAACAAACAGGTGGTTGATGGACAAAACCTATGCTTTTTTTTACAGTTTTTCTTGAACTTACAGATACTGGTATGTTGAAGATTTTAAAATTGAAACTTAAATCTCAAGCAACGAATCATAGAAAATAAAAAACAAAACAACAAAACCATCAAATCAATAAAAAGTTTGAATTATTTTGGTAGATTGAAGAATTCCCAAACGAGATCTGCGATGATCCAAACTGAGATCAGTGTGGTCGAGTTTTTGTTGTTAAATCTTCACTTTCAAAAGTTTTGAGAAAATAATTTCTCTTGCATTAAGGTTAAACTCAGTTATTTGTTTTTAAATTGGTGTCAGTTTTTTTTAATTCATGAGGCAATGGTCGTCGATAAGATTAAGTCTTAATCATATAATCGGACATGCACAAATATTAGGATCGAATCACACGATAAAAGCGCAAAAACGTGTAAAAAGAGATTTACTGAGCAAAAAAACTTTTCACCACAAAGTAGTGAAGAAATCGATTTGGAAACTTCATATTTATACGGTTTTGTAATTTAAGTTAGTTGCTTATTATATTGTTAACTAACATCAACATTAGCTTTTTTCTGTAAATAACAAATAAAAACGACTCCTGATTAGTTATTATTACTTTGTGACTTTTTTTTCACCGAAACAACAGCTATCGCACGGTGTTTATGATCATCGAAAATATGGTCACCTAAAATATGGTCATCTAAAAGACAGTTAATTAGTAGACAATAAGGAGTAGTAGAAAAATAACGTAGAACAAAGACGTTTTATATAAATAGAACTTAAACTTTATATTTTGCAACGGTTTTTAAAAATTTAACTAAAAAAAACTTTAGAAAAAACGTTTTCGTATTTTTCAATGACGTCATACTATTTTAGGTGTTAAAAATATGGTGGCGTGATAAGAGATGATTTAATGTGATGTTGAGATCTAGTCTAAGTGATGGTGGTGAATGAGGTGCAAAATTAAAACTGGGCAAAGTTTGTGATAAACATTGAAAAAATTGTGCGCATGTTTGAATTTTAGTCTTTGGTGCATAAAAAACTTATCATGATCAATCATAAAATCAGGGGGGAAGTGAGGGGGAGAATATCGAGTAGCGCAGTTTTATTTTCGGCTTCTATTTCATTTCAATAAAACTGCCTGCTGATGTGAAATTCTCCCGTTTTCGACGATTTTCTGAGATTCCTTCGAAGTTTTTTTGTTCAAAGCTGTGAACCCGTAAATATATCATTTTATTGCGAAGAAACGTACAGTGACCGGGGGTTGATACCGCAATTGTCAATTACTGTAAATTACGTAGCATGGCTTTTTAGTTGGTTCAAAAGTCTCTTTGACTGTTCCAATTGTAAAGTTTTTAGTCTTTCTGTCAAAAGTTGACATGAATGGCCACACCAACATTGAACAATTGACTGGCCTCTCACCAACATTGAACAATTTCGCTGTCTTTCTGATGGATACAGTAGAATTCTTTTCAGCATGCTTTTTAACTTTTTTGTTCACTGGAGATGGCATTTTTGCTCTCTCAGCACTGTCACGTTTTTTCACTTTGCAAAATGTAATTTTAGACACTCCAGAAACACGAATCACTTCACGTGCATGCAAACCCGCGTGAATCAAATTTAAAGCTTCGGTTCTTTTAGCTTCGATTGTAAGGGTGGAATGCAAGAACCGAACTTGAGTCAAGTTCGACTTGAAATCTCAAGTTCGACTTTGTCAAGTCAGACTTGAAAAATTGACTTGAGCGAATGCGTAAACGAGACTTGAAAATTTCAAGCTCGTGCTTGAGAAAGTCGAACTTGAAAAATAGTCGAGGCGTTGAATTTAGGGCGTTTATCGGAAAATGCACTTCGCAACCAATAGCGGTAATGGATTTTTTTTAACGGGAAAAACCTTTTACTGAAACAAATTCCGTGTAATGATATTTGTATAATATACGATTAAATAAAAAGTTAATAACAGTAAAAAAAAAAAAGTTCTTGCTATGTATTTTACATCAGAAAAATAAATTCATCTTGGCACTTTCAGTTCCAAATCCTAAGTTGTTGGTAAACAACGGTTGGTCATATGTACCACTTAAGTGATCAAGACAATTTCTCTTGATTTCTCCATTTTAACAGATTCCATTTGAATTAAAATACATGCAAATGTTCTAGAAAATGCAGAATCTTATTTTGACGCTTTTTGGGGATGATACTATACTACAATGTATTTTTATTTATCTTTTTACTAATACTTTAATGAAAATAATGGTTTTTTTTTAAAAATACTGAGAAAATTACTTTAAACAAAATTAGTTTTCTCAATACTAATACTACATAATACTATGTGTGTGTGTGTATATATATATATATATATATATATATATATATATATATATATATATATATATATATATATATATATACACCATTTACATATGTAAGTCAATAGAGATCACATATGGAGACAGGTTTTCTGAAATTATTGGGCCACTTATAGAAACAGAAAAGAAAACTTTTAAAAACCATTGATAGCATCTTGCTCATTAACACATGAAAAAGAACAAAGTTTAACGTTAAACAAAAATCTCTTAATAAAAAAAAATACAAAAAAGCAATATAATGAAATTCATGATCTTGATAAAGAACTAATGCAAAAACAAATAGAAATAGATGATATAAAAAAAAAACTCTCTCCAGAAAAAGCAACAATACAAACAAAACTTTGTGAAAATTTTCACAGTTAAAATTTTCACAAAGTTTTAAAAAAGCAACACAACAGAATTATTCTATGTGAGGATTATTTTTTTCTAACAATATCAGATCCAAATTGCTTTTGGAATGTTTTAATTTATCACTTTATTTATTAGTGAAATTGTTTTTTTCATATATAATACTATTTTGAAATATAAAATGTAATTCTTTTGAAATAATATGTAGTATAAATATTTGAAAATAATGTTTTTGTTATTAGACCCTTTATCCATTATCATACACAATTTTTTTTAAAAAAAATTTAGTCTGAAATTTGACTTTTGCTTTGTTTCTGCAAAAATGTCTTTAGTGAATGCTTTAGCACCACATTCTTCATTGCTATTGTGTATTTCATTGCCTCCACAATAATCATTTTGTAGAAGGGCAATGTTGTGAAGCACAAAACAGGATATTATTATAGCTATGGAATTTTGCAGTTTTGTTCCTAAGGGAATGTTAAGACAAGGGTATTGTTTTTTTTTGATATACCAAAACAATATTCAACAACAACATTCAACATGTGTGTACTTCTCAAGTTGTAATTGTATCTGATTTCATTTTCATTTTTGGGTTAGAAAAAGGTGTCATTAAATATTGTTTATAAGGATAGCCAGAATCACCTGAAACATGAACAACATTCAAAAAAAAATCCCTTTTTGTTTCGGTAAAAAAAGGGATTTTTTGAATTTGGTAAAATCTAAATAATGGTTGATAAATATAAATATTTTCTTTATCTAAGAAAAGTTTGAAGTTTGTATGAAATAGCAAAATCAGATATCCATGAAAACTTATAATCACTTTTGCTGAATTATCAAAGAATCAGCTTCTGTTGGAAACTTTATGTACTGATATCTTTTGTTAGCCATTCGAATTGAAATGTTCTAAACCACTGGACAAACAGTTGAGTTTCAGCTCTTCCAAACCTTCTATTATTCTCTAAATGAGTTTATTTATTGTTATAATCATTTGTTGGTATAAAATGTTGTTATTTAAAAACGTAATGTAAAATCTACAATAAGAAGGTGCCATTTTCTGATACCGTTTCTTGAATATCTACTCACTTGGAATGAACCAGTAGCATAAAACCGAAATGCAATAGCCAGTTGTTGTACAGTTGAAAGAGGGGCACCCTTGATTGTTAACATTGTTGTTAATAATGTCATTAGCTAATAATAAAAAGGTTTTTTTTGAAAAATCTGTAGCACCTTTTAAATTCTATACCGTGGTAAACTTCTAAAGGATTAGCTCTGTCAATAATAAACCTTGGTATGTGACTTGGCTTATTTTTTCTTCTTCTTCTTCTAAAATTCAGCTCATACCGATTCATTTTTGAACATTTAAAAAAAAGTTTTTTTAATACTTCATGTAATTGTAACTACTTCTCATGAACTCTCTTTTACTCCTTTTACACGTATCACCTCTTTGTATAACTGCAACTATTTATTACTAAATGGAATTTACTTTTATACTGTATCACAAAAATGTGCCTTAATCAACAGCCTTTTATAATGCTAGGATGTTCGACATTTCAAAAAGCTAATAAACATTTCTAATGGCATCAAAATATGACATGTTGAATCATTACATACGAGTTACAGGATGTTTTAAAAGACACACGTTTTCGCAATGTTAATATTCAGTTTTCTGTAATGAATTCATTTAAAAATATACTTTCACAATGTAACCTTCTAAATTAATTAGGTGAATATGCCCAAGTAACTACTTTTGCTTGTTAAAAACTCATTTTCTTACTTGCAAAGGTTGTAATAAGTTATATAGTAATAGTAAAGTTTTGTTACGCATCAGCAAAATGATAATGGCGGTCTGTTTTTTTTTTTTCAAGTTTGGTTTCAAGATTGGTCTGGAGCAGACTTGAAAAAATGACTTGAAAATTCAAAAATTCTCGTTTTTCAAGTCTGACTTCAGTTCAAGTTCGCTTCTTGCATTCCGTTCAAGTCAGACTTGAGATTTGAAGTCTGACTTGAAATTTCAAGTTGGGTTCTTGCATTCGGAAGGAATTTTTGCTCTCTCAAGTCTGGTTTGAAGTCAGACTTGAAAAAGGTCTATTTTTAGCGGTTTTCAAGTCTGACTTGAGTTGAAGTTCGCTTTGTGCATTCGCTCAAGTCGCACTTTAGGTTTGAAGTTCGACTTCAAACTTGAAGTTCGGTTCTTGCATTCCACCCTAAAACATTTAAGTAAAATGTTTTTTATTCACAATTTTATTAAAATCTCATTAAACTCTCATTAAACATTAATCAAAAACAAATTGCGGAAGCATTTTATTTACATCATAAAACCAAAAATGAGTTCGCGAATCACTGCCGCACCTTGTATTTCTATTATTATATCTATTATTTTTGTTAAGGTTTTGATAACTAGTTAACCACTTTTAAATCACATTGCAAAAAAAATTATAAAGTTCTTAAATACTTTCCAAAACCACGAAATCAGACAGATTTCAAAACTCCACCAAAGAAACAAAAAAAAAAAAAGACCTGATTTTAAAGAGCTTTGATTTCTAAAACTTTCTCTCTACAAAAATCAGGAAAACAAAATTCTTTATCTTTTAGGTTAAATTGATTGAATTAAAAAAATTATTGAATACATAATGAAAACATAGTAAACAAATTTTTTTGTTAAGAATTTTGTACCAAGTACTGTTTTGTAGATTTAATTTTTGACGAACATTAGTTCAGTTTGGAAACACAACTACCATTAATAAGTAGAAGGTCACCTTGCTAACATCTACTATCGCCATAGGTTGACTGTGTTGGCACCGTAGTTATTGCTTATATATATATATATATATATATATATATATATATATATATATATATATATATATATATATATATATATATATATATATATATGTATATATATATATATATATATATATATAATATGTAATTCGAAACTTGTTAATTCGAAAACCTCCATTATTCGATTGCTGCAAAGTAAAAACTAAAAAAGGTGATAAGAGAAAATGGCATAATGCTGCGAAACAAACACATACACCTCAAATGTCGTTGTCACAATTTTTGAATCTACACACAAAAAATACTTTATTATAGATATAAAAATTAGGAAGACAGATATACAAAATTTGGAAAGTCCGATAGTTATTTTTTTAATCAAATTGTCTGACAAAATCCGACTATGAATACTTTTTTCATAGTCCGATACGAGCAGAATATTGGAATAGCGGAACTTTTATCGGAAGTGCCCACCTCTGTTATTATGTATATATATATATATATATATATATATATATATATATATATATATATATATATATATATATATATATATATATATATATATATATACTACCTCTAGGGGGTTTATCATCAAAGGCTTACTAGCTCCTCCTGACATTACCCACAATTAAGTTGGGAGTTTATTGTAGATTTTTTGTTCTTCTAAGAAAGTTGTCTTTACCAGGTTAAAGAGCCTTGCCTGCCCTATTATATGATCAATTTACTGTCATGGTATATATGTGTAACCTACCGATTTATGCCTGTAGATCTAAGCTTACATCAATGTAGGTAAAAAAAAAAAAAAGAGAAATAAGAAAAGTATTTTACACTGACCTAATTAAGCTAAGAAAATATTAAGTGATAATATAAAAGATATTTTACTATTGTAAAATAACACTTGTTGTTTGATGTAACTTTTGAATTCTTTATCTTTGACTAGCAAATTTACATTTTTTTAAAATTAATATAAATAGTCTTAAAAATTTATTATAAGTAGTTTTTTTATAACGAATGAAAAATACTTTTTTTTTTAACAATAGTTTTAAAGCGTTTTAATTTACACAAGTTTATTGCTGTAGCTAAGTTTCTTCATTTCAGTTTGCAGTGATCTTTTTTTAGAGTCTTAGCTTGCAACTTTGTGTTTTTCACGTTTATCTTTTGCAAATGAACATGTTTGAACTCGTACAAACAAACTGATAATCTGTTCAAGCACATTTGTTTTAATTTTTTTTTTAAAAGGAGTATTAGTTGGTATAAAAACATTGTTAAAGTTAGATGTTACTGTTATGTTTGTAAGAATTTCTTTTACAAAATCATCGGCAGAAAGCACTTTGATAAAGTTTTTTTTCTGAATAATAGTTCACATTGTATAAATATATCAATAATTGTAGAATTCACTCTCAATAAACCACCTTTAACACAAGCATTTATGAGTGTTTGTATAGTGTCGAATTCTATTTTACAGGCTAGAAGTAAAGAACAGAATTGAATGCTATAAAAAGAATTAGAGCTTTTTGAATAGTATAACTTATTGAACAGTTTATGTATAATATAACCAGCTAAATATTGCAAATTTCATTTCTGCATCCTTTATATTCATGGCTGATTTCTCGCATTTCTCACCATTGAATTTGTTTTATCTGTAAGGTAGTTTAAAATATCATTTGCTAGGTCCTGCAATTGAGTATTTGAAAAAGTGGGTTCTTCAAAATGTTTAGGCAGGACATTATCCGAAAGGAGACCAAAAAATGTTGAGTAATAATTCCCAGGGTGTCCTTAAACTTTTCAAAAATACTCTTTAGCTTATGCTAAAACTCATCTGCGTTATTAGGGGAAATTTTAAAATCTAAAAACTTTACAAGAATTTGGGGAAAATTAAAAACTTAAGAATTTTCGCTATGCAATTTTTTGTTTATTCCAGTTACTGTGCACCTTTGGAAGAATGAGAACGAGTAATTTCTTGAACAATAACATAAACAAAGCGCTTATGTTTGTTTCCAGACTATATATTCTTGTGACTATGAGTAAACGAAGTATAAACAAACGACACAAGCCGAACTGGATCTTCAAGAGCGCCAATAGCGCCCGGTTCAAAATTGGAGAATGGCGCCACTTTTCAAGTCAAGAAATTCCAAAATTATAGTTTTGCAAATTCAGCAACATTCAATTTCTAACACAACACATTGTGTTTCTGTGTTACTATCGATTCTCTGGATTAAGAAACGGTTTACTAATCAAAATTGACATTTGAATCAACATATTTGTTTTAAACCAATAAATGAAAGAACAATTAAAAAAACCTTGAGAAAGGTGAATTAGTTGCTTAAAGATGAACTTTTTGAGCTTTTCTGGCCATCCAGTTATTGATGACATTGTCGTAGCTCAATTTTTTCACCAAATCTTCTTCAATCAATATAATCAAAAGATCAGTAACGCGATCCTGGCCCATGGTCGAACGGAGACTGTTTTTTATAATCTACAATTTACTTAACTATTGTTCACCCTAAGTAAATGACACACAATTAGTGTTAAAAATCTGAAACATTATGCAAAATGTGCAAAAAAAGGCGTTTAATCTTATTTTTGAAGATTTCGTTGAAAAGCCAAATTGGATATGATTTCTTGAAAGTCTTTTTGTGAACAGTGTTAAAGCGGCGAACTTCTTTAATAAGATCCTCTTTGTTCACATCACTCGGATAAAACCGTGCAAGCTTGCGATCTTTGGTTTCTTGAGTGGAAAGATCATCATTATCCAACCAAATGAATGAAAATATATCGCCGAACATCCTGCTCGCTTCATACCTTGAATCAAACTGCTGGATCAGACTATTTAAACTATAAAAAATGTTAAACTCGATTTCTTTCTTTTGGCTGTCATGGAAATAAGCGACGTTGATGCCTCATCGTTCGGTTTCCACTTTCTTTTAGTAGCGAGTTCAGTTTCGAATCCTAGGGGTCCATCTATAGCTACAACCTCTCGGAAAATCTGCGACCAATCATAAGTTAACTAAAAAAGCCATATTCCTAGAAACTAAGGAAAGAGTCACATCAAATGTTATATGAAGAATCGTCCTCCATTTAGCTGATTCAGAATTTATTTGCTTTTGGAGCTCTGAATCTATACCAGTGGAGCTGGTAAAACGAATTGATGCCTCTTTCTAATCCATGTAGAACTTTTGAAACAAAGGGCTGGATTTATGGTGCTTCACACAATCTATGAGTTTCCTCCACTATTCCCTAGCTCCTTCTTTCCAATGAAGAAGGGACAATTCCCCCCCCCCCCCCCTTTAAATACTGCTTTCGAGTCCTAGAGGGAGCAAGGGAAATAGTAGTGAGGCGTGTGGTCGAGCTCCAAACCAAAAAATCTCTTTCTACTGTTTCCTTATTAAGCCAAGTTTGATGAAGTACATTCAATGGAAAGATTCTCTTCTTAAAATTATGGGGTTAATCTTGTTGCTTTAAAGAATGTAAAAGGGGTCCCTTAAAAATGATCACGTCTCTTTCTTTGTGACTAAAAACAACTGGCCATGAAGAGGGGTCAACATTAATTATTACCAAGTTAGGTTGAGTATCATATTTTCCTCTACTGGATAAGGTTTCTCCTTCCGAATCTGATGACTCACTTTGAAATTCATTTAACTCCCGCTGATCCACGGCCCTCTGACTCACACATATTGAGTGCAGCAGGTGATCACGGAAGAAGAAGAGGTCTCATTGGTTCCTCTTGGCCCTGTAATAATGACTGACTGGAAGTCATGGTCATTAATATAGAGATCCTTAAGGGAAAAAAGTTAGCAATAACAACTAAGATTATAACACCAGAGGTTGTTAAATGAAATAAAAAATAAATGATACAAAAGTAAAACAGTTAACTTACTGAAAGGTTAAATTGAGTATTGCGAGAAGGTGCATTTTCTTTGGTCGGTGTTATGATTATATATCCAATATTCTCTGAAATCTGTCTTTTTTTTGCTTTTTCTGCAGATTTTTTAGCAGCTTTAGCACGGTTTTGTGGACCAGAAGATTTCTTTCGACCCATTTCGCAGAATACCAAAAAGGTTTTGTAATTTATAATTGATATATAAACAAAGTCACTTTCAGTATCATATTTCCACATTTATACAGTTCGGAAGTGTTTTAATCGACCAAAATTGTTTTTAGAATTATTCGATAAAAGAATACAAATTAGTTATACTTCTTTTACGATTTTGACGTTGGAGTGTTTGCAACAGTAACTGCTTACGTCCGCAATACACCATCAAATCAATTCCTGAGGCACTCCTGAATTTTTTGACCAAACCCTAACTTTCTGACCCAGAGAAAACCTCTCGGTTGGTGATAGTGGATACCTAGTTCACTTCAAATATGTAAATTTTAAAATGGAACTAATGCGTTCACGGCAGAAATTTGCTTTCAAAATGTCTCACTATATAATCATATCAGATTATTGTTTGCATCATTATTTTATTACTTGATTTGCAATTAGACAACATTAAAAGCAAGGTTTTTGATCTCTTATTCTTCTTTAATTAAAATAGGAGTTTACATACATAATTTGTTAAATTTATTGCCTACTCTTGTGCTTGCTGCACCATTATTATCTACTGTTCATAATAGGAAACTAAAATTATCTTTATTTTCATAAATTTTAAAATTATTTACTATGTAAAAAATTTAAAATGACGTATATTTTAAAAAGGTAACTTAATATTTATGCATATAACTTTTTCTAGCAAGAAAACCTTCCCTTTATTGTGCCAGAGAGGTAGGCTAGTAATGCTAATATCACACTAGCTGATTCTAAACTAACAAGTTAATCTGACTGATCTGTTTTTTCCATTATCAAACCAACAAAATGTACTCGTTTATCAAACTGCATTTACCTCATTTGCAATATTGCCCAAATGTAGGTAAATTTTAAGCATCCTTTATCAGTGCCAATAATCTCAAAACAGCCAGAGAGGAACCAAACGATGTGTTCAAATTACTTCTCAATCCTTGGGAAAAAATTTCCACACGATTGCACTGATGGAACCCTTCACAAAAACCTGGTTGAGATTGCAACTGGTTGCTAAGTTGCCTCAGAAATGATTGCATCTTCTGTAATTTCTAGTGCTGCAGCTTCATCAGGAGGCACAGTTAGGCTACAACAAACTAATGTTGGTCAACCACTTCCAGTCATTCCTGCTAATGACTTTTTATTGATTAATAATGATGATACCTTGCATGAAATTAATTATCAAACATTTACACGATTAAATTTCTCTTATTCATGCAAAATACCTGATATGTTAATATGGAAAAGTATGAAATGAATAAAAATACGTAAAGAATGATCTATTGCTTACTCTTGTAAATAGTTGCTAGAATCATGTCTTGCAAATAAGCTCCTGCATAACATTAGTATTTTATCATTATCAACCAATTTTTGTTTTTATTTTGTTAGAGATGTATCATTTTCATTTATTTCGATAAGGATTTTTATGATTTCATTATACATGATCATTATTGCTAGGTAGCAATATTTATTATTTTAACTATTATTATTGTTATCAAAACTTTTAATGTGTTGTTTTAAGCCATTTTATTATCATGATTGCTATTGGTATATTTTGAAATGCAGGAGCTTAGTGGACAAATCTTAAAAGTCTTATACAAAGCATAAGGTCAAATTTTGTGAGCTTCAATGCTTGAAATTTTTCCGTTCATTTCAGGTTTTTCAAGCTCTATAATCAGCTCTCTAGATCATTCTTTGAAAGCCAAATACATGATTCAAGTGCAGATCGAAGTGATTCCACCATTAGAGCTTCATTTGTTCATTGGTTTTTTAAACTATCTCTTGAAGGCCTTGAAAGATCGCTCACCATTTGTGGAAGATTAATTAAAGGCTCTTCGTGTTCAAGTAAAATCCTATCATGAAAGACTTTTTGTTAGTCTTGATTGTTAAAAACTCTTGAACAATGTGGATGTTTTGCAGCAGTTTGCAGAGAAAAAATAAGCTGTTCAAATCATTAGGTTTATTGACACTCTCAAAAAGTTTGACCTTGTGGTCAAAGCTTGTTTCGGAAAATGTCTAGATCCTCTATATGAAGACGAGATATCAAAGCTTAAAGACTCATATCTTGATTTGGAAGGTATTACAGTCACACTAAAATTCCATCCCAGTTTATTCATAAAAAAGACAGTTCACCTTGAACTTATAGTGAACAAGCAATAGAGGCCCTTCATCATGACTTTTGTCTACACTGGCAATGCTTCAAATGCAATGCTGACTATCCTCAATATGGAGAATGGTTGAGAAATTGCTTGGTAGACAACAGCAAACAAATTTAAAAATAATATGAAATGATAAATATGTGTAAAGACAATGTAACTGTAGTAAATGTAAAATTATGATATTTTCATTTCTAAATTTTTCCTTGTAATTATAAAGTTCAGAATAAAATGCTTAATTTCAACCAAAAACCATGTGCCATCGTTTAAAGAATTTTTAGTTAGATACTGAATTTTTACACGCAACTTTCCCCCACGGACGCTATTGTTCCATTTCAAAGTTTATATATTTAAAGTCTAATAGGTGCCCACTATCAACACCCAAGAGTTTTTCTCTGGGTCAAAGTGATAGGGTTAGGTCAGAAATATCACTTTAAATCAAAAACCATGATATATCTGAAAAAAATTATAAGAAAAAATTAAAATAATTCTTTTTTAATTATCGAGCAACTTACTTAACCAACTACTTATTTAATCGACTTCTTATTTAACCATCATCAGCACTTATCCTAACCGTAAACCATGGTTGCTCAGCAACACAATGAGCCAGTTTCACCAATCTCAAGATTTCAACATCTCCACCAACGATTTGAACGAATTGCGATTGCTTTGAACCCAATAGGTCCTGGTAGAGATAAGGCTGCTTATCTGCCTAAAAGATGCAATATGATTCTCTTGCTTTAACAGTCAAAATACTTCATGAAAAAGTAGAGCTTTTATTGTTAAATTACCAACAACTACCTCGTTCGCTTCAACTTCTTTCACCCATGGAACGCACTTCCATACGAAGTTGTCAACGCTATTAGTGTCGACTGCTTCAAAACAAAAATATATTAACTACCCCAAAATTACCGCAGTTTATCATCTTCCGTGCAATCGAGCACGAGCTAGCCTGGACAGAAGTTAATGGGCTCACGGAACACGCACGGTTCCGTGTAATTTGAGTGCTACTAAATCTTTTTTTTTTTTTATAAAAGCAGTAGCTTACCTTCTAATTAGACATCAAAGAAATTAAAATGAGAAAATAAAAAACGATGCTAGTAAAAGATTGTTGATTTTACTTTCTGAGATTTGGCAGACGAAAAATGAGATCAGCATATTTTTTCGCTTATAACATGATTCTAATGCCATCTTTAAATCTTATTGAATGTTATTTTGTCATATTTTTCAATTCGTGCATTTTTATTACGAATACAAAAATTTAAACCTCAAATACAAAAACTAAGAAAATTTCACATTGTCAGTCATTAAAAATGTTTTCTATTCATTGTTAAAAAAAGAAAATTGCGACGGGTCGTCCGATCGTCCGGCTCAACTTTTTTTTGCAGTGGAAAACAGTATTATGCCTATTAAAACAGCAGAAGAAGTGGACCATGAGTACAAAAAAAAAACTTTTTATAAACGGTATTGAACTACCTGAAACTTTTAAGCTCAATAGTGGTTGTTTAGCAGGGGACGAAGGTCTAATATGTTGGCCAACATTATTATATCCTAATATTTACAATTATCTGTTATTTAATCCTGCATTAGTGCCTGTAAAGAATTAAGTCTCTTTCATTTAGTAAAAACATGAAAACAAATATGGCCACAATAATACTTGCTGAAATAGAGTGTATGATTATGGGCCAAACACAAATGAGCTTTGATTTAATTTTCAGTTAGAAGAGCTTCAAAATTGATTTAGCTTTCAGTTAGAAGAGCTTCATGATGTTCTAAAAAAATTTTAAAAATAAACATGGGAATTAAATTTGACATGTGGTTGTTACACCAAATTATTTCGGGCTAACTTTTGTGAATCCGGATAAACCTGCATTGAAGTACCGAACAAGTTATTTGAAGTTATGAAATCTCTTCATCAAAACTTAACTGCAAATGAATGTGGATTATTCTTAGATGTTGAAATGTCCTATTTAGGTGGAAGCCATCATAGAATTATCCAATCCTTGTGTTGCCCACCAGGCTGTTTACAAATAAAATGTTCGTTTTATAAGAACTATACAACACCACAAGATCCTAATGTATCACTTCCTTATGTTAAAAAAAGTCTGTATGAAAAATTTTTTTTTAATAAAAAGCAAAGATATTATATGCAATGTTAGGTTTAAATGAGAACTGTTAAAATGATTACTTGTTATTTTACAGTATGGACAGCTCATGGGTATACATTGGATAAAATTGCATTTGATGAAGCTGGTTGGTTGACTATGATTTGTGTAAAGATTAGAACAATTATTACTTAAAAACTGTCTTTGCAGATATTTCTATTAACTGATTGTAATAAAATTGTACCATAAAAATGTGCGGTTTAAATCATATGTCTTAAGTTTTCTTTATTCTTTCCTGTCCTTCTTAAATTTAAACTGAGATTTATACAGAGTTGGTGGTTTCTGGCATCAGTACTTATAAGTATATTTTTACAGGTAAATTTTTTATATCTTATGTACAACTAAATTTAAAAATAAATATCTTAGTGTAACCTTTAAGTAAATTTTTTAAATTCCATAAAGCACACGATAAGATAATATCATCCATATGATGAAGCATTGAAATGGGAAATATATTTTTTAAAACTCAAAAATTTTTTATTTTGTTTTTGACTCTTTCTATTTGGATTCTTAAGTATTTTACATTCACTTGCAGTTATTTAACTTTTTATTTTGTACCTGGTTGAACTGATAAGCTACAATAACGAAATGATAGTTCTTCTTTTTTTGAAACCCCTATCTGCCACTCCTTCATCATATTTGTACAACAGATCATAAAAACCAATTTCACTTGTAATAAACTTATCTTATGCTTGTCCATCATAATATTTAGATAGAGATGTTATGTATGCATTTGGTGCTATACCAATTAATACCTTGACAGTGTTATGGTGCTTCTAATCAGACCTGTTATGGTGCTTATAATCAGACTGTTTGGTTGTAAAGGGACTTTAAATGTTCAATAAATATTTCAAAGCAATCAAGGATCCTTCTACACACTACAGGACTCAGGCAAATTTTTTTATGGCGTTGCTTGGCAGCCAAGCAATAATAGAACGTCTAAGGCTATTAGAAATAATTTTAATAAAAGTTGTAAAAGAATCAGAACACAAAGATATAGAACCTTCGGAATGGTAGCTTACATTCACACTCAGTATTTTCCCTTTGTGTCAAAAACATTGTCCCACTTCTCCCACACTTGTCCCACTTCTCCCACACTTGTCCCACTTTACCCCAATAGCAGGGTTCCTCTTAAACTAAAAAAATATATACTTTATTAAAACATTCTGTCAATCTTAGGGGATGCATTTGGTGCCCCAAATATTGCTTTATTTGTTAAGACTAGTTTGGTTCAGTTCATACATCAAATAAAAAAGATATTGCAATTATCCTGAAAAAAAAAAATCGTGTCCCACTTCTCCCCGCTCTCCCCTATTCTTACACCGATGCTTCTATAAGAATCTGAGTTTGTCCCATTCATTAAGGTTCTCCCCTAGTCGTTGTTTTCAAAAACATAATGATAATAATTTGGTATTTGAACTATGTGATTTAAAATGGATGAATTTTATGACAATTTATCGTTTTAAAGTTTGTTGTGTAATTTTATCTCAAAATTTAAGATTGGCATCAACAGTTTCTTTGGTTATTGTAGTAAATGTGGTTATGAAGCTTCGTTAGTTTTTATGGACATTTCAAGTAAAAATATCTTTAAAAAATATGAAAGCGAGCCTGATTCTGATAGACTTACTTTTAAATATTATTGTATTTTTAACTGGTGTATTAAAAAAAGTATAGTTTTGAGTTATAATGTAAGAAGAATTATGAAAATAAAAAAAAAATTTTATTGACCCTTAAAGGACAACGAGGTACCAAAGAAACTGTTGACGTCAATCTTAAATTTCTCTACCCCAGAAGGGTGTACTTTTACATACCGCAGGCACAAATCGTGTCTATTTGATCTGAAAAATTAGAACATCATTTAGTATCATATCATGAAGTTTTAAAAGTAAAACTCAACATGAAAGCAACATCTTATTTTACTTATAAAATAACAAAAATATTTGAGAATTTAAAATTTTGCTACGTTAATGACGGCTGGGGTATTTTTCTACCCATACCACATGTCTTTAATTTTAGTAAGCATAGGAATATATAAACTATAAATGACATGAAACTAATTATTTTATTTTTAGTAGTTTTTTCATTTAAATGATGTTTATAAATAGATTTTAGCATTATTTATTTACCTTATATATTACATACATTATTTATTTAGTCAGAAATAGTTATGCTTCAAGTGATAACTCCAGTGATGGCCCAACACAGCTTGCAGCTCAAACTTGTGGTATGAGTTTGGATGCTGCCTTTAGACTTTTTAAAACACATGAAACGATTCAAATTGTTGTTAACTGCACTACTTCAGAAGCTAGAGTTAGACTAGAACAATCGATTGACACAACAGTTAATGAGGTTTATGAATTTACTGTCCTGCTTCTACTAGTTTGAGTGTTTTATTCTAAAACCCAAAACATAAAAGAGATTTGGAGAAGAAAAATGAAGTCGTCATTTTATTATCAACCTTTTAAAGTAAAATTATTATTGATCAAAATGAAAAGCCACGCATCATTCTAGATTAAAAAATATAAAGGTGGTATGGCACATTAGACCATTTTCTCAAACGCTATTCAAGTTGTCGAATGAGCAATCGATGGCCACTCACAATTTTTTGTTAATATTTTGGATATTGCAGTATACAAAGCTTTAACTTTGTTCTTGTCGATTCATTCAAACTATAAAAATGTGGCGTCACATGGAAGAAGAGAATTTAAAAAAAATTAGCTAAAAGTCTTTTTCAAAAAATAGTCGGAAATAATAATCTTTTACATGTACAGCAAGCAGCGCAATTAATACAAACACAATAAATTAAAAGATGTTGTATCTGACCTAGTGTAATTGACAGAAAAACTCTCCTGCAATATGTTTCATGCAATCATTCAGTTTGCAAGGCTCATAACAAGATTGTGTGTAACAGCTTTATGTAACAGAGAAAAATTTTATAATGCTTTTTTTTTTTTTAAACTTATAGAGAAACGACTGCTGATGTTAGTTAAACAATTAACTTTAACAAAAACACAAAGATATTTGCAAAAAGTTAGTTTTTGAGTTGGGGTAGTTTAATACCCCAGCCGTCCTAAACGTAACTTTTTTTCCAAAAATATTTACTTCTTAGTAAACACTTGTTGAGTGCAATTTTTTTATTTCTTTTAAGAGAAGTTAAAAAAAGGTAAATGACATAAAGTTAAGTTTTAATATTTATATATGAAAATGGATAAACTATTTATATTGTAATTTTATGAAATTCTGTCGATGCGAACCATCTATTTAAAAAAAAATTTCATCCTGAAAAATAATAATGGTTTCATTTTTTAAATCAGTGACACTAAATGAAACTAACAATCAAATCTAAATCAGCAGTAAAAAATTTAAATTTTATCAGCGAGTTTAAGATATAAGGATTGTGGTTAAGGATTGTGATTGGAAACTAAAATATATATCCTGGTAACGAATAACTAAGACGCACGAAAAAAAAAATACTAGTTCCAGGTCGTCATATGCGCGAGGAGCTGTGATGCACTGTCGACCATCAAAGCCACTGACTTTAAAAATTTTATTCGGATAATTTGAAAATGTATCAATCGTTTTTTGTGTGTATATTAGTTGTAGTGTTACTAATTTTTATCGAAAATCTTAATTTTCTCAGAATTCTTTTTTAATGCAGGGAAAACTTAGCGATACGGTATTCTACGTCGCGTCCATGTGCTATAGATTAGATTTAATTGAAATCTACCGAAGTATTTTTGTGTTTTATTTTTAACACATAAAGTGGTTAGAAATAGGTATATGGTTGATGGTTGCACAATTAAATAATCTCTGTGTTGGTTCCTAAATTCTAATTAAAAAATGAAATTGTCAATATGCCTGTAACTACCATTACCTATTTAAATAATCACAAACACACCTTTAGTGTGCTCCACTTAACTCCACTTTAAACAGCTTTTCGTGGGTAAAAAACTTTTAGAAAGAAGAAATTAACTTATTTGAAGTCTAAAGACAAATGTTTTACCAAAACGATTTATTTTTTGGGTTGAACAGGTGGTTAGGTAGGTAGCTAGGTTTCTCACTGAATTTTAAGTCAGCTGAGAAAATACAACCAGCTCTGTGCTTTTTGCTGATTCAAGTTTTTACCATCCAAAGAAGATTAGGTCTACCATAAGATTTTATAGAGAATGCATTGATTGGTAAGTGCTTAGTAGTAAGTATTTATAAAAGTAGTTTAATTTTAAAACAGATTTTTGAAAAATGGACTCAAGTGAATTTTTAATGATTTGATCATTGTCTATGTCAAGTAGAGTAAGCCATGTTTCTAGGGGAAGTTATATAGAGTTTTGAATCAAGTTTTCTTTTGTCAACTTTGAACTTGTGCACATATTTTTATATAAGTTTAAAGCTAATAATTAACAAATACACCCTTATATACTCCTTATAGGCTGCGGATGGGTTGGGTTTGGCTAAGCAGATTATTTGATAAATCATTTTGTTTTGATTTATTAGAAGATGTGATACATTTAATTTGAAAGTCACACTTAAACCTGTATCAATGAAATACAGCTCTTAGATGATCAAGAGCAGTTTTTCTGGTATTAGTTATTAATTGGAACCTTTTTTTATTTGTTAAACAAAATTTTTAGGTTAGATTTACTGGATCATCATGCCCCGAAGCAGATCAGCTTCTCGTTCTCGGAGTCGCAGTACTTCTCCTAAAAGAAGAAAAAATAAGGTATTACGTCAAGAATGCTTTAAAGTTAAATTTGTTTTATTTTATTTCAGCATCAAACTTTTGTGTGATATGAATGTATTCTAAATGTGGAGTTTTTATTTATGTTTTAAAAAGGAAAGAGAAAGGGAAAAAGACCGCCACAAAAGAAGTCGTCATAGAAGTCGATCACCTAGCAGAAAGAAATGGAGATATTCTAAGAGTCGTTCTCGAACCAGATCACCTAGTGTTGACAAGTTTGGTAGATCAAAGCAGCGAAGAGATAAAATGGAGGAAGAAGATGACACAAGAATAGAGCCTGGAGTTAGAACAGAAGAAATGGAGAGGCAAAGAAAAATGTATCTATTTAATTTTAAAATTTAAACCTCAAGTTATAAGTTATAGCCATACCAATGTCTCAGTAACTATATAAAGATGATTACTGTTTTGAACTGAAGATTTACCATTGTAATTTGAAAATTGAAGCAGCAGTCTATTTGCTGTTCATTTAAAGATTTTTATCATAAAAAATGAACTATAAAAAAGTAATGGAACAAGTAAATCCATCATTTGTTCTAGTTGTGTTATTAGTTTTGTTATGCATATCTTAGATTTATTTCTAATAGATTTAAATTATTTATTGTGATTATAGTCGTGCTACTGAAATGCAAGCCAAGTTCATTGAAGAGGAAACTCAGAGACGCATTGAAGACATTGTAATGAAACGTGTTGAGGAAGAACTTGCAAAGCGCAAAATAGATGTTGATGAAGAGGTTATGCGTAAAGTAGAAGAAGCCAAAAAACATGTTGAACATCATCTTGAAGGGGAGTATGAAAGGAGAACTAAAGAGATTGCTGAGCAGTTCAAAGGAAAAGAGGTTTGCAATGATTTTTTCAGACACACACACACTTTCAGTTTTCTATTTAGATTTTTACTTACAGAATAGTGGCTGTTTTTATTCTTTTTATGTTTTTGTAATAATATTTTTTCAGAGTATGTAGGCTCCCGGATAGACATAAATTTTCAGATTTTGTGTTCCTATCCCCTGGCCTCTTTATTGAGAAAATCAATTTTTCTCAAATCTCGTTTCAGAGAAATTTACAAAACATTTATACTTTTTTTTATTAGGAACAGCTAAAGGGAGAAATTGAAAGATTAAAAAAAGAGATTGAAAATGCATATGAAAAAGTTCGTGAGTCAGAGAGAAAATTAGTGAGTTTTATCATTTATTGTAGTTATTTTGTTGTTGTTTGTTTTATTTTTTACTTTTAATCTTGAAACTTTTACTATGGTAAACAACTTTTTTACGGCCCTGATAAACAATTTTTGTTTCAGGCTGAGGAGCGGTTAGCGATGCTAGAAAAACAAAGGGAACTTGAAGAAGACAAAAGACAATTAGAACATAACTATCTAAAAAATGAAAAAAAAGCACAAGAGCTTATCCTAAATAAAAAAAACTCAAGACCAAAACTAAAGTTTGGTTTGAAGCCTATGATACCAAAATAGCAAATCTCTGCTCTCATTAAGACTATCTTTTTGTTACCTTTCTTCTTATGTAGGTTTCCATTTGGGTTTTTCGTAAAGTTGTCCTTTTGAATAAATGGATTTGGATTATGCACCGATAAAGTGAAATGCAGAGATTTTAAGTTAGTGAATGAAAGGTTACATATGTATATAATTGCAGCTAGCAAAACGCTTTTACGAATTCCATAACTAAGTGTTTCTATTTCAATTTCCTTGTTAGTTTAAAGAGATAATTATAAGATTTATTCTTTGAATTTGGTTCGGTATTTTATTTTAAATTTGGAATATCGACACCTTTTGTAAAAATACAAGTTAATATTATCTGTTTCATATTCAATTTATTATCAAAGTCGATCAAGTTGGAATTCTTTTTTGTAATCTTATCGCAGTAATATTACTTTCTTATAGTAATTCTACACTGATTTGGATTAATATTTCTGTAGTAATTTTAGTCATTGGGGGTTTATGTATAGATTTCCAATATTTGCTTTTCAGATTGCTCAATTAAAAATGCGTAGACACATTCGACTTAAATACTAAAGGAGAAGGTTTTAAAATAAGTGTTGTATATTCTTTCAGGATGAAAACTTGTATCATTTTTATCTGGTTTAGTATCTACTGATTCGCTTTAAAATATTATTAGTAAGTTATATACATCCAGTTATTGATTACAATGTCTGATTCGTGAAATGACAGCTGTTTCATTAGCATCATGGGTGTTTTTAGTTTTCCGCCCGTTAATGAATTTAGCGAAATTTGGTCTCATTAAAAACCCCCTTAGAATTTAACTGAAGAAACGAAACATTTTTATGAAAACGTTTACTTCTTTTTTAAAAAAAATTAATCACCAGATATTTCTATCAAAATAAGACAATTATTAGCAACCTGATATTTCGTAGCTCACTACAAAGTAGCAAGCTTGTTAAACATCAACTTATAGCAAGAAAAAACTAACAGTATTTTGCTTTCTTTCTGGTATAAATATGGGTATCTTTTACTAATTTTGCGTAAGTGTGTTTTTATGTTATTTTCTTTTTACAGAATGGTCCACAATTATAGCTATAAACGATCCACAACTATAAGTCAGAACTCACGATGTCTTAAAAATGGTTTTTGTTTTGAGTTCTGGTTGCTGATTTCCGTGTAAAAAAATTATTAGTATTACCTTGTTTCATCTAATTATCTGAATTTATAGTGCTTTTTTTTTTTTTTTTTTTTTTTTTTTAAGAAAAATACACAATTTAGTTTTAGATCATTCTTTTGTTTGGAAAATGTTATAAAAGCTTGTTAAAAATGTTTTCCTTGTTTTAAGTTCTGGTTAACCGGACTTGATGAAAACATGTCATTTTTCTACGGCCTGACACAAACTACAAAATAATATACAAACAAATTTTTATAGATAAGTACTGCATGTAAAATATAATCATGTAAAACAATTTATTTAAATGGTAAAAAACTTTTTTAAATCATTTTTATTCACGCATTTGACGCACATATCAGATGCTTTGGTAAATACAATATCTACACTCTGCTCAATATGAATTACAGCCAGCTTTTATTCATGGCTCGGTTTTGCAGGTATAAAAAGGCTCTTTTCTTGCCTTGTTCTTCATCTTGTCACGTCTTCTTTTATGTGATATTGGCTCAGTAAATACTGCAGATAACGGGTTGTTTTTTGTTACGGAACAAAGAATGCAAAGAATCAAAAGTAGTTAATTGCTGTAAACTAAATAACGATTATGCTTTCTTCACTAAAAATGGAGTTTTCAAAGACCTGAGTATGCTATCTCCAGCAACAATGATTTATCCCGCTAAGTTACGACAACAAAAATGTATTTTGAGAAAGGATGTTAGCATGGAGCGTAAGGAAGAGAGACCAAAACTACTATTGATTGGTTTTGATAAAAACAAAAAAAAAAAAAGCAAGTTGTTACGCTGATAAATGCTTCAGGGTGCCGAAGTCGAAGGACTATCAAAGAAGAACAGTATGCCATTGTATCTTTTCCAGAAGATAAATATATAGATCATATTGTAACTGGTAGCAGCCACACGGTGCTGTAAAAAAAAATTCTGTCATTTATTAATAAAAATTCAGCAGAAATTTGTTTCGCTTTAGTATGTAAAAGCAAGCCTTTACCGTGCCCGGAAACATTTAACTGCTTCAGATTTTAAAGCTATTGTTTAACATAAAGTCTTTTTTCAGATTTTATTGAATCTTATTAAATTTAGACGATGTGCACACTTTACATAAAAACAAATTAGTTAAACTCATTGTAAAGAATATTAATTGAGCTCAAATACTTAAACTATACTTATTCTTTTATTATTACGCTTAAAATATATTTCAACAAGTGTAAATTCTTATTACAATTTTCTTTTTATATTTAAGACCAGCCAAAATTTTTTTTTGATCAAATTTTGGGGGCTTTTTTAAATACTTCTTTAAAATTTAAATAATTTTTAGAATTGGGTCTGAAAAATTAGTTTATTTCTATCATCGCTTATGATGTTATTTCTTAAAAAATCATCATTACGTGAACATCAATTTGAGGTCCGTGAATATATCCCATTATGAGTTTAAAGATTTTACTGGCTTGAAATCCTTTCGCGATATTTTATTGGGTTACAGACTCCAATGGTCTAATGCCAAGGATTTTCAATGATAGCTTATCACCAAAGGATTTAATGCTTAATTCGTTATTTTATCCGATCTACTTGATGTAAAGCATTTATACCCTATAAAAATAAATATGAGATTATATAATTTCTAAGAACTTTTTATTTTTTTATTTTTTTTTTATTTTGAGCTGCATCGTCTGAGAATTTTTTTTGGCATAATTGCTGTTGTTGATTTATTTTGATTAGTTATTTAATTCGTAACTTTTTCGAAAATGTTTATAGCAAACTACGGACTTCATGTCAGTTTTTATAAAGTGTTACAAAGTTTGAAATCAACGGCTTACTAAAGTGTAAATTGCTGCGGAAAAAGTAATTCTGCTTGGTTTAAATTTTTTTTAAATATTGGAATGCGCAGATTTGTTTACTTGAACTTACAATACGGTGAGATGAGGACAAACTGGATACACTAAAATTCTAGATTAAAGATGGCAAATGAATTGCAAGATTGGAGAAAAAGTATTTTAGAACAATTAGAAGAAAGAAAAACTAGAGAGACAAATCCTTTCCAAGAGTTAATAAGTTCACGTAAGAATCTTTTTATGATCGTTGAAAAAATCCTTGTAGACTTATTTTCGTGTGTAAAAATGAAGGTTGTTAGATGGTAAGTTGGTATTCTGTTTTAAAAAATAGGATTTTCGATTTTTTTTTTTTTTTTTTTTTTTTTTTTTTTTAAATGCAAGAATTTATTTTTAAAAATGTCAAATTTTTTTTCAGTAATTGCATTCATTTAGAAAAAAAACAAACTATGATAGCAACCTATAAAATTGTTAAAAAATATATATATAAAACAAGTTTATTTGTATACACAAGTTTCTTTTCTGTTATAAGGAAACACTTATTTGTTATAACAGTTTTATTTGATTGTGTACCAGCAATATCATTAACATTAATAAAAATGGCATTAGGGTTTAGAAAAAAATAGAGATTGTTTTAATAGAATTTTAAATTAAACAAGTTATTGAATATCAAGAAATACTTGTACAGTTTATTTTGATTTAGATATATTTAAATATATATTTTTATTTTAACCAAGAAAATTCTAAAATTGCATGCTATATACTTCTTACAAGCTTGGTTGTTACAACAATAAAACTTCATTAAAGCCTTTTTTTAACATTGTATTAGATATGATACACTTCTAATGTTATGATAATTATACATGTAATAAAAATAGGATTATTTTTTTCTAGAAATATAAAATGAGAAAAAATGGCCCAAAGATAAATTTTCTTACATACATTTCTTTCTTACATATGTTTCTTATATCCACTAGACTTAATATATTCAATTAACTAATGTATCCAATAAAAGTTAATCTCAAAAACTCCCCAAACTGCAAGTGTATACCACACATCTCAACAAAATTTTAGGACCACATCATTTTCATTTATTAATAGCAACAACTCATAAAAATAATATTAATTAAAATTTACTTAGTTAAAATACACATGAAATAAATTGAAACAGGAAAAAAATTAATATCGATGGTATTTAAATACCGATAGTATTTTAAAAAATAAAGTACTTTGAATTTTTTTAGTTTTTAAAAGACAAAGTTTTAAGACCATTTTAGTTGTTTGTTTTTTGTAAACTAATAGTGAGTTGGTCCACCTTTTTTTTTTTTAACTTCGATAATTTTATTTGGCATTGAATGAATAAGATTTTTTAATTCATCTGAGGTTATTTGATTCTGGTATTCCTTTATTTTTTTTTTAACTGATTGACATTGTTAAATTGCTTTCCATTTATGCTAACCAAACAAACCAAACTACTCTAATGTTTTCAATAGGATAAAAGTCTGAGCTATTTGGAGGCCATTGTAAATCATTTCTTTAATTGTAGTCAATTTTTTGTATGATTCAAGGTATGGATGCTAGCTCTATCCTGTTGAAAAATTGGATGTACAATTCTTATTTTTTTAAAACAAGGTAACAAACTTTCTTTAAGCAGTATAGTCTTCAGAATCTAGAGTACCTTTAACAAATAAAATGCTTGATTTTCCTCTACTTCCAGGCTGCCCAAACCAGTAAACTACCACCTCCAAAGTTATGTCCGGATAAAAATTTTCCTTCTTTTCTTTAATCATGGCATTAATACTGATAACAACCAGGTCCATCTAAATTGAACTTCTTTTCATTAGAACATATAAAATTGTTCCAATCCTTTTTTCAATGCAGTTTCTAGCAAACTCAAGTTTACCTTCTTTTTGTCTTAAAGTAATTGCTGGTTTTCCTTTTAATTTCTTATGATCAATTAATGGATTTGATATGACTGAATAGTTCAAACACTTGCAACTAATGATAAATCACTCTTTATCTTCTTAGCAATCATTATTGAATTGCTTACTAAATTAAAAATTACTTTTTGAGCCCATTTATTAATTATCTTTTTATGTCCTTTTGTCTTCTTAAACACATTTCCATTTCCTCTATTAAGATAAATATGAACCAGAGTCTTTGATCTGTTTACAATTTTTTCTATTTCTCTATCACTTAGGTTCTTTGAAAAAAAGACCATTAACTCTATCATGCTTATAAATAGTGATATCTTTTACTTTGTCCATTTAAAAAATTAAACAAGATAATCCAAAACAGGTTTTAAAAATTCATAATAAGTTTAATTTATGTAAAAATAGTTTAGAGAAAAGTTCAATCTAAAATGTTTTAAAAAGCAGGCTTAAAATTTTGTCACTTTGGAAATGTAATTTCAATTTAAAAATTTCTTTTTTTTTTTAAGTTCAAATTTTTTAGATATTCATGCATATATATAAGCTATTATTTATTAGAACAATATACTTAAGATTTAAGTAATTATTAAATGAAGAAATTATAAATTTTTCTAAAGTGGTCTTAAAATTTTGACACATAGTGTAATGCACATACTGTGTTTTACTGGTGATTTTTGTTTAAAAAATTTTGTTTATATAAGCATCACCTGAAACATCAAGTAAAATTTAACAGTTAATTGAGATGTTGTTCAAAATATGTTGCATAGTTTGTGTTAGAGCTCTGCATTACGATCGTCCGATTCCGGTTCGTACCGACTTTTTTGTCGGAAGTTCGACACCTACTCATAACAAACTTGGAAATTCTGACTTCCATTCCGAGTCAAGTCGTAACATTTGAATTTCCCGCATTATGAATCGTAAGCTGTCGTAATTTTGCGTAATCTACCTTGGTTCAAGGTTTCAACTAAAATTTTTGCATGATAATGAAATTTATGAGTTGATGTTGAATCTTGGATATCCTAATCTAGTTTTAGTAAATTGAATAAATGAATTATATTATGACTTTAACTGCAATAAATCATTTTTAAGCTTTGACTAAAAGCTTTGTCTTGTTTTATTACGAACTATTACGTTAGATTACGGTTCATACCAACTTAATTCCGACTTTGTCGTAACATGAGGTTAGATTACGGTTCGACTTCGACATTAGGTTGTAACATTAGGTATGATTACGTTCCGAACCGACAAAGTTGGAATTTTTTAGGCTGATGCAGAGCTCTAGTTTGTGTGCAAAAATTTGATATACAAATATTTTACAAATTATTTTCACTTAAAGTTAAGTAAACTTACATGGAGCAGAACAAAGTGAAAATTTGATTCAATTTTTCCTTAATGTTAAAGTTTTTCCAGTTAAAACTTATATTTCCAACTATGTTAAAGTGTTGCATGTTACAGTGTTAATGTTTTAATGACCTTGATTATTAAGAGGACTCCAAAGTTACATTTTTCCATAAAATTGTTTCTATTGTTGGTAGATGGTGAGTTATTACGAGGTTTCAGTGTTTATGTTTTAATGACCTTGATTATTAAGAGGACTCCAAAGTTACATTTTTCCATAAAATTGTTTCTACTCTTGGTAGATGGTGAGTTATTACGAGGTTTCAGTGTTTATGTTTTAATGACCTTGATTATTAAGAGGACTTCATAGTTACAATTTTTGTAAAATTGTTTCTACTCTTGGTAGATGGCGAGTTATTACGAGGTTTCAGTGTTTACAAGTTAAGGAATGCTGAGCTTGAGTTACAAACATATCAACTTAAACAGGTTAGTACCATTTATAAAAAATTTTAGCACATTAAAATTTTTTGTATTAAACTTGTTTTACTAATATTTAATTTTTCTTTTTTCCAGGAAATACTTGAGCTGCAAGGAAGATTAGCCATTGGAGGGTAAATCATTTTTGTATATTTTTTTACATTTTTATTGGGATTATTTTATGGAATTCATTTCTGAAATAAATTTCTATTTTGTCAAAATTTAACCAAACACTTCAATATTATAAGGTTAAAGTAACTTAAATTTTATTCATAAAATATTTCTTAAAACACACCATTTATCAATATGTACCTTACATCACACTTCAACAGAACTAAATTCATGTATACTTTTATAACTCATGATATCATCCAACATGCATTATACTTAAAGTTTATATTTCAATAAGTCTTTGTGTTGATGCTGATTCCCATATTTGCATAAATTTTTTATTTATCATAACCATAATTTATGATCTTTTAGCCAATCCAATGGTTTAATAAATAGTGATAAGGAGATGAAAATTTTTAAACTTCAAGAAGAGTTAACAGAATTGCATAGAACAAAAGGAGAGGTAGATATTACCTGGGTTTTATTTTTTCGTTTAGTTAAAAACTTTGAACATGAAAGACAGAAATGTTAAATTTTTTATTGCAATCTAATTTATTATATTAAATTGTATTGCTTATGGAAATGCATTTAGTTTATGATGTTGATGTTATTACATGTCTTTTTTTGTTTTAGCATGCTCAAAAAATTATTCAATTAACAAGTGAACTAAAAGCAAAAGAGGAACTAAATCAACAAAAGGATATAACGTGTGTACTTCATATTTTTTTAAATAATAATAATATGCAGTAAAGAGCACAACACGCAGTGGGGCAATACTTAATAAAAAGTTTATATGCATTTTGTAATCAGCTTTCTATATATATTTTGCCCTAGTGATAAAGACATTTTATGATCAATAAGATTGTTGATCTATGTTTAAAAAAGAAAATATAGGTAAATATAATTATAGGATATTCATTGAGATTCTTCGAAAATTCAGAAAATTTCCAGATGTTCTAGTTTTTAAACTGATATTTTTTCTTGCAAATTTTTTACAGTTTTAATGAATTACACTGTTATAACATTTTAATTAGTTTTTTGTTAACTTATAATAAAAACTTGATCTCCCAAATGTGCTGCATGTTGGCACTCAATTGAATCAACTGTTATAAACTGTAATAAGTGTAGGAAGATATGGAAATGCTATTGGCTACATCCAGCTGTGTCCCTGGTTATTTGGATGGATTTCAAATAAGGCTTTATTAACTGTTTTTCCCTTCTTTCTGGTCCTAGGTTTTTCTAAGTCTGTTTAAGTCTACAATTTTAAGTTGTTTCACATGAACAAGCATTTGTCAGAAAAATATTACTTATTATTTTTTTGAAAATTTCAAAGTTGACTCCGGAATTTTTTTAATAAATAAATATAAAAATAATAATAAAAAGTTTATAGAGACCCGAAATGAAAAATATAGAGTGGACAAAAAGTCCCTATGCAATTTATAACTAATAGCTTTTGAACAAAATGATAAAAACTAAAAAAGTTTTTTCAATTTAAGGATTATTCTATTCACTTTGTCTACATTAGGTCCACTATTAGAGTTAGTGTTTAACATTAGAATTCACTGCATTTTGCATCATATAAAGTTACTATGCAGTACTCCAGATGCAATGCCAGGTCACTAACATCAATTTAACAAAATGATTTTTATCAGAGTGTCACTGTTTTTGTCAAGGTGCAGATCTTTTTTTGAAATCTGATAAATTGCTCTATACAGTTAAACCAGCTATGTTAAATATCATTGTGTTGATGTTTCAAGGTTATCTGCAAAAATGTGTATTTTTTCAGCCAATTTTCCAGAAATCAGGTTTGCTTGCACATATTTCATCTCAAATTTTCCAAATATTGATCAAATTTAGCCACTAGCACAAACAGTGTATTTGTACCATCGTCAACTCCATAAGTTTGCTGGTATGAAGAGTGGCATTTTAGTTCTGAATAGAATTTAAAAAGTAAACTTAATAAAGAAGTTATTCATTTTTCCATTGGGAAAGAGGCTTTTTCCCCACCCTGTATTATCAGAACTGTAGGAAATTGAACTCACAACCTCTCTGCAGAGGGAATTTATCAAGGGAACAGTGTACAAGGTTCATGCAAGAACTAAAAGAATGATGTAAGGCCATAAAAAAAAGGTTTGAGGTCAAATTCAAGAATAAGAGATTTCGGGTAATTAAGCAAGTATATGATTTTTTTTTCAGTATCTTATTGCTATTTTTTTCTTTTTCACATTTTGAATTTAATTTTATAAATAGAAGTTCTGTATATATTTATATAAAGCTAGTGGGATCTGTTTATGAAAATAAAGGTCCTACCAACAAAAATAGTTAGCTGACCATCTGTTCCTTTCCAGGAGTATTAATTTAAGGAGATTCTTACAGGTGCAAAAAGAAGGACAGTGATATCACTGATAACAGTGCTTCAGTTAATTATCAACATCACTCAAATCATATAACTGAAGAGTGTTCAAAGAAATAGTAAATTCACCTCAAATTCTTGTCTAACTCTTGCTTAAATAATTGGACCCACCCAAATCCAAAATCATTGCTCTAGAAAGGATATTTCCACAGGAGAGTATTTCTGTTATGTTCACTTTTTATCAGTTAATAGGAATGAAGATATAGTGAAAAACTTTCCTCAAAATTCTACTGCAGACTAATGATGTTTACTTTTCTAAAAGTAACTTATGGAAAGATAAACTGTTTTCAAGTATTGTCAATGTTTTTGTAAACCACAAACCTGTAATCACTTCAAGAGATTGCAAAATTGCAACTGTATTGTCTGGTAAAACAATACAGATGCAATTTTGCAATCTCTTGAATTTACTATGTTGCACTATGTGCAGATCCACCTCATGAGATGACCTAAGTTGATAAGGTAGAACGCTAAATTGGAGTTGGTCTGTCATTACAATGTTTTTTGCAAGTTTTTTTACTTCTGGAAATTAAGGACAAAAAGAATAAAATGATTAATCATATAGCATATAGCAATATACCAATATAGCATATTGCAATATAGCAAATAGCAATCTAACAATATACGTAGCATATAGCAATCTATCAATATACCATATAGCATTATAAAACAAATTTATTCTAAATGTAGATTGTTTGGTTAAGGTAATCTTCTAATCTTCTTGATTGAGCAAATTTATCTTTTAATTTGAATGGTAATTATCTCACTGTTTTTTATACATTAAATTTATGAAATTATTTATTTCCTTTAGAATACGAGATAACCACATTCAAATGGATATTATTCTTTCTGAAAATGGACGTCTTCTCTCTTATATTTCTGAATTGGAATCAGCCAATCAGGTTGCATGTTTTCATTTTAAAAAACAGTATTAAAATTATACTCAATAGGTGGATTCTTTTAGTCATAAATGATAAAAATGATACATGTATACACACATACATACATACATACATACATACATACATACATACATACATACATACATACATACATACATACATACATACATACATACATACATACATACATACATACATACATACATACATACATACATACAAACATACATACATATATAAATGATAAAAATGTAATAAATAACTAGTTTATAGTAAATTTATAGTGTGGCTTCTTCATGATTACCATCATGCATTTTGGTTATGTAAAATGATATACAAAATGTTTTGTGTTGTAATATCTATGTATGTGAATTATATTTTATTATAGCATGATTACACCGTGTAGCAAAGGTTTTGTCTTTGAGTTAAAATTGTTATTTTCCATTTCCTTATGTCTAGAAAACATGAAAAAATACTTGTATTCATTTCTACTTTTGGTTTTGTGTCCAGGAAAATGATATTTATGAAATTTACCTATTGTCATAAGGGAAAAAGTGGCAAGTTTAAAATTTAATATGCTCTAAGTAAATAGAAAATATCATATGATGCACTAGTTGCGTTTATTTATTCTAGAATTACACAAGTGATACAATAATTTAGTCCATTATTTTTTTAGTATAATATCCTTGGTAGTGGATTTCAAAGCTCAATATATCCTGGTGGAAGCGCTCAATCTTAACTCTTGTATTCTTCTTTGAGCTGGATAGTGTGAGTGAGGGGGAGAGATGGATACTTTATCCCATTATGACTGCACTGCATTGAGGCTTCTGTATAAGCTTTGATAAAGAGCTGCCACTCTCTCCCCATTGGGGTTGAGAGTAATTCCAATTGCCTCAAACAGACCAGTCATATTGTGGCAAAAGCAAAGCTCATCTTCATAAGTGAAAAAACTTTCAAAATCCTGGTGATGCATTCTCTGGTCTAATTTATGTGCATTTTTATCTTGCAAATTCAACTACTTGAGTCGTGAGACCAAGATCTTTGATCAAGTCATTGATGTCTTCTTGTTTGGGGTAGTATGGATTTCTCTGCTCAGTTATGTCTCTAAAATCTAAGTCAGTGTCTTCATCTACTTCTGAACTACTTTTTCTTTGTAAACACTGCTGCTCTCTCTTAAGAGTAGGTACTCTGTTCCAATCTGTAAAAAAAGCAGAATGAAAACGCAATTGTTAACATAAGCTAAAAAATATGGATATTTCTGGTATTGGAAATGTTAAAATATACATATTTATATATATACATTATCATTATAATAAAAACTAAATAACTAGCTAGGTTTATTTAAGTTAAATAAACCTAGCTAATTATCTAGTTTGTACTATAGTAATATATTCGCACTTCTTATTCTACACTGTATTGAGCACTTTTACTGGAAATGTTAACATAATTTCTACAATGCAAATATATATATAGTTGTTTTTACTTTTCAGAGTTTTTCTGCAGAGTTTGCAGGTAAAATGAGGTGCCCAAGGTTTGTCCAGATTCCTGACAGGCATGCGAAAATATGCTTTGTATGCCTCACGCATTTTTAGACATCTTTCCACAGATTAATTTTTAGCTCTAGTTTTGATAAACTCACCACAGACAAAGCAAAATGTGTCTGCCAGATGCAAACAACTTCTCAATGCTATTCAAATTAAATGATTGATCTTCAAATATGATTTTTTCTTTTTTTTCTTATTTACCAATAATACAAACTAAAGTGTTGGTTTCAGTCGCCTGTGTTTTTATACTTGTATGACTACTCTTAGACAGTTTGAGAATGTGCTATAAAGTTCTGGAAGTTTCTTGAAAGTTCTAAAGGTTTCTTGAAAGTTCTAGAATATTCTGGAAAATTTTGGATCATTTGGACAGTTCTAGCACTTTAGGAATGTTCTAGAAGAATAACTAATTATTCAATACGAATTGAGAACTTTCTTGTAGCACACAACTTTCAAAATATCATTGTCTCTGTCACAGAAACAAAGTTTTTGTGGAACAATATTTTCTTTTTTTTTTTTTTTTGGCGAAACAGGGTAGAAAAACACATTTTCAATCCAAGGAGAAAACAAAAATAAAAATTTGTTACATAATGTTATGCCTCTAATAGAAAGTTAACAAAAAATACCTTTTAGCTGTGCTAATAAAACATATATAAGAATCTTTTTATTTTTACAACTGGAAATGATAGTAAGTTTCTTGTAATAAACTTTTACTTGAAATCCCTCATTTTTAAAATCATTCACATTTTCAAATCATATTTTCATCCCTAGTTCTCATTTTTACTATGTGTAATCCTCTCCTAACCTGATGTAACCCTCTCATGACCTGGTAATCTTACTCTTCTTTATTTTTATAGGTAATATTTGCTATGATTTTCTAAATTTTCTGATTTCTCTAAATATTCTTTTACTAAAAGTAAATTATATTTATATTACACCTTAATAATATTTAAAGGTTATTAAAGATGAGCACCAAGCCCTTCAACTTCTTTGCAATTCAACCGAAGAAAAGTACAAAAACCTCCATATTGAATTCCAAGAGTTGGTAAACAATTGTTATTACTTCTTTGTAAAACTTACATTGTAAAAATTAAACTTTTTGCCAATAGTGTTAAATGCAATATTTTCACTTGAATTATTTGAATAATTAGTTTTAAATAATTAGAGTAATTACTTTTAAACTTAGGTTTTTAATTTAGTTTAAACACAAACAACCATCGGCTATAAATTCTTCATTTTCACTTTTTTTGAGGTTCAAAGATGCATGCATCAAAAAGCACAAGAAGCTGATCTTCTCAATATGCAAAATGAAGTTTTAGCAAGGTGTTTATTTGTTCATGAGGGTTCATGTTTGTTCATTTGTGTTTTTTTTTCGTCTTTATTGAGTTTCTTGGTTTGTTTATCAATTATTTAATGATTTTTTCAAATATTAATTGAATTTGTTTGGCTAATTTTCAAATATTATTTGAAGTTTTTTCTTACAGTAAGAGACAACAAAAGCTTCAGCAAGAATTAATTGATGCTGCAAATGAGTCTATTGTCCTGCCTTCTGCGTAAGAATATAAATTAGTCAGGCTTTTGGCCAATTAGTTCTGTTTTAAGTTTTAGGTATCTAAGTTTTGTATTTTAAAAACCAAATCACTTGAATTGCAAAATCTGAAGTCTGGAAAATTTCAAATAAAGTCATTTACTTTATAGTTCAGTAAGTCCTGAAAATGGAAGGAGACCACGCAGCTATACAAGCATTACTGGAATGGTTTGCTTAACTTCTGTTCCTGATCGACCTATGCAGTCAACAGTAAGTAACTTTAAGGAAGTAACAATTATGTATGAAGCTTGTTTGATGTTTATTTGCCAACCATACTTTTTATATAATAAAGCATGCTTTTAATGTTTGTATTTTTTTCAAGTTATCTAATTACACTGGTCAATTTTTTTTTTTTCATCAATAACCTAAGTAGGAGAACCAGAACAAGCTGTGAAGAATTTTAAACCTCTCAAATATGCATTTATTTTTTCTTCAGCATGTTTCTGAGATAAAGGTTTTTTTTTGTGTGTTAAAATTTGGTTATTTTACATTAATTTTCTAATCAAAATTTAATATTACAAATATTTTCTTTTTCAGCAATTGTTTCTATGTAGGATTGTTTCTATGTGGGATTTTGGTTGTTTTGTATTTAATATTCTAATATTAAAGTAATAATGTAAAATTATAATGTGATGTTAATATATTAATGTGAATTATTGTTTGTTATTGTTAATTTATTACTAAATTATTGTCAAATTCACTTTATTAAAGTTGCCATAGCAACAGCAGTAGTAAAGTAAATGTTCAAATCATAAAGTGAATAACAATAATAAAAAATAAAAACATATATTAATATGTCATTGTTATTCACTGTAAGAGATTTTGTAATATGCTGTATAATGCTACAGTGAATATTATTGTGATACCAAAGTAAAACAAATCTGTTATATTTTGGATATTGACTTGGTTAACAGGACAAGACTTGGGCACCTCATATTATCTGTACTTTGTTCTCAAACGGTTTGATGATTGAATAGATATCAGCGATTTTCATTTTTGAAATGATTTTCAACCAACTGTATTAAGAAAATCATCATCATCATCATCATCATCATCATCATCATCATCATCATCATCATCATCATCATCATCAATATCATCACTATCATCAATCTTAAACTGCCATCAGACAATAAATTTCTAGCTCCTATTTCTTCACAAGATGGAATCAAGATCCAGACTATAGTCCTGATGGTGGAAACAACCTTTAAATATTTAGCCAAGAAGAGCTCAATGAGCTCAGTAATCTAATAAGATATATAACTTTGTCAAAAGATAAAGCAAAACTTCTAAGCTTCTAAGATGAAGAATAAACATTTGCTACAGAAAGATATCCTAGTATATAGTTATTATAAATTAAATATGGATCTTGACACGTTTTTCAAAACAAGCGGCTTTCTTTCTACTGCAAATAAAAAAGGCTTTCAGTACCTGGTTTCCATATCTCCAAGATTCAGTTCAGCTATGCTGAAAGGAAGTATTTTCATTGAACCCCAGATAAGGCAAATAATGAAAAATGAAAGATTCAAGAGAAACCTTGATGAAATGTAGCTGAGTAGATGAAAGGTGTTTAGGTGGATCTATGAAACTTGCAGGAGAAACCACATCTCTCCTGCATGCTGTTCAGAGTTTACTCAATGCATATCACATACTTTTAATCAATCTTTTAGATTTAGAAAAAAAATATAAAGTTTTTCTAAATTATTTCAAGAAGAATATTTTACTAAATATCAAACTTTTTATCAAATAAAAATAATTCTCATAGTTACATAAAAAATCTCTTTAAGCATAGCCACAAAATTAAAGTTGCTTAATAGTTGCACACATTTTACCTCAAAGAGGTAGTGATAGCTTTGTGCTCCTTTCCTTTCAATTAGCCCTGTATATTTGTTTTTTGTGGTTTTATCTTGTGCACTTATTAATTTCAAACTTCTTTCTTGAAAATAAATTAGGAATGCCATGAAGGAGAAGTTATGACAGTACGTTTTAGTCCTTCAGGCAAATACTTTGTAACTGGTGGTTCAGACCGAAAAGTAAAAGTTTGGGAAATTGATGGAAGAGGTATTTTTAATACATTTTTTGAGGAGTGTAAATGAAAGTAATATTATGAAACTTCTTTTTGTTATTATGTAAGTTATATTTTGAATTAATTAACTTTCTTTGTTTAAATAAAAATTAATTTTTTTAATTTAATCTAATTATGCAATATTATTTTAGACAGTTTTATTTATTAAAATAGTTTAAGCCTGTCCAAGTTGGTCAGGAAGTTTAAGACTTTGAAAAGGTTCTAAAAATGACTTTTATACAAGTTTGTTTTTTTATTAAATATAGAGAAAATAGTTATTTTTGGATGATTTTTGAAACTAGTAGTTTACTAACAGGTTTTAATTGACAAATTTGTGTATATAGTGTTGTTGTTTTTTTTTTTGTTATTTTTTTAAAATTAGCTTTCTACTTTTTTAGGTTCCTTTCGTGAAATAGCAACTTTGACAGGTTGCCGACAATCTGTAACATGTACAAGATTCGACATCCTGGTGAGACATTTTAAGCTATTGTTGTTTTAACGATAATGTAATAACATTAATAATGTAATGTTTTAATGACTTTATAAATGGTTTACAAAATAGTTATTAAAATTTGTACCTAACCAAGTTTTGCTTTTGTCTTCAAAGTATTCTTCAAGTTTAAGACAAAAAGTCATTAAATATATACATTTAAAAAAAACTTTATATGAAAATAAAATGATAAAAAATCACACACATGGTTTTAGAGTTCTCTTTTTTTTTTTTAAAAAAAAAAAAAAAAAAAAAAATGTTTTATCTGTTTTATAATGTTGTTTTTTTTTACTATTATTTAAAAATTCAGGAGAAATTGATCTTGGCTGCCTCAAATGATAATGCCTGTTGGATATGGAGTATAAATGATCTGAGATTGCGAGTAATAAGCTTGTGATATTTAATTATCTTACTGTATATCTTTGTAACAATACCTTTATAAGCAATCAGACAATGCAATCATATGAAGTAAAAACAGATCAATACTTTCATTTAGCACACTCTGACAGGACACAGCAATAAAGTAATGACTGCCAAATTTCTTGGAACCGACTCAAGCAAAATAGCTTCTGGAAGTTATGATAGAACAATAAAAATATGGGATTTAAGAAGCAGAGTTTGTAAGTTTAGTGTGTATGTATTCATAGGGCATATTAAGCAATTTACATTCATCTTAAAATGTTTTTTGAGCCTATATCTTTTAATTTAATGGAACTAGTAATCAATCATATTTCCCACTACTGAATCTTATTTCCCACTATTTTACTGAATCAGAATCAATTTTCCAGCTGCAAGATCCATTCCCTGTGAAATTATATCCAATGATATTTTCCCTAAGTAATTGAAAAATAGAAAAAAGTGGGCTTCTAAACTTTCAGTTTTGTGTTTTGTGTTTGTGGACAGACACATACCTTCAGAAATGTCAGGAAGTCTAAATTCAAACTTCAACTTTAATGACACATCCTATAAAGCAATAAAACATTTTAGCACAAAGTCATTACAATTATAAACTGTACCACATAAAACATTTGCCAAAGCCCCTATGTGTGAATGTGCATTTGTGTTGATTCATTAATAGAAAATTTGCATACAATTTTTTTTTTCCACCTTTCATAATTAAATAGGTACCAAAACAATATTTGCAGGATCAAGTTGTAATGATCTGGTTACATCAGATATCGCTGGGTAAAGATTGTTACTTTAATGATTTCTTTAATGATTTCTTTAATGATTTTAATGATGTTCATTTTTTTTTTTTTATCTTATGTTCATTATTCTATCTTATGTTCATTATTTTCTAGTCTTTTCTTTCCTTTTTTTTTTTTATCTGTAACTTAGTCATGTTTTACCTATAATCTTCAAAAGTTCTGCTGAGTTAATGCTAAGAGTAGAAATTCTGCTGAGTTAATGCTAAGAGTAAAATCTTTTTGAAATGTTACTGGAAATGTTTTAGAACAACGATCATAAGTGGCCATTTTGATAAAAAAATTCGCTTCTGGGATATAAGGTAGAATTGTAACTTTGGTATGGCTAACCTATGTATGGCTTTTTGTTTATTCATAAAAAGCAAAATTTCAATTAAGTATTGGAATTCCTTTTTTTTTTTTTTTTTTTTGATATTATTTTGTAATATTTTCATTTGTAATATTAATTTATACTACTTATTACAATTTTAATATTAATACAAATTTAAAATTAAGATGTGAACAAAATTCCAACGAAATCCAACTTCAAGGAAAGGTCGCATCTTTGGATTTGTCTCAAGGTGTCATCATAATTTTTAATACTTTTTGTTTTAAATGTTGAGATATTTTTTATACTTAACTTATATGTTCTTATGTTTTCAATGTTGCAATGTTTTTTTAAAAGCATTCTTCTGTTATTAGTTTGGTTTTATGGTTCGTTCATTATCTTCTTTTGTGCTTACAATTTAGAATTATTTTTTTATCACAGACCATTTGCAAGGTTCTTTGTTCAATGTTAAAAATATAAATATTGTCATCTTGAAGTTTATCATTATAATAGTTTGTTTTAATTTTTTGTTTTAAAGATACGAACTATTTGCTTGCTTGTACCCGTGATGACTCACTAAAACTTATTGATTTGAGAAGAAATCAAATTGTATCTACATACAGGTTGGTTTTATATTGGTAAAATTAAATAATTAGACTGTATAAGTAAGACCCTTTTAAGTGAATAATTTATTTGAATAAGTAAGACCAAAAGCTAAGTAATTAAAGTGATTTATTACGACCAATAAAGTAAATATTTAAGTTAATTAACTCAAGTAAATAAGTATTTATTTTGGTCCAAAATTTTGTTATAAATTAATAAATTGTTGATATTTAAAAAGTTATTGATAAAATTAGTTTCATTCTTATATTAAAAAGTCTGGTCTTATAAATTTTTTCAAAATTTTAAAAAGTACTTATTTTTTCACTTTTTTTTCATTTTTTCACAAAAAAAAAAAAGTTTCTATTGAAATTTTTTAAAACCAAGTTTATTTTTTGTTAGGTGCCTTTCAAAACTTTAATAATTTTTTTTTCTTTTTTTTTTTTTTTTTTTTTTTTTTTTACAGTCTCATTTTTCTGTATCTTAACTCACTGAACTTTTGCTTAAAAACCAGAACAACAAAAAAGACATTTCACTATGTTTTTAAAAAGGGCACTCCAAAGTCAAAAAGTCTATTTTTGCATACGCAACTTTATATTTATTATTTTTATTTGTTAATGTGTATAATAAAACAAGCAAAGTAAAATAGAACTCACAAATTAATTATCTGATACATGCACTTATTGGTCAGAAGAAATTAACTTTGCAGATTCCCTTTTTTTATGCAGGCAACATACAGTTCCTGCATCACTTTGATTGCATATTCTCTGCATTGATAACTTCTCAATATGATCACTTCTGAATGATCTCGATATGATCTCGATATGATCACTTCTGAGTGATGGATGGCTGATTGTTATTTTCCAAAAGAATTTTTTTTAGTATTTTTTTTTTTTTTCAATTTTTCTGACAATTTTTCTTTAAGTCATTTTTATTTCATATCTTGATTAGTAAAATCATGAAATGAATCTTTACAACAATCTTGTTGAAGACAAAAGAATGAATACAAGGAAAGTGAGAATGGCTCTTGAATTCCATTCGGTATTTCTTATATCAGGATTTCTCTGAGAAAAATCAGTGGAAAATTAAGGAATCTATGTAAGATGATACAAAACTTTTTTTTCAATTTTCCAGCTGCTATCTTTCAAATGCAGTGCATCCAGTTTTACGTCTGTTTTTTCATTTTTAAGTACAACTACCTGATATTCACTTTCTCAAAAATTTTCTTTCCCATCAAAATGCAGAGACCATTGTTCCATATGTAACTTTTCAGCCATTTCTTTATTTTAACAGCCTCTTTGAATATTAACTTAAAGGTTATTGCTTGACTTGGAGTTGGGATGTCAATACCATCATGTGACACTTGCTCTTACTTTAACAGCCTTATCTGTTGATGTCACCAAGTTGGTTGCAGCTTTGCTCTTATTATATTTTCTGGCTGGTAGAAAAGTATGCCAATCTTCATATTTTTTGTCAAGACTCAGTACCACTACCACTAGGAAAAAGATTGTATTTTATCTTTTTAAAAGGTGATTTGTTTTCTATCTTCGCCTTTTATTCTTTTCTATCTCCACTTCTCCTTTGTTTTCCACTTGTTGATAGTAATGTTTTCTAGTCCATATATAATTGCTCTCCAGTATTACAGAATAACTTATCTTGTGTGACATGTATTTTTACTGAAAAAAAGTGCAAATGTAAACGAGTATAAAGTTGAATTTTGAAAATAGTTCTTATGTTTTAAAAAATAATATGTACCGTACTTCAAAAGTAAAAATAAATAATTACCTTATGGTTACTGTGACGAATATCTTCACAAATAATTTTTTAAAGTCTATTGCTACAAATTACACAGCATAGCAGATTGCTGTAAGGTTGCAGAACTTAGCAGATTAGTGTAGCAAAACATAGCAAATTGGCCTAAGATTGAAAAAGGTTCATATACCGGCAAAACAGACAAAAGTTTCTGCAGTATTATTTTAAAAAATCAAAATATTATTTAGAACAGCCAACAATTTTTCATATACTTAGAGAGTACTGCTACTTACTAGTTCTTACCTTAGGTAAATTCTAATTCCAAGTTTTCTTTTAGGGTGACCGTTTTAAAAACTTTTGAGGAATTTTTGTTGATTTTTTTTTTTAATGTTTATTCATTTATGATACAGGAAATCATTTGAACAATTTTAATGTCATACATAAATTGATTAAAACTTCTACAATTTCCATTATTACATTATTTGATTTAAATTATTCTAATGAATACTCACTTTCATTAGCAATGAATTCTGATTGTAGTAATGAAAACTGGATAAACTGGATTAACTAATTTGCTTAAATTGGCTCATTTCGCTATATTAGATGGTTGTCTCTAGTAAAATAATCTGTTTATTGTTTGATGTGTTCTTTACTTCAAGATTTTTTTTATATTACGAATCGCTTTTAAAGTCAGAAATTTTATTATCAGAGCTGAAGGGTTTAAAGTTGCGTTTGATTATACAAGGGCGTGTTTCAGGTATTTTTTTTTTTTTTTTTTTTATTTTTTTTTTGTGGTATGTTTTTTTTGTTGAATAGACAAATCCATAGTATTAAAATATCGGTGTAAAGTGTTCAAGTTTTGTAGATTTGTTGATGAAGTTCAAGTGTTTCAGTTTTGTAAGGCTCAATAAAAAAGGATATGTTGTTATGAACAATCAATACTAAACATTGCTTTCGGGTTTTTTAGCCCAGATGCTCAATATGTATTATGTGGTTCTCACGACAACAACCTGTACGCGTGGAGCACGCGCACAAATCAACTCGAAAAAGTTCTTAAGGAGCACAAGTAAGAAAGTTTGTTAATCTGCTGAATTGTTCTCGCTCATTACTAAAACTAAACAAGGCAAATCATATCAGAATCCAAATTCGTGTTTGTAGATAAACTGAAAATATCTTTAAATAAAAAAAGAAGAAATAAAGAAAAGAAGATTTTGATTTGAAAGAAAAATAAAGAAAATTATGGTGTTTTTAACTTTTTTCACCTCTCTTGGCAAACTTCCTATAGAATTTGGATGTTTTTTTTTTCGTTTTTTTGTTTTTTTTACGTATTTTATCTTTAAAATTTCCTGGCGTAAGATGAATTTATGACGTAAGATGAATTGATGGCGTTTATAAATTTTATTAAGGAGTTCAGTGGTTGCGACAGCTTGGCATCCAAACGGATCTTGCATATTATCATGTGACAAAAACAAGCACGTGATCTTATGGACTGACTTTTGACAGTCTTTTACTGTTGTTGTCTCTGCGTTATGAACATATGAAAGAGAACGAGTTGTCGAGACTGCAGCTTCTGCTTTGGGTACCAACTATTATCAAACATACAGGCTTATTTAAAAGCAAATGTAGATGGGTTTCCTATTGTTTCGCATTGCGTTATATCTATGGAGGCGCCTCCCGGTTTTGTTTAGGCGAGAGAAATCCTTTACTTTTAAAGATATCGAGTGACGAAGCACAAAACCAACGAAGTTAACCAAGGACCGTGGGTGAACAGCAACTAATGTTGTATATATGCACTTAATCTCCGACATTTTTTTGCTTGCAAAGCCTGCATCATGGCGAAAGAAAAACTAAACTTGAGATAAGCTGCTTGAGATTTATTTTTAAAGGTTTAATAGATTTTAAAAAGTCCTTTGGGAAAAATAACAAAGTGATTTTAAATCAATTATATTTATGCCTAATTTTTCATAAATTACTTTCTAACGACATTTTTTCTATATGATTTTTTGTATTTATTTAGAGAATAATTGTATAATATAAAATCTCTAAGAATTATTTTGCTGTTTTATGTACAAAATGGCGTCTTAAATACGTTTTTCTCGTACAAAAAAAATTTTTTTGTAACGTTGGTGAGATCTTTTTCTCGAGCCCAGTTTGGAGAACTGCCTGAACTTATCTTAGTGTTAGGCTCCACCTTGTGTTGATACAAGAAAGGATGCTTGATTCCCTTAACCTCGATTACCTTCCCACCACCAGGGTTTGAGCGAGATTCTCTCTTTTTGATGTCAGTTTAAGTACAACTTACAAGAGAATGCAATATGTTGAGTGTATGTACATAAATATCATATATAAATATATATAGAGAGAGAGGTGAAGTGGGGGCATAACAGCCCCCGTAACGTTTAGGTTAATGAAGTATGAAAATAAAAACAGTATGCGTTTTTTTAACAGTGTATTTCGATAAACACATCATTAAGCTTTTAATTGCTGCAATTAAGAAAAAAATAAAAAAGTTTTTGAAAATGTTATAACACAAAAATTAGACTTAAAGAAAAAAACGGTTATGCCCCTATAGTGAGGCACAACCGCATATTTATTTTCCTAATTTGAATACATATAGGTATATATATTTAAATTAGGAAATGCATAATTATATACCTACAATATCTGATAATCACCAGATATACATAAATGTTATGTTTATGTATATCTGGTGATTATTATATATTGTGTAATGTAATATATGTTATTACATATTGCTAAAAGTATAAATCGATATCTTGTTATATTTAATATGAAAAGATATCGATTTACACTCTTAGCTTTGAATTTTAATCAAAAACTCATTTATAAAAATTAAATAAAAAAATACGAAATCTTATTTCCGACATTTCAAAACAATACTACATTCTATTTAAGTTTTTACATGAAGCATTCAACTGAGACGATTGTGGTTATTGTCAAGTGACGATTGTGATTATTTGATATTTGTCATCGTTAGACAATATTCTGCCCCAGATGACAGTTTTTAAAAAGAATGCAGTTTCATAGGTTGCTCATTAAGTTATGGCGATGTCAAAAACGGTTTTTACTTGATGAAGTAATGCTGATAATAAATGTTTCACACTAAAATCAAATATTGCTTAATCCTCAAAAAATGTCTGCAAAAATATGATGTAAAAGTAATATTTTTATCAAAATAGATATTATTATGTACAACTTCTCAGAAACGCAACAGGAGTTCTTTTTGACATAATCGAAGTGAAGGAAACTGATTTACCGACGCATGGTATGCTTTTTGTCATGTTAGGTAACATTTTTCAAAGGGAAATGTTGAAAAACGGTTATTCCTCCATATGCGGTTATGCCCCCACTTCCCCTATATATATATATATATATATATATATATATATATATATATATATATATATATATATATATATATATATATATATATATATATATATATATATATATATATATATATATATATATATATATATATATATATATATATATATATATATATATATATATATATATATATATATATATATATATATATATATATATATATATATATATATATATATATATATAGTATTGTAGAAATTATGTTAATACTTCCAGTAAGAGTGCTCAATACAGCGTAGAATAAGTAGAGCGAATATATTATTATTATAATACAAACTAAATAATTAGCTTGGTTTATATTACATTACTTAAAGTTTCACGCAATAGCGATCATCAGATGTTATAAACCGTAAAAAGACGTAACGACAAAAAAATACGAAAAAAATACGAAAAAAATACGAAAAAAAGTGCTATGGAGTGTCTGCTATGATGGCATTAAAGTTTTTTATTAAAAATTTATTTTCATGGCGGCACTTTGATGTTAACTCGCTTCTTTTATTGAGCAAGCCTAGTTTCGACGTAATGATGTGGAACTTTTCAGTCAAGCACAAATTACAGTGATTGCCACCAGGTTTAAATGGTTCTGCCTGATCGAGAATGTTCCACGTAAGGATGGGTTCTAAACCTTTACTTTTACACTCCCATACAAATTTAGAAAGTTCCGTGGAGTTTGCTTTACTTTCATAACGAAAAGAATTCCTATGCTTATACCATCTGTCTTTAAAAGTTTTTTCAGTTAGACCAATGTAATAATGCCCCTTTTCTTGCTGCTGGGTTTTTACATTGCAAATATAAATAAGGTTTTTCTTAAGGCATTTTCCATTTAGTGGGCATGTAGCGGTTTCTCGGCAATTGCATGATTGGCTATTATTGTCAATAGTATAAGATAGTATTCTTTTGTTATGAGCAGTAATAATTTTCTTAACATTTGGGAGGCAGCTGTAGCTAACTTTTACGGTGTTCCGGTTAAAAAGTTTGTGGAATTTATGTTCTTTAGGAAAGCATTTATCAATTAAACCCAAAAATGTCTTTGCTACGTTTGTTCTAACGTTCAGTGAGAACGGAGGGTTAAACCAAATAACGTTTCGTTTTCGAGATCTTGCACCACGTTTTGGCATGTTTTGATTGAAAAAAATTCTTTCTTTAAATCCGCAGGAATTGAGAGCGTTGTTATAAGACGGTGCGGCTCCATTAAAAACCTCTTTGTTTGAAGATATATTGCTGATGCGGTTAGAAATCATTTTCGGTATTGATTTGATGATATTAGGTGGGTGATTGGAGTTGACGTTAATATATATAGGGTTATCTCCTGGTTTTCAGTAAGGTTGAAAAGTGCTGTCAAGGAGATTGAGTGTGGTATCGAGGAAGTTTACAATTTTTAAATTAGATCTAATAGTGATAGTAAGGTTGAATTTATCTTTAAAAATGTTAACAAAATTTTTCTTTATTTTTTCTGACTGAGGGCCGCTGATATTATAGAAGCAGCAGAGACCATCATCTCTATATAGTCCTGTGGTGTTGATCCCGTATTCTCTGGCAATAGTATATAATATGAATAGGCCTACTAACTCGCACAGTTCGGCTCCGTCAAAACTTCCCATTGTAACGTCAAAATCAGGGTCGCCTGATTTTTTACTCCACATATTATTTCCTGTGAAAAGTAAAGTTTTCCTAGTATGGTAGATGATATTGATTGATTCATCAGGAATTATGGTGAACTTCTTAGCGTGTGTTAAAGAATCTTGAAGTAATTGTTTTGAAATAGAAGGGTAAAACTCATTAATGCCGTATTGAATGAAAGTACATAGCTTTTTGTCTGGTATGGACTTGAACCACTCTATTACTTCGCTTGTGTTATGCCATTGGTGCACGAGGGTGGCTTTTCTCACTCTGCTATTAATATCATCTAATAACACTTTGCTAATTTTCCCGAGTTCTGGTTTAGCGGGGTTTATTAAACGGCACTGAGGATTATTGACAAAATTTTCCTTGTGGTCTTTTAGGGTAATAAATGCTGTGTTCATGGCTAGACATTCTATTCTATCGTCTATGTCCAAATTTTTCGCAATTTTTTTAGCCTCAATATTAATACTGTTATACTGTGTTATATCAGACTTTTTGTATGTTTTAGTAATGTTTTCAGTATAAAGCTTCTGATACGAAGGTTTATCTAGCTCATATATGTTTCTAGTTTTATCTGCAAAGACGAACAAGTTATTTGAAGATTTTACTTTTGCAATGTCGTGATGCAATTGTCTTTGAAAATCATTTTGAATATTAGTAAATGAGATATTCTTTATTAGCTTTAGCAAATCATTTTCAAAACTTACGAGATCAGGGTGCTGTGGTGGGGATTTTCTTGATTTGAGATCATAATGGTAAACAGGCTTCTGGTTAGGATCATTTTCGCACATCAAAGCTTTCCATCTCATACGTTTTATAAGTAATTCGACTTTCTCCGTTAAATATTTTAAGTATTGCTTTTTGGATGGTACTGGTACGTTCTTCATCGAATAGTTGAAATAATGTTTCTTCATAATTTATAATTATTTAATGTAACCGAATATATTAGAGAGTGCTCAACTTGAAGGAGCGATAATATAGTATTGTAGAAATTATGTTAATACTTCCAGTAAGAGTGCTCAATACAGCGTAGAATAAGTAGAGCGAATATATTATTATTATAATACAAACTAAATAATTAGCTTGGTTTATAAAGGGTGTTTTTTTTAGAGGTATAGAACTTTAAATTGCAATAAAACAACGATGGATTATTCGATTGTCAAGAATTTTTTTTTATTAGAAAGATAATCTTGTGGCATTACATTTTAAATATAATTTCTGGCATATGACCGCCACGGCTGGCTCGGATGTAGTCCAATCTGGACGTCCAATTTTCGATGACTTTTTCCAACATTTGTGGCCGTATATCGGCAATAACACGGCGAATGTTGTCTTCCAAATGGTCAAGCATTTGTGGCTTATCCGCATAGACCAATGACTTTACATAGCCCCACAGAAAGTAGTCTAGCGGTGTTAAATCACAAGATCTTAGAGGCCAATTCACAGGTCCAAAACGTGAAATTAGGCGGTCACCAAACGTGTCTTTCAGTAAATCGATTGTGGCACGAGCTGTGTGACATGTTGCGCCGTCTTGTTGAAACCGCAGCTCCTGGACATCATGGTTGTTCAATTCAGGAATGAAAAAGTTTGTAATCATGGCTCTATACCTATCACCATTGACTGTAACGGTCTGGCCATCATCATTTTTGAAGAAGTACGGACCAATGATTCCACCAGCCCATAAAGCGCACCAAACAGTCATTTTTACTGGATGTAACGGTGTTTTGACATACACTTGAGGATTATCTTCACTCCAAATGCGGCAGTTTTGTTTGTTGACGTAACCATTCAACCAGAAGTGCGCTTCATCGCTAAAGAAAATTCGCTTATGAAAATCGGGAACAACGGCAATCTCGTTTTGGGCCCATTCGACGAATCTACGCCTTGCTTGATGATCGTTTGGCTTCAATTCTTGCACGAGTTGGATTTTGTAAGCACGCATACCAAGATCCTTCCGCAAAATCTTCCATACAGTGGATGGACACAGATCCAATTCCTGTGCTCGATGGCGGATAGACTCATTCGGGTCTTCCGCAATGCTACGCTCTACTGTAGCAATAGCTTCTTCTGTACGCACCGTACGGCGTCTCTGGAGATGCGAGTTATCAATAAGAGTAAACGTGGTGCAAAAGCGTTCCATGGTTAATCGAATTAACTGCTCTGATGGATGATTTTGTCGAGGATAAAATGGACGTAGAGCGCGGTACGTATTCCGCACAGAACCATTATTTTTGAAATAAAATTGAACTATTTGCAAGCGTTGTTCAGGCGTGTGTCTATTCATGATGAATTGCCAAACCAAACTGAGAATAAATCACTTGTCACCTGTTAAATCGGTCGCCATCTTGAACAGTAATGCCAACTTAAAGTTCTATACCTCTAAAAAAAACACCCTTTATTACATTACTTAAAGTTTCACGCAATAGCGATCATCAGATGTTATAAACCGTAAAAAGACGTAACGACAAAAAAATACGAAAAAAATACGAAAAAAATACGAAAAAAAGTGCTATGGAGTGTCTGCTATGATGGCATTAAAGTTTTTTATTAAAAATTTATTTTCATGGCGGCACTTTGATGTTAACTCGCTTCTTTTATTGAGCAAGCCTAGTTTCGACGTAATGATGTGGAACTTTTCAGTCAAGCACAAATTACAGTGATTGCCACCAGGTTTAAATGGTTCTGCCTGATCGAGAATGTTCCACGTAAGGATGGGTTCTAAACCTTTACTTTTACACTCCCATACAAATTTAGAAAGTTCCGTGGAGTTTGCTTTACTTTCATAACGAAAAGAATTCCTATGCTTATACCATCTGTCTTTAAAAGTTTTTTCAGTTAGACCAATGTAATATGTTGTTAAAAAAAATAATCTTGAATGATACGTTTTATATTTTCAGTCACTTTCAAAACCACTTAACCTTGTTAATTCAAACATCTGTGGAAATTATCTGCTAGCCACTCAGACCTTTTATGAAATACTTTGAAAACATTTCTGGATAACAATTTTGTCCAATTTTTTTTCAAAACATTTCTGACTGTTGAGAATGGAAATTTTAACTTTTTGCTGAGAGAAACCAAGAAATTTTAACTTTTTGCTGAGAGAAACCAAGAAATTTTAACTTTTTGCTGAGAGAAACCAAGAAATTTTAACTTTTTGCTGAGAGAAACCAAGAAATTTTAACTTTTTGCTGAGAGAAACCAAGAAATTTTAACTTTTTGCTGAGAGAAACCAAGAAATTTTAACTTTTTGCTGAGAGAAACCAAGAAGTTTTAACTTTTTGCTGAGAGAAACCAAGAAATTTTAACTTTTTGCTGAGAGAAACCAAGAAATTTTAACTTTTTGCTGAGAGAAACCAAGAATAAGTTCATGTTTTCTAAATATTGGTTAATAATAAAATTTCTCGTTGCTACTTGAAGCTACTTGATTTGATGGCATTTTGCAAGTGCCATCAAATCAAGAAAAATTAACAATCAAAAAATATATATATTCTATAAAATTCAGTAAAAATACACATTTTTTTAAAAATCTATTAATATATATATTGTAAATAAAATTTTAAAAAAATCCGATAGAATAAATTCACATTTTATATATTAAAAACTCAAAATTTAAAATTACAAAACGATATTTAAAAAATTTCTTTTACTTTAAAAAAAAAAAAATTTTATTTTTATTCTATTTTTAGAAATAAAAAATTGGTAAAAAATTTTAACTGATAATGTTATAGTTATCAATTAATTTGTTTAACTTACCAAAGTTATTTAGAAAATTGATTTATTTTAAGCTTACATAATATTGATACATTGATTACATAATAAAGAATATTTAAAATTGAAAGTATTTATGGAATTTTTCCTTTGTTTTATACAGAAAATTTAGTTTTAATTATAAAATGACGCTGCAAGAAAAATTCTGAGTAAAAAAAATGTAAAGAGAAATTTTCTTAAAAACATACAGGTGCTAATTTATAAAAAAAATAACAATCAAAAAATATATATATTCTATAAAATCCAATCTAAACATGCCAATTCAATCAAAACATGCCAAAACGTGGTGCAAGATCTCGAAAACGAAACGTTATTTGGTTTAACCCTCCGTTCTCACTGAACGTTAGAACAAACGTAGCAAAGACATTTTTGGGTTTAATTGATAAATGCTTTCCTAAAGAACATAAATTCCACAAACTTTTTAACCGGAACACCGTAAAAGTTAGCTACAGCTGCCTCCCAAATGTTAAGAAAATTATTACTGCTCATAACAAAAGAATACTATCTTATACTATTGACAATAATAGCCAATCATGCAATTGCCGAGAAACCGCTACATGCCCACTAAATGGAAAATGCCTTAAGAAAAACCTTATTTATATTTGCAATGTAAAAACCCAGCAGCAAGAAAAGGGGCATTATTACATTGGTCTAACTGAAAAAACTTTTAAAGACAGATGGTATAAGCATAGGAATTCTTTTCGTTATGAAAGTAAAGCAAACTCCACGGAACTTTCTAAATTTGTATGGGAGTGTAAAAGTAAAGGTTTAGAACCCATCCTTACGTGGAACATTCTCGATCAGGCAGAACCATTTAAACCTGGTGGCAATCACTGTAATTTGTGCTTGACTGAAAAGTTCCACATCATTACGTCGAAACTAGGCTTGCTCAATAAAAGAAGCGAGTTAACATCAAAGTGCCGCCATGAAAATAAATTTTTAATAAAAAACTTTAATGCCATCATAGCAGACACTCCATAGCACTTTTTTTCGTATTTTTTTCGTATTTTTTTCGTATTTTTTTGTCGTTACGTCTTTTTACGGTTTATAACATCTGATGATCGCTATTGCGTGAAACTTTAAGTAATGTAATATAAACCAAGCTAATTATTTAGTTTGTATTATAATAATAATAATAATAATAATATATATATATATATATATATATATATATATATATATATATATATATATATATATATATAAATATATATGTATATATATAAGTATGTATGAATGTATATGCATATATAGATGATATTTATAGATAGATAGATAGATAGATAGATAGATAGATAGATAGATAGATAGATAGATAGATAGATAGATAGATAGATAAATAGATAGATGGATAGATAATATATACACTCAGAAAAAAACACATGGATTATAGGAACTCATATATCTGGAAGTACTAGCTGAGAAATTCGTGGAATGATAACTTTAGAGTTTAAAACTCAAAGATCTGGGCTCCATCAATAGTTAAGCAAACAATCTCTTTTAAGATATTCATGCGCATCAAGTTAATGAAAATCGGCGATGAAGTTCATCTCATGTATTCAGCTAAGTAATCAGCTTGATCAATCAACAAACTCATAAAAAGCAAAGTATTTTTGAGTAGGACACTTTAAGTTCTGGTCTTAACTTTGACATTAGATTAGGACAAAATTTATAATACCACATCACTTTTTTCGGACCTGCTTCTATAACGTCGAACATCTAAATATCCGTAGTACGAATATTTAGACGCTTTTTTACAAAGTGTTTTTTTTTTTAAATATGCACGAAATTTAAAAAGAAATTTAAAAAAATAAAATGCTAACATTAGATTTTAAAAAAGAAAATTGTTTAAGGTAAAAAAAAAACACTTCAGATGATTTTTCTCATTTTAATGGAGTGATTTTTAAAGTTAAAAAGCCCCATTTAAAAAAGTTACTATTTGAACTGATGCAGAGTTTTCCATTTAAAGTCTTTTCAGATAATGACTTTAATGTTTGTAAATGACAATATCAGATTTGTTTCAAATTAAGCTTGCTGTATGAAGGATTCGCCAGAATGAAACTTTATTATCTGGAAACGTAAGAATTGGATTTAAAAAGAATCTATTGAGAATCAAAACGTATCACTATCTGTTGAAGAAAAAAAAACGTATCACTATCAAAAATCAAACTGATCGCTGGTTAAAGTTTCGGCCCAAGGAAATACAAATCAATGTAGAAAATATTCTAAGATATTGATATTTGCTAAATCTTCTTTCAGCAATCAAGAACATGAAGTATTCTTATCCATCAAAAACTTTTAGCATATTATATCTTATTTTTCTCACGTTTTGAGAGCAACATCATTAACACGAGTTCAAAAAAAAAAAAGAGTACCAAAAGACCGGGGGGGACAATTTTCTTTTGCATATTTCTTATGGCTGTGTTTATTCCTTGTTCTAATTACTAGAGAGAAAAAAAAAATGAAGCTCCTACTGTAAAAATATCTGTTTTTTAAGCAACTGCTTAATTCTTTGAAATATGCTGAAATATTCATGATGGTTACCTCGATGGTTGCCTCAATGAAAAAACTTTCTGAAACTTTTTTTTGAAAAAATTTCTCTTATTAAAATTCTTTTTAACTTTTTGTTTGCTTGTTTATTTGTTTGTTTATTTGATTAATTAAGGCAAGTTTTTAAGTCAAATTTCTCAAACAAACTTTTTCTATATAATTTTTTTGATATCGGATAGGAGCTCATAGAACAAATTGTTATTTTAAAAATGAGAAAGGTTGAGATTTTGAAATTTCTATTTTTAATGCGTAACTTTCAGCGTGGTGGATGGAAGATGGGTGTGAAGTGATGAAGGGATGAAGGGTGTACATTCTCGGACTTGCCTGGTACAGAAATATTTGCTGGTACGCACAAAAATACAATTTGGCTGCTTCAATTGAGATACTTGTTTAGGATAAACAAGTCAATCGGTTTTTTTCTTATCTGTAAATGATCAAATTTTTTTGACAATCATAATTGTTTGACACTTCTAACCAGTTTAACCAGTTTAACCAGTTTAACCAGTTTAAAGATCCAGCTTAAAACCCTTCTAAAATATGTTGCTAAAACGTTTTATTAAAAATTCCATTTTGCATGCGTAAATATATTTCTGCTTCTGTTGATTAAACAGATGGCTGCTTTATGTAACATATTGTAAAAATCAAATAAATAATAACACGAACATTTTCTAATTATGGAGAAACGGAAAAGTCAGCATATCGATAGTTTTTTCTCTTTTTGTTATTCTTGTTTTTATCACCGTTATAATTAGTGTTAGTAACGGTAAATAAAGAAATTTGGGTGAATTTGGGTAAGTTGTGTTTGAGTGGTTTTTACTTATTTCTGAAGAAGCTTTTTTTCAGCTAAATTACAACAGAATTTTTTTCAACAATATTTGAAGGATTTTCAAAGATTTTAAAAGACGAAAAAAATGAAGGTGAACTTTTTGTATTTATTACTTAAATATTGACGTATGAATTAAGATTCGTACGTTGAGGAGAATCTCAATACCACAAACCTCATAACGAAAACTTATATATAAGGAACGCAAGTTCTATTTTTCCTCTCTTTTTTTTTTCACAACGTATTATATAATAAGATTCTACTCAATAGTGATAGGAGGTGCAAGGTATTGAACGAAATAATAATAATAATATGTATTAATAATAGTTTCTAATAATAATATAGCGTTTATTCAGAAGAGTAAAAGTGCAAATATATTCAAAACATACCCTGATAGGAAACGAAAAATGGTTAGTTACATCTATACAGTTTTTTCAAAAATTTTAAATATGTATATTTTAAATATATATTTTTTAAATATATATATTCTGAGTAAATGCTATATTATTAATACATGTTATTGTTATTTCGTTAAATACCTTGCACCTCCTATCACGTTGTGGCCTTATTGTTATATTATAACAGTGAGAAAAACTTTGATTATCTAGTCGAATATTATTCGACTCGATTATGAAAATTGTTCAACACCTTCAGTAAAATGTGCAATATTTGAAAAATTGTGTACTATTTTATTTGTATTCAGTAATTATTACATTGTTATTGCTTTATGATTTTATTTTTTTTCTTTTACGATAATTTTTTCGTGGTTAAAAGATTTACTGCCTATACCAACCGATCTCTTAAATGTATGGCAATTTAAAAACATGGTGCAACAATACAGTTTATCTTTGGATGTTCTAAATATAAAGAAAAATGTTTAATTTCAAAATTGAATGAAGTAAAAACTCCATAGTTAGATGCATTAAAGCTAACTTTTGAGAAAAACTGAAAAATTTAGAGCGAAACGCGGGTGAATTATTATATTGAAAAATGAGTTTGTCTCAAAGAAAATACGCAGTATTTTAGGAAAATGCGAAATATCTAGATAAACTCATTTTGAGTTCTTAAGTCTGAAAAAGAACTCTGTGGCGAAAACATGAATAAACTAGATTCTGCTAGGTTTATAAGATTATCATCAGAGATGAGGTTCGTTGTAATTATTTGAAGTTGCACACAATAGCAAAAGGTTTGCTATACCCTCGTATAAATCCTCAAATTGATTCGATTTTATTTTATTATATCATCACTATTACTAATTTCGCAAACATTCATTATAGTGATTCTAGCACGCAGATATTAAATAATATAAAAAATTGCTTAAGATTAATTTAGGACCAGGAAATATACTTTTTGCTGACCTGGTCCGCACGTGCACTACACAATTAATTTATAATAAATTATACTGGCCTGTATTTTAAAAACAAAATCCTTAGGGGTTTCTTAGAAAATCGCTAACAAAATTGACCTCCTAAATCCGAATATGACATTCATTTTGCTTAATAAGGTCAAGTTTTTGAGTTACAGCACACCCAATATATTTAGAAAAACATCATTTTTCAAGAAACCTGTGATTTTTATCAAAGTTATTTAACTATTGGATATTTTAATTACTTGTTAACCGGAAGAAAAAAAATAAAATTATGACTCAGTTTAATTTTTTTTAACTTACTAACAACTTATGAATTTACCCAAGGCTGTAAAAAAACTATTTCCTCAGGAAAAAAGTCTGATGATTTCCGCTTGTAATGCAATATTGATTCGTTACATTTGAGGTACTAACAATAGTCAGCTAACTTGTTGATGTCCCAGCGTCCTTGACACCTGTCTCCGTCGTTTTTATGTCTTAGTGAAATCTTTTTCCTTGCTCATTGCTACAATCTCCACAGTTTTTTGGATAATGGTCAAGATGTGAAAAAATCCATTCTTATTGACTTTTGAGCCCCCAGTGTTTCAAAGATTTTGATAAACTCATTTACATGTGAGACACATTCTGAGCGGATAAAAAAAAAGGCTGCTCAAAATATCCCTAATTTTCCCATCTCCTACAATTTTAACTTAATTTTTAAGTAAACTGCCATTACAGATGTAAAAGGATGCGAAATGCAAAATTCTTTGTCAGAAATAAAAATTTTAAGTAATAATTATCACTATGGAAAATATTTATAAAATTAATAAATATGAATTCCTACGCAGGAAGATATATTATTATATATATTCTTCATATTCAATATAAAGTATAGTCTTCATATGCATAGAGTAAAAATGCAGCTTCAAATGAAATTATGAATAAAGTTCACTACAAATCTGCTTCTAATTAAGTTTAAGAAGCTACGATTTGTCTAGATTTTAAAAATCGTGTAAATCGTGTAATCGTGTAAATCGTGTAAAATGTATTTGAGTCAAAAGGGAAAATTATTTATGAAGAGCCTTACTTTTAATTTGAAAAAATTTGAAAAAACCTGTTCATCAACTTTTTGGTATTCAATTTACTTATTGTATTGATTAGATACCAAAAACTTCAACTATAAAATTAAAAGTTGTCGAGTTTTATTAAGTTATTGGGCTTCAGTATTTAATAAGATCTGAAAGAATTTTTGCGCTCAAAGCAACCTGCGCACTTGATCCTTCTTTTAAAATTTACACGAAACGATGCATACTTAACCCTCAAGTCGCGTATAACCACGATCGTGGCCTAGTGTGAACAAAAATTATATGGAGTATGGACACGATCTTGGTTTCGGGTATCTACGGTCGTTTTTTATCGTGAACTCTCTAATAATGATTATCGATTCAGTAATGTTGGATTTTATGTTTGTAAATTTAAAAAAATTTGATCGAGCGTTTCAACGCATTCAGTATAAAACTTGCTTAAAGGTTTGAGGTTTACTTTTAAAAGTTCTTTGGTAAAAATTTTTAATGGAATTCAAAAAATTTTAATAGGCACTTTAAAACTTACCAAAAGAGTTTTGAAAATATTTTGTTTTATAAATAAATTCGTTGTTCATCACAACCTTTGGCATTTACATCCGCCACATGGAGTATTTCTTTTATTTAAACTTACTTGCGTAAATATTTTTCATCGTTGCATTAATGAAAAAATCAGAAAAAAGAAATAAATAAAACCGAATCCTTAGTGATAAAAGAAACAAATATAAAGAAAAGAGATCCGAGTCTAAATATCAACCTCCGAGTGTAAATACTATCTTCCGAATGTAATGATAAGCAGAGCTTGACCGAACTTCTGTTTCAGTTTTGAGGCCAAGATAAGCACATTTCTAGTTTAGGTTTCTGACTAAGTTTGGACAGCATCTGATTTAAATCTAGACCAGTTACTTTCGACCGATATAAACAAACAACTTCGGTTTCGGCTATGACGGTCTGGCACTGATAATGGTTTTGGTTGATCTCACCACACCTGTAAACGTGACATGTAAAAATTGCGCGAATTGAACAGGTCAACAAACATGTATTCAAACTCATTCAATCTCCAAAGAGGGAACTTACGACATGAAAAAGTACTGAAACATAAAAAAACTTACGAACTGAAACATAAAAAAAAAAAAAAAAAAAAAATGGAAAAGGGACAGAATATACAAGTTCGGTATATATTGTAAATGCGCTAAAAATAAAGAAACGATCACCAAATATAAAGCGAACAGTGTATTATGTAAATAAACGAGTACCGGACACAAATACAATCACAACCTAAAGAAATCGAAATGTAAAAGATCGCAGTGAACAGAAACGCGACAAACAGCATAAAACCCATGTAAAAACAAATAACAATTAAACTATTCTTTATATCATTATTTTCTGCAATAATTAGCTTAGCTTCTTACCTTAGCGTGGCAAATCCATTTACAAATAAACCATCCTAACACAAAAGCTCAAGAAGGCCATTGAAACATTTAAAAGACAGCTGCCATCTTTTGCTTACGTTTTTGTCTAAAGTTAACCTGCTTCTTACTTTTTTTGTTGTAGTTGCTTTTGCCGGATATATTCTAAAATCGGTAACGCATTTATCCGATCAATTTCTTTATAAATCAACCTATAAACCTTTATCCTCATTGTTGTCATTCATCTTTTATTAAGAGAATTATTTTTATATTTTGATTGCATTTATAATATTTCTTTGTATTGTTTTTAATTTGAAAATGAGTTTAATCTTTTTGTTCAACAAAGCTACTTTGTCTCGTGAGTTTACAGAAAATTTCTTGTTGCCGTAGTCTTGCACATGTTTTAATCTCTTTGTTCAACAAAGCTACTTCGTCTCGTGAATTTACAGAAAATCTGTTGTTGCCGTAGTCTTGCACATGTTCTACAACACTAATGTGCGTCTTGCTGTTTGAATAGTCATATTTCCTGCCGTGTTATATTCTTTGTGAAAACGTTTAGTGTACTTTTTTGAGCAGGCTTACAGTATTATAAATTCTTAATTTTATAACACTTATTGTTATTATTACTTTTACAATAATAGTAAAAAAAAAATTATTATTACTATGAAATATTATTAGTCACTTTGATATTTAGAACTCAAGTGTTAAAAATCATTCTTTTTTTTAGATTGAACTACTTGTTTTAAACAAGATAAAAACAAGATAAAAACAAGTTTTTAGGAACGTGTAGCAGAGCAACATTTTATTGGACATCGATTTTAATTTCTTTTAATTCTTAAGAAAAAAAGTGTGAATTGCATATCAAAGAAAAACTAAACCACTTGCATTTCAAAGGAGGCGATCTCGTTTGTATACTGAAGTTGGAAACGAGGCTGTGTACTGAAGTTTGTGTACAAAAAATCTATCAAAAATCTAAAAAACAAACTTCAAAATTTTTCTACTTCCAAGTTTTTTTCCTTTTTATTTGCTAAAAGTCAAGAAGAGGGGGTTTCTTTTTTGCAATAAATGACATTTTAAAAAAGCTATTGAAAAAGTAAATGAAAACCACCCACGATGTCTCTGGTCTCACTCTTTACAAAGTGGACGCGTCAGGAAATGAAGCAAGATTCTGGTTGGTGTTGGGTAGTATTTTTTTGCGTGTGTGTTAACATGTTTCTGGTGTTTGGTGTGCATTACACCTACGGGGTCTTGTTTCCTAGTATCTTGCACGAATTCAACCAAGGACAGGGTGAAACAGGTAACTTTGGTGAATAACCTTTTTTTTTAATGTTTGTTATTTGAAAAAAAAAAACTTTCAATTTTTTTGAAAACGACAAAGGATTGGAATGAAATATTTAATAAAACGCTTTTCACTTTGTTGTGTAGCGTGGGTTGGTTCGCTGTAGCGTGGGTTGGTTCGCTAGCGTCCGGTATGCTCTTTCTTTCATCGATTGTTGCTATCAAGCTTTGCGAAGTAACGAGTATCACTGTCACGTGCGTCCTTGGCTCCTTGTTAAGTGGAATTGGTATAACGCTAATGTCTGTTATTTCGAGATTTGAATGGCTTTACTTGTTGTATGGTGTTTTCTTTGGAGTCGGTTCGAGCTTTTTGTACACACCGGGTTTGATTATCATCGCTCAATGGTTTAAAAAGTACAGGAGTATTACTACTGGGATAGCTGCCGCTGCTGCAGCTTTAGGTGCGGTAGTGCTGAGCCCCCTGATTCAGTATACAATAATTTTAAGTGGACTTAAAACTACGGTAAGAGCCGGGGGGCTTGTATACTTATTCATCTCTCTGATGTGTTCTTTATCATATCAACCGTTAGTATCATATAGCAAAAAAAGAAATGACAGTTTACTCCAAAGCCATAGAGAAGCAATGATGTTTAAACTAGATTTTGGGCTGCTCAAGAAAAAGACTTACTGCCTGTTTCTTATTTGTATGATGGTGACCAATTTTGCCTACTACATACCCATTGTGTTTTTGGTAAGTTGGCTGTTTTATAGATTATAGCCTGGGACATGTATTGTTATGAAGAATGTTTCGGAATTATCCTCTACACATCGAGTTTGATATTCGATATATAGAGGATAAATCCATCGAATTCGATTAATCGAATAAGGTTGTTTAGGATGAAAAGAAAGTATCGAATAATTTCAAAGAAGAAAAAAATGCAAAAATGTTTTGAGCTAAAAATATGTTAAATTAAAAAATGATTTTTCTGTAACTTTTGTTGGCTATAGTTAATCTTTGAAAAATTTCTAAAAATATAAATTTTGTCTAAAAAAATAAATTCTTGTCTAAAAACATAATTTTTGTCTAAAAATATTAATTTTTGTCTAAAAATATTAATTTATGTCTAAAAATATTAATTTGTCTAAAAGTATTAATTTTTGTCTAAAGATATTAATTTTTGTCTAAAAATATTAATTTTTGTCTAAAAATATTAACTTTTGTCTAAAATATAAATTTTGATTACTAGGTAAACTACGCAGAACAACTTGGTTCCAGTCCATCGAATGCAAGTTTACTTATAACAACGTGGTCAATAAGCAGCATTATTGGAAGGACAGCTTTTGGAAAGTTCATCTCCTATAAAAAATTTTACATCTTAAATATTTATCAGTGCGGAATGTTTCTCAGTGCAGTTGTTAGCTTGGTGACATTATTTGCGACGAATTATTGGCATTTAGTTTGTTATGTTGTTTTATACGGCTTCTTGGACGGATCTTTCATTGGTTTAATCTCATTAGTCACCATGGAAATTGTTGGAGTTGAACAATTACCTCAAGGTTATGGAATTATGCTAACTTTCATAGGATTTCCTATTGCACTTGGTCCAACCCTTACAGGTAACCATCATTAGAAATTACGAAAACTCCTTAAAAACTAAAGGTCATAAACATTGTTAAAAGTGAATAGCTATCATATTTAACTTTTAACATTTACATTAAAAATATTGATATATCTTTACTTATTTTAAATAACATCGACAGGTTATATCAACGACAGAAAGATTCTCCCGCCAAACTTCATGTTTGTTTTTGCCGCAGTTCCATTTTTCATCGGGTCGATTATTATGTTTTGGATAATTAAGTGGAACAAACAAGATGCTTTTCAAGAAACGGGCATGGTGACAACCGTTGAGGAGAATTCCAGCACATGTGAAAAAGTAGGCGATGAAAAATAAGCATTAGAGACTTTAAATTATTTATTTATAACAAAGGGAAAGTTTCTCTGATTATTTTTAGCATTATTTTGTTATTACATTTAATTAACGCTTAACTAGTTGTCTAGAAAAAAATTTCACGTATCGCTTCAATAATTTCATTGCAAGTGTATTTCAATTGAAAATCACAGAAAGACGACAATAACCCAGCTAACACAAAACGTTCAAGAAACGTTCGTAGAACGTTAAAAACGGTTGGGCACGTTTTAAGAACGTTCTAAGAACGTTTTTAACGTTCTTTGAACGTACTTGAACGTTTTGTGTTAGCTGGGAAGACGTTGAGTGTTGAAATATTACAGAGAAAAGCTACATAAAAATTACAGAAAAATATGCACAACATAATTAGAAATTGTTTTAATTATTATAATTAAATCATTATCAATCGTAATTATATTAGTTGATAACTATCGATCGCTAATACAAAATATCAACCAAAGGTAATGACAGAAAAAATGTAAAAATATTTACGAGGCAAATTCATTTTAATCCGACTTTGATAATCAGAATGATATTTGAAGCGTTAAAATTCATTGGTGCCCTATAAATCCAGTTAAAAGAAAACACGCCTTAGAGGATTATACGAAACAGAAAGGTTGTCTCTGGTTCTCTGTTTCAAAACGAGGCTGTATTTTCAGTATTTTAAATTGGTTTTTTTAAAAAAAAAAAATTCAAATCATTTTTTAAATGAACGTCTCACTAACTCTTCAAGGAGAATGCTTTTTTGGAGAATATTTGTGAAATGAATCCAGTGAAATGCTTTATCCAGTGTTGGCAGAAAAACAAGACACAAAAAAAATTCGTATTCTAATAAGATTAATTCAAGACTTTATTTCAAAAACCATGTTAATCTAAATATTTTACTTTTCAGAGGACAAAAAATATTAGCAAAAACAAAAAAAGGACTTGAAGAACTCTTTCAAGTTTTACAAGGAAATATCTCATGACTTGTGTTGTTTTTTAGTTTCACGTTTTGACCCAAATTTTTATCTGCATTTTTCATCAGAGATGATTTTTTATTTAGCTATTATTGTAAACCACTTCAGGGGGGTTCGCAATAAATTTCCAAAGCCTGAGATTGTTCTCCAATCAACAACGGTTGTGTTGAAGCATACTCGAGGCATTACCCAGCTTTAAATGGTTTTTTTTGTTTATTTTTTTATGGCTTTTATATAACAGAGTTTTTTTTGCAGGTGATTTATCTAATAAGTCTCAGCTCAAAGTTTCTCAATTCTTTTCAGACTCTCATGCAATGTCAAAGTTTTTCAGACCCTCATACTTTTTCATAGTCAGCATTGGAGAGGTTCTTAAATAGTTTACTATGAAAAATTTTCATTTTCATTTCGCGAGGTTAGAATTATTTTGTTCTATCTCCAATTTTAAAAGTTGGGAGAAAATGAGTTATTAATTTTAGTTAGTAATAATAACTTTTAAAATACGCATTATATCATAAATTCTTTTCTAAATAATTTGCTTAAACATTAATTATTTAAAGCATAAGTTATTATTTCTTTTAAAATAAAAGTTAAAACTTTAAACGATTTTTACTTTTAGAAAAAATCAAAAACTTTCTCCCAACGTTTAAACTTGGAGGTAGAACAAAATAATTCTAACCTCGCGATTTGTAAAACATCGTTCTGCGGTTAAATATCTTAACTAACAGTTCTTAAAGGCCTGTTGTGTTCGTTTCTTGAACAACGTCGGGCTATTATAGATTACAATTGTGTTCATTTCAAATATTTCATGTTTGGCATGTTTTAAAAGTCTTAGAAATTTACCAATATTTTTTATTACGTAATAATAACATAAGAAAGCGTAAATTTACATGTAATGTAATCTCCATCACACCTAATGAGTCTTTACCATAACCATACAAACCTTTTAGTTCCATTTCAAATTGATCAGCTGGAAGTAATCTAAAACACTGCAGGACGGCCTCTTTAGTTTCTTCTGCACACGTAAAATCATATTATCCGAGAGATTTCTTCAAATTTTTAAACATCCACCTGTCGCATTTGTTTAGATCAGGGTTATGGGCCAATTAACTGGTCAATGTGACATGTCGTCTGTTGAAAAAAACTCTGACAACACGATTTGACGCTTGTAGAAGAAATTAAGGAGACCGCACAGTAGTGGTTACATTACACCAATAGCATAACACAAAAGACGTAATAGAATATTTCAAGCCCATAGCTGACAAAAATAGCTGTACTGCCATTCAATACGATATTGACGAGTTTTACCCTTCTATTTTGAAACAACTACTTCAGTTCTTTAAGATATGTCTAACAGTTCACCTAAATTCTTGATAAATGAATCGAAATATTAAACATACTAAGAAAACTTTACTTTTCACAGGAAATAATAGCTGAACTAAAAAATTAGGCGACCCCAATTTTGACGTCAAAATGCGAAGTTTTGACGGAATCGAGTAGGCAATTCATATTATGTACAATTGCCAAAGAATACGGGTTTAAACCACAGGATTATAGAGATATTATTTAAGCAGCAAAGATCATAGAGATAATGGTCTTTGCTGCTTCCATATTATCATATTATCCATATTAATATCTTTAAAGATTAATCTTAGCATCACCATCAGATTTATAAAGTGTAAAATTTCTTAGTGTAACACATAGCCTTCCTGACAACACTTTTCAATCAATCAATATTTCAATCAATATATTTCGTGTTAATGATGTTACAAAAAACACAAGTCATTGTAAATAGTAATTCACTAATAAAACGCAATGACCTAAATAAATAAAGAAAAGACAAGAGAAAATCATAAGAAATAAACTAGTCACATAGTAAAAGTAGAACTTTACAAAAATTTATAAGTAACACTTATAAAACAGACTTTTAAAAGAATTAAAATATAGGTGAAATAATTATTATAATGTATTCACATTTACATACATATATACACATATACACAAATAAGAAATTATAAAATGTACATAAACATAAAGAAAAAAGTTATAGAGGTAAAGAATAAAGTTAAGCGTAACTTTTTAGGTAAAAATGATGGAGTGACTTTAAGAACAGATTCTTGGATCTAAGGATAAAATTTGTTTTTAGGGTCTATGGAAGGGTGTTCCAAGAAAGGATACACTGATATGTAATGGAATTTATTCCATGTTTAATTGTCTGTTTTTGTGAGATGGTTAAGTTGTTTAAAGTGACTGATCTTAGGTTATGCCCACACGTTGTCCTACTATTAAAGTAGTTACGAATTATGGAAGGAGACCGTTAGAAACTGGATTAAATCATAGAAACGAATAAACTTTACAAACTTTTTAACCGGGAAAATTTAAAGAATTTAAATCAGACCTTTTCAGAAAACTTTCAAAGATGGTGCAAGCAAAAAAGTTCTCTTCTTTATGAAAGTAAGGCCAACTCCACTGATCTTTCGAAATTCGTATAGGAGTGTAAAGATGATGGTTTAGAGCCTATCCTCACGTGGAATATTCTCGATCAAGCAGAACTGTTCAAACCATATCATCACGTCGAAGCTGAGCTTGCTTAAACAATAAACGAAGCAAGCCAACATCGAAGGGCCGCCAAAAAGAAAATTTTTATAAAAAAAATCCCATCAAAACAGACACTCCATATTACTTTTTTATATTTTTTGTCGTTAAGTTTTTTTACGGTTTATAAAATCTGATGATCGTTGTTTACATACATACATACATACATACATACATACATACATACATACATACATACATACATACATACATACATACATACATACATACATACATACATACATACATACATACATACATACATACATACATACATACATACATACATACATACATACATACATACATACATACATACATACATACATACATACATACATACATACATACATACATACATACATACATACATACATACATACATACATACATACATACATACATACATACATACATACATACATACATACATACATACATACATACATACATACATACATACATACATACATACATACATACATACATACATACATACATACATACATACATACATACATACATACATACATACATACATACATACATACATACATACATACATACATAAATGCATACATACATACATACATACATACATACATACATACATACATACATACATACATACATACATACATACATACATACATACATACATACATACATACATACATACATACATACATACATACATACATACATACATACATACATACATACATACATACATACATACATACATACATACATACATACATACATACATACATACATACATACATACATACATACATACATACATACATACATACATACATACATACATACATACATACATACATACATACATACATACATACATACATACATACATACATACATACATACATACATACATACATACATACATACATACATACATACATACATACATACATACATACATACATACATACATACATACATACATACATACATACATACATACATACATACATACATACATACATACATACATAAATGCATACATATAAATATGTATATATGCTGTGGGCAAAAAATACCAGGAATTTATAAATAAATCAAAAAATCTTTATTTATTCTTCTAAATTCTTTTTATCTACCTAAAAGTACTACCCCCCAGGTGTAATATAATTGTGCCAGCGTATTATCCAATTTTCAAAACATCCTGCAAAGTCTTCTTCCTGTAAAACCTTCAATTCCGTCTTCGCTTTGGTTTCTATTTCTTATATCAATTTAAAATGGTGTCCACGGAGAGTTCTCTGAGTTTAGCGAAAGTGCTAAGTATGGCGAATACAGTGATTACGGAACGATATGGGTTAAGTTTATGGCTAAATGATCATGAATTACGAGTGCAATGCGAGATGGTGCATTATCTTGATGCAAAAACTAAAAATTGTATTTCCATAAATCCGGTCTTTTTTGACACACAGAATTACGCAAATGATGCGTTTTATTTTGTCTTAATAGTCGGAAAAAATTTTTTCACACACTTCAACGCAGCGCTGTTTTTGCACGAAATCGAGCGTTTTTGGTACCAATCGAGATTTCACTATTCTGAGGTCCAAATGGTCACTTAAAAAGGTTTTCACTGATCCTTACGATATTCCAACAAGATCAGTTAGGTCTCAAACTGTCAATCAACGATTTTTGAGCACCAATACTTTGATTTTGGTGACGTGTAGCTCATCAGTAGATTGTCGTCCTGGCCATGCCTCGTCTTTAATGCTTTCCCGACCCTGTTCGAACATTTTGTACCACTTATAAGCTCTTGTTCTCGAAAGAGCTTGCTCACTAAAGACCTTTTGCAACATTTTCAACGTTTTGGCTGCTGAAATTTCATTCATCACAAAATTTAATGGAACTGCGTTGTTGAATAGTTTCAGACATCATAAAAAACGAAAAGCTCACTTTTAGCTGTTCATAAAAAGGACGCGCATCTCAAACACTAAGGAAACTTTTGACGTGAAATTAGGAGCAGATTTTGTTGACAGTAGTGCCAACTTAAAAATAAAAACAATGGTTTCCATCAGAATCACACAAAAAAATTCAAATTCAAATTTGCCGTTTTTTTTTTTTGCCCACGATAATAAATATACATTGAAAATGCAGCGAAGGATGACAACTTTGTTGGTACTTGTTTCATACCGGCGTTCCGGCGATCTTCAACCGAAATAAATAGTCAAATATGTGTACGTTTTTTTTTAAAAAACTTCTTCAAGAAGTGAGGCAGTTTTTAGGTAGATAAAGGTTGCTTACGTTTTATTCAACAACGAACTTCTTACAAAACTCAAAAAACAAAAAAAAGACAAAAAATCAAAATGTCCCAATCAAGAAGTAATGATATTTGTCGTGATTATGATGTTTGTCAGCAAACGAAATCATCGTGTGCTCTTATTCTGACAACTCAATGATTTGTATTTTTCACTTGACTCCTCAAATCCTGAAGCTATACTGTCACTCTCAGTTATATTTTCTGGATATCGCGGATGATTCGCTTTGCTCTTAATCAACCTTAGTAATAATTTAAAAGTATATTTGGAAGCGAATTAAAACTTTCATAAACTTTCATATCATTCACATTAAAAAATTGACCAATGTTTTTCAACATGAATTTCCAACTAACATTTGTTTTAAAGCACTGAAATCTTGATTTGCCGCTATAAAAAAACTTGTAAAAACAAAATTTGCATACAAATGATTTTCTGAACACGTAGCACTAATACCCAGGAAAATATATCGTACCGGAAGAGGACCTTGGAGTGAAAATAACATTAGCTTTAAGCATAAGTTATGATTCTTGCATAATTATGATTCTTGCAGACAATTACGTTTAAGCTTAATATTGTTTATAGTCATTTTTAAGTTTCGTTTTAATCGTTCACTATGTGCCCTTCAGCAATGTGTGTCAAATGATGTGCAAATTTTTGGTTTTTTAAAGGAGTTTTAGAAGAATAAGTAATTTCATTTTTAACGGAAGCATTTTCCCTGGAGATAAGCGTATTGAAGTTATCTATCTCCGAATCATTTTCAGAATTGTTTGTGAGTATTGTTTGTGATTCCCCAGAGAGCTCTTCATCGCCATTTTCTAATTCTTCACCTTGTTCATTAGTGACGTCAACCTTTAAAATATCACTTATTCCTAATGCTCGAAAAATGTCCTCGACAAAAGTATTGCGATCGAGATCATCCGCTATTTTCGCTACTAAAATCACCGGCCGCTTGGTCCGTTGATGATGCTTTTTATGGCGATTTTTAGGAGATCTTTCAAACGATTTAATATGGATTTTTTGGTACCGTGTTTTTCTTGCCAACTTCTGTTTTTTATAAGCAGGTTTTGAAAAAGTATCTAGTTCTCTGAAAGAGTTTTTGTCTTGATTTCTGATTTTATGCTGCTTGCTGATTTCCGCTGAATCATAACCGACCTGTTTTTTTGCCAGTGAAAAGTTCGCATTAAGGTTTAAATGCTCACCTGAGCGATTTGCAGGAGCGCTTTTGATAAAGTTTACGGAATTGCGTCGTTTTTCCTCTGAAAAAAAACTTCCATTTGATTTTATTCTATTTGTTGTAAAAGATCCTTTTGTTTCAATTGAATCCAAATAAGATGTTTTTGCCATCTGCTTTGAACTAAGTAACTTAGTGTTAACTCCTTCAACCGACTTATTTTTGGTACTCCTCTCGTCCCCCTCTAGATTCTTGTCAACAAGTTTGATGTTATTTTGAAGAGTTTTTCCCATCGTCCGGTTTTCTCCTCCACTTTTTTCATGTTTAGTTCGGAGACTTTGAAGCGGTTTTGAAGATGTCAAATCTTTATCTTCTTCGTCATGCTCATAATTTAATTTAAGCGACTTTTGAGATGATTTTATCGAAACGTTTCTGTGCAAAAACGTTAAATTGTGAGTGTTGTGAGACTTTTTGTTTTTTCCAGCCATCTTGCGATTGTCATCAAAACTTTTGGCTTTTGTTCTAAGCCTCAAAGGTTTTTTCAATTCATTAGTTTTTATATTTGCTTGAGACGCAAAAGCATGTTCTGTTTTGTTTGTCGCGCTATTTTCTTTTGTGCTATCCTCTACTAAAACTCGACCTGGGAAATTCTTTGCATTCAGTGGAAGAAGATTAAGCAGTAAGCTATCATCAGGATGAGGATTTGTCATAATCAGTTTCAGATTCTTCTTCGAATCTGGTGCAACAAATGTTATGCTATCGACTGCGCTTTTGTGACGCTTTTCAGAGATTTCCTGTCTCGTTTTTTGATTAAGATCAATGCTATTTTGTTTAGCCTGGACGTGAGATTTGACATAAGGAGAAACATTCAATGCTTTTGCACGATTTGGTAAATTTTGGTTAGCGGCAGCAGCCTCGTTTTCATCAATAATTGTTGTCCTTTTAACAGAATTTACAGCGCCATGATGAATTTTGAACCTCCTATAGCTTTGATGCTCTTGAATTAATTTATCAATAGCCGTAGGTTTTAGTCTTTTGGTTGCTGTTAAAAACAAAATAAACGGATTATAAAATCTATAGTTCTTTTTTTAAACTGAAGTTTGAAATCAGGAAAGAAGTTAAAGTTAAAAGAATAATATAAAAAATAAATCGCGTGTCAATCTGATTTTCAAAACATCAAAAATATGAAAAAAAAAAAAAAAGATTTTTATTTTTTTTTTTTCAGATATTTGATGTTGTTTTGAAAATCTGATTCAAATCTTAAAAAACCTACTAAAGGTTTAGTAATTTTAGCGTCAATCTGTCCAAACTAAAACTAGAGAATTCTTAATTAGGTTGCTTCAATGTTCATCAGATGAGCGAGTCAATATTAACGACTTTTTCAGATGAGCGAGTCAATATTAATGACTTGAATTATTTCTTTTCGTTTTAAATTCTGTGATGTGGAGACTTGGTAAAAAGCAAGAAATTGATTGACGCAACTAACTGGCACAATACCATTTTGATTTGATTATCTGCTGATGGAAAATCATAAAATTGGTGGACCCCAAACTCTAAAGCGTTTTCGGAACTCCAACAATAATCACAGTATGATCAAAATACTCACGAATAAAAGCAAGCACATTTATGCGAGAAATACTCACGAATAAAAGCGAGCACATTTATGCGAGAAATACTCACGAATAAAAGCAAGGACATTTATTCGAGAAGTACTCACGAATAAAAGCGAGCACATTAATGTGTAAAATACTCACGAAAACGGCATTTATTTTTAATAGTGACTAATAATAAAGAATTTCCACATCGGTCTTTTAAGATAATCGAATTTTCTGAAGTTTATTACAAAAGAACACCTTTTGTGTTTATAACAGTAAAGGTTTATGGTGTGACAATATATATTCATACAAGATGATTTATTTTTGAAAAAATAAGTTTAACGGATTTAATCAAATAACAACTCTCCACATGCGTCTTGAAGGGTTGAAACAATAAAGGTATCACCAATTTTTTTCTGCAATCTTATAACCTTGCAAACATAAATATAATAAGTATTTTAAATTCGATTTATTTTCAAAGACTGATGTGGAAGTTGCCTCTACTATAAACATTTTTTTTCGAATCGTAAAAACTTTCCGACGAAAATATTAGCGGATTCATGAAAAATGAAACTAATTACCACGAAGGCAATAATTATATATCATAGAATTTCCAATAAAAATTTTTTTTCAGTTCGAGTGTCATTGAGTTTGTTACAAAAAATTCTTTTGGCAGACTGGATTAGACAATGCAAAGATGTTTTAACGAGAAGATTTGGTGGCAAGTTCACAGACGGCTCAAAAACAGCAAAGGTTACTAATCTTGAAAAAACCCAGGCATGGGAGGCTATCTATTTTGAAGCAGTTGCAAATGGACTCCTCATTCCGAACATCTACTACCTAAGACGTGTATTACTTTCTTTCATTTCCAAAAGTATTCTAAACCTAGTTTAAAAATTAGATTACCACATTTTATTCAGATTAGATGTTAGCTTGGTTTGTCAGAAGCAGGATCCATTTTGATCAGACAAAATGTTTAGGTTTTAAAATGCTTAATAATAAGCCCTTAAAAGGAAGCCTTCTCCACTTCTTTTACTCTATAAATAACAGTAAATAATTTTAAAAAGCATCAAAAGATATCCTAAAAATTGTTCTTGCAAACTAAAATTGACCAATTCAATTCTATTTGTTAAAATTTTTTTTAACAGAAATTAAAGTAATAATCAAGTTTGCTCTGACCAATCTAAAAGTTGTTTGTTGTCTCCTGAAAGGTTTAGTTCTATTTTTAATCATTTAGTGTAAGTTTGTAGGAGAGAGAGAGAGAGAAAGTCAGTGGTTATCCTTGATAATATTACTTTATAAAAAATATTGCTTTATTATCATCACCTGTCTAAGCTCACACTTAGATGCCATTTACACATTTGGTAAGTTGGATAATTTGTGTTATTTTTACTAAAATTAAAATTGCCAGGCATCAGTTTTAGTTACCAGACAATATTTTAATATTGTAAAAGTGACCTATTGCCAAAGGTGTAAATGTTGCCTAATATAGATGGTGCAAGATACTGCAATAAAGCAATATAGTATAGGATGTCATCAATGTTGTAAAATGATACAAATTTAAAATGTATTATTTAACTATGTAGGACTTCTGGGACAACATCAAACAAGCGACTACAAAGGAAGGTGACAGATTTTAACAAAAGTGGTGTGGGGAGTCAAAAGCTAATACCACTGGATGAGATTGTTTTTGACATTAGACTCAAATAGTTCTATAGAATATAGTACAACTATTCTAGAATTAAATTCTGAGTTTTTATAATTAAATTCAGTGTGTTCTACTGCAATACAAAAGAAATTTAAATAAAAGTATTTGTAATTGGCAAAGCAGTTTCTTTCATTATTAGTGACACTAACCTTGATAGTCTCTTTTTTTGCAAATAACATTTAATGATTAACTTCGTGTTTGATATTTGTGGAGAAATTTATGTGAAAATAAAGTTTGGTCTGAAAAAAGTAAAAAATTTATTAGCGTCCAAATTCTTACTTTAAATTTCTTACCCACTGTTGATTATCTGTTGTCGAGGTAGACAATGAAAGATGGAATGTGGAACTTATTATTCTAAATTTTTCAACGAAAAATGTTGGAGATTGAGTTTGATTTCTATTTTTGTTTTCAAAACAAGAAACTAAAAAAAAAAAAGAAGCTTGCTCAAATTATCGGATTTATGATTTCCGCTACACAAAGATCGCTTTAATTTTTATCGGGTTTTTACGCTTAAATTAGCGGAAATTACGAAAAAATGTTTATAGTAGCAATCCGCTCATTTCAGCGGGTTTCAGATGAAATGGTCGTGAATTCCGATCGTAATGAGTTTTATAGTAGTGACCCCAGGTTTGTTTTGCCAGCCTGAAATGACGCAATGATATATCAAAGCAAAACAAAAATGAATTGTCAGTTTAATTAGAACGGCTACCGGCATTAAAAACTTTTAAAACTTGCTTCACTTTTTCTTACGGACATCTAGCTAATACATATCATTGGGTAAAATACTTTTTTAGTGCTTACCTTTGCGTCCAAATACCAGATGAGAAAAAATGCATAATATTAAAAAGGAAATCCGTGTCAGTAACATCTTTATCGAAAATGTACGCTAGCATAATAAAAAACGACAAGAACTATATTACATGAACTTATTCTTTCTGAATTAATTTTTTCTCTATTTATTCAAAGTTTTCGAACCGTACGATCCCCAACCGAGACAAACAAAACTGAGCTGTTGTTGCGACAGGTTTTGCCGCATGATTACCATACGTCCTAATACTTTAAAAAATCTGTAATATAAGCGAGGTGACGCTTGATTTTCGTCCTAAAATTTATTTAGACTGTTGCACGTGTTACACGAATCATAGCATGAGTGGCAAGAAATGCAGGGAAATATTTCATACAAGCATGAAAAAACAATTGCTTGCTTGAATTCTAAAATAAGGCACGAAGAAATTTTCCTCCGAAAAGGAAAAAACTTAAGTACTCCAATATTTTAGCCGAGCGTCAAAAATTTAACGATTTCATAGGCTACGTTTACGTCGGCGAATTAATTCTTTTTAAAAAAGCTCATCAACGATGCTTGATGTTTTGATTTGAGCTTAGAGACAGTCGAAGTCTTTTCTGTTTTCATGGAACCGTTCGATGTTATCTCGTTCGCGTCCGTTAATTTTTCATCGGTAATTTTTTCCTGTTGAATTTCAGGTTCACTATCTTCACTGAAGGACTCGTTTTCTAAGTTCCTTCTTGTAACTAAAGCAAAAAATGACAATCTTACAAAAAGTATTGTGATTTAGATAGCAATCAATTGTTTGCTGATCATAGAAAGAAAAAAACTACAACGAACCCATGTAACCCTCATCGTCAACATATTGCTTTGATTTCATAACCATACGTTGACCACGTTTTTTATCAGTCGTAGAATTAGCGTTGGTCATGTTTTTGTTGATATCAAAACTTGCGCGCTCTTGAGTTGAGCTGTCTATGAAAATTTAAAAGTAGTAACTAAGCAACAGCGTTTCGTTTTTCTCTTAACAACGAATAGTAACGAATAATGACGAATAATAAAGAACAAATTACAAATTTCTATTATAAATGTTAAGATAAACCAAATTTTCTGAATTTCGTTTAAAAAGAACATTTCAATCTTATTTAGGAACCTTTTAACTTTGTATGCTTAAATATGTAAATTATTTTAACTTGTACTTTATTCGTTATTAGCGGAAAAACAAAATTCTGATGCCTTAAGTTAAACGACTTGTTACACGTGATAACTTAGAGATATAAACGACACTTTACCCTTAACTCTTTGGCCGTGTACATTAGAGAAGTACGGTTTGCAACAGGCAGATTTTTAACAAATCGATTAAATAAACTTCATCGAAGCTTTTAAAATAATTACATTTTAATGATTCGATTGCAAGGTATATTAAGCATAATTATATACTAATTCATTAACATGGTTCATATTACCTCTTTCTGCTTCTGAGTCCATCTTGCTTTTTTTTCTTCGCTTTATTTTCAACTTTTCAGGGGGTTCAGGTGTGGGAGCAACAACTAAAAGAAAAAAAAAAATCTTTTAAGCGTAACAATATTTCCTTAACAGAAAGAAAATAGAGTTTTTCTGCGTAGCGTTCAAGAAAAAGGAATATTTGTTTATAAATCCTTTTATTTATGAAAACAAGAATTTCAAACATAAGAGAACTCACCATCAACGTCGATATCGTCGTCTTCATTCGTTGCGGGTTTAATATTTTTCTTTGAACTTTTAGTTAAGCTAAATTTAAAATGATACCACATTGAATAGATATCTTTAAGACCTACCCCAGAGCAATGGTGCTTTAAAAACACCTACCCCAGAGTAGTGGTGCTTTAAAAAGACCTACCCCAAAGCAGTGGTGCTTTAAAAAGAGAACAAGAGCAATAACCTTTTTTGTTAACTTTGTTATCTTTTCATTAAAATCTTATTGATGAAAAATTGATCTTTTGATTAAATAATTATATTGGCCAAGCAAAAGTTTGTTTTTAAAAAAATTTCTACAATAAATTCTGTCAAAATGAACAAAGTATAGAATAAAACTTTACATCTCATCAAAAGATGGCGAATGAATTACAAAATACAAAGGCTGTTGTTGAAAAATAGAAAAATCTATCTAAACAATAGTTGGAAATTATTTACCTCAAGTGCTTTGACGAGCTTTTGCTCTTTTCGATAAAATTTTCAAAGTCCTAAAAAGAACTCTATAAAGATTGTAAAATTTAAAAAGAAACTTTTTTAAGAACAGTAAAGAAAAAATAATATTTAAAGATTTTCCTTTATCACCCTTTTAAAGACCATTTTTGTATTTGATTTTGTATTGATGGCATTTGACCAATTTTTGTAACCCCACTTAATTGTCATTGAACTGATGCAAAATAAAAAAGTTTACGATAAAGTAATCAGAAAAATTATTGAAGTCAAAAAATTTACTAACAATGTTTGGTTTTTTCTTCAGAATTTTTAACACACACACACACTCACGCATACACTACTAGAGTTTGTATACCACTACTGGTTAGTATGCTAATTATAATCGAAATAGAGAGGGGAAAAGAAAACTTTATACCTCTTAAATTTAAGTGCAATCATTTCAAATCAAAAGTTTTCAATCCTTTTTTACAATACAACAAACTACTGTCAGTATAAACTATCATTACTCTAAATTATTACTTGCAAAAGATTCACAGTTCCTTTGAGATTGAGTTCTTATCTAATCCTAGGAAGGCCTTGAATGCTGCGTGCAATACCTATGGATCTAAACTGGCAGCAATTTTTATGTCATTTAACCCTCCCAGAACAAAGGCTCTTTACAAACAGTACAAATACAATTTTGAGAAAAAAAATCTAAAATTGTATTTAAACTAAGTGCAATAAGTTTAAACAGCTTTAATCTTGTAGTTTTAAAAAAGAAGTGCAAGATGGTTACTTTTTACAAGAAACTTCTTAGAGCTGAAACTCTAATGAATTAAAAAATTTTATCAACTTAAGTAGATGCATACTCAGCAATGGTTACTTGGCACCAAGAATACAATGCTTTATGGATGACTTTTGTCTCTTTTAAATATGGCAAATTAGGTATTTTACTAGAAAAGCATCTACCATCGCCATCTCTCAGTTTGACTAAGAGAGACTCTGGATTTGAACAAATTTTCTAGAACCCCAGCTTTATTTCTCTGTGTTGTTGCACCAGAAATTTACAAAAATAAACAACTTTTGTTTTTATGCCATTTTTTGATAAATGAATTCCCTCTAAAATGCATTTGCCAGTGTACAAAAGGATAGAATAATTTTAAAAATCTTAAACTTGTAGATTTGCAAGAGTTTAAGTGGTCTGTCATTAAATAAATGGAATGAGATGAAAAGAGAATAAAAAGATTTTGGAAGATTTTTTATCATCTTTTTATGATTAAAACTCTTATTAAAACTCTATTTTTTATTATGTGTCTTATATTATTATATAATTATATATATTATATTATTATGTGTCTTATTTTTTATTATGTGGTTGCCACATTTTATATAAAAATGAAAAATAATTATCTTGCATATAAGTTGATATGTTAGTTAAGGTCACATATTTCTTTTAAGTCTCAATTTATACACCCATATTTATTTAAGATTTTTATTTCTAATTGTTTATACCATTTAATTCATTTGATTGTTTAAGTTGCATAAATAGATTTTATATTAGCTTGTTTTAAAAAAATACTTACATCTTCTGAATCACTTTCTTCATGAACAAATTTTCTTTACATAAAAAAAAAGACAAAAAGATGTTTCAAAAAAAGTTGTTTTACAGAAAATAAAAGACTAAAATTGTAATTATTAAAGCAAATCATTTAGCTAAAAACCTTTTTTTGGGTGAAATTTTCTTTTTTTTAGGGCTGCTGTCTGCTTCTTCTGTCTTTCTACCTTTATGGTGATTTTTTTCTTCTATTTTTTGCCTTTCTTCTGCTTTTTGGTTCTCTATGCCAACTGTAGAATTTTCCTGTCGTTTAAAAGTAAGACTTTGATTTTTCTTAAAATTTTTCTCTTCTTTTTTTGAACTTGACTCGAGCAGATTTTCATCTGTTTTTTTCTTATTTTCTTCGTTTTTGTTATTTGATTGTTCTTCAATTTTTTTGTTTGGTTTTTCTAAGATTTTTTTATTTGATTTTTCTTCTGCTTTATCTGATTTTTCTTCTGTTTTCATATTAGACACTTCATCAGTTTTCTTATTACATGTTTCTTCAACTTCCTTATTTAATTTTTCTTTTTTCACATTTTTTATTTCTTCATTTTTAGTGTTAGACTTTTCCTCTACTTTCACATTCAACGCTTCATTTGTTTTATTAACAACCTTTTCTGTCTTTGGAATTTCAATAAATTTACCAGAAGGTTTGGGAGTATTACTTTTAACTATCCCACTTTCTTTAGAAACATTCCCTGTGTTGCTTCCCTGCTTCTTTGCTAGATTAAAAATGCTTAACAAGTAACAATTTGAATTTTACCATTTTTAATTTAAAATTTTTAAAAAAGTATACTGCATCAAAATAAATATTTGATATAAATAACTTATGGTGTATGCAATTGGACTGAAGAAAGATGAGCGAACAACTTCTTAGATAAAAAAAAAAAAAAAAAAGTAAAGAAGTTACCGATCTGCTTATTACCAAAAAATGACAAAAGAGGTGATTCTTTAGTATCTTCATTTTTGCTGGACTTTTTTTCTATGGGTACTGTTTTTGGTACAGTTAGATTACCACTTAGAGGAGCAGAAAGGGCTGCTTTTTTGGAATGGTTGATATCAGGTTCAGATAAACTGCAACCATTTGCTATATACTTTTGAGGTCTCTTTGCATTTTTATCTTTACATTGAATTGTATTATATTTGTGCAGTGAGTCTAAAGCATTTGTAACTAAGTCAGAATCAGCCGAATAAAGCATACAGGAATCCTGAAGAAAAATTTAAAAAAGTATTTTTCAGTTTAATTTACAGTAAAATTGCAACACAAAAAAGTTCCTCTGCTTTTAGTTTCTATTATAATAATTTTGTTTTGAAAATATGAAAATATGTTCTGTTTCTTTTGAAGCTACATATTATCATAAAAATACAATGATTAAATTACTCTTGAGAATGAGAATAAAAATAGATTCTGTTTCTAAATTGCAAACAGTAAGCAATCAGAAATCCAACAAGTAACAAAGAGCATGGATTCCATCACCTTGGAAATTCCAGATAAGCCTTGAAATTAAGATAAAATTAATTTTAGTTACTAAATTAGAACCTAATCAAATATTAAAAAATTCTAAATCTCAAAAAAAGAATTTTAAATACGATTTTAGTATCAAAATAATTTAAAACATATATTCATAAATTTTAAATTTTTATAATAAAAACAATTTAAAACTTTTCAGAAATTTTCAAATTATTTTTGTGAAGCAAATGTGATATTTTTGTGAATCTAACGTGATATTTTTGTGAAGCAAAGGTGATATCTTTGTGAATCTAAGGTGATATTTAGAGGAAGAAAAAAGTCTCGAACTACACAAAGAATAACTTAATTAAACAAACACAATAGTATCAAAACAAAGGGTGTCAAGCAACTATTAACATCAATGATTGATTGAATACTTATTTTAGGTATATATTTGTTTATGACACCTCTACACACCTGTATAACGCATTTCTGTACACTGTAAATATCACAACAAGTTAAACTTGAGAATCTCTCTTTTGCCTCTAAAGAAAAATTGTCATAACTCTCTGTTATTGTTATAAATGTCATTTACATACTTTTTATCTGAAATTTCAAAATTTTGAAACTTTTTTTGAAGATCTACACTCACTTAATAAATTCTCCTTCTTCACAAGAGCATAACTTAATTTCTAAAACAAAAGAACTCAAGTTTAAAAAAGAAATACAATATGTGAATAAATATACTATGTTTTTTTGAGCTAAGAAAAATATTCAAGAACAATTTGAATTTAATGACTAGGTTAAACATGTATATAATTATGTTAATTATGTTATGGTTAAAGCAATTAACTATGCTAAGTTAGTTTCAAAATAATTCACTAATTTCATGCAAATCAATCTAATAAGTTCCTCCCAATATCATGAAAAACATAGAAGTTGATAATCATTTTCAAAGAATATTTTTCAATATTAAAATTACGCTTTTTATGAATACAGTGGTTTTTTAGAATTCTTAAAGTATCAACATGTTTCTAAACAAGACAATTTATTAGTTAAAACAATATTTTTTAAAATACCAATATTCCAATAGAAAACATATGCTTCAAAAAAAATTTACAGTAGTATAATTTACTTTGGTTGATGTATCTGTCTCCTTCCATCCACCAACAAAGTATATGACATTGAGATCATTTTGTTTTTCAGAAAACTTCTCTAACAACCTAAAGGACATCACAGTGCATCTTCACACACACAAAATACATCAGATGATATTAGGTAAATGATGTAAACTGTGATTATGCATTTGAAGCTATGTGACATAAGGTATCAGCAATAAAACTGATTTAGAGTAAAGTAATATGTTAAATTCTGAGACAAATATGCTGAACAGAAAATTTAAATATTGAAAAGTGAATATAACAGAATACAAATTTCTTCACATTAGGCTTTTTGCATCTTCAAGCATTTTTATATTTACTTTTATTCTGTTTTTTAAGTAAGCATTAGATAAATATAGTTTCATAAGACAAACTTTTAAACTATATTTATCTATTATTTGTTAATCTGAAATTTTTTTAAAAATCTTTTATTTCCTAAGTTGAATTTCTATTTTATTTAGTAAACCAAAAACACTATAGTAAACATTTCTTGTTTCTTTAAGGTGTAGTGGATATGATTAACTAAAAATTACAGATCATATACTTTTATATATTTATTAAAGAATTATTGTTTTATAATAGATTTCATATCAAAATTGTTATTGTTATTGCTAGTGTTTCAAACTGAAGCATACGAAAGTCCCTTATACCCTACTTTTGAATTCTAATATATGGAATAAATATGTAAATTACCTCTTAGATCTATTAACATCTAACTGCAGAGTCACACTCATCCATTTATAAGTCACCTTAAGAAAAAAAAACACTAATATATACATTCATTGTAAAAAGTAAATTAATTTGAACACTAATATATACATTCATTGAAAAAGTAAATTAATTTTGAAAGTTTGAAAGGCTGAAAAAGTTTTTAGTTGATGAACTTTGCTCCGCACTAGTTAAAGCTTTTGATTCAACAATTTTCTCTCTTAAAAATAGCAAGATATAACAATGTTAATTAAAATCAAATCATGAAAATTATGGCAGATCTGCTGCTCTTTGAAAAAAAAAAATGAAAACTGTTTTAAAAATACAAAGTTTGAAAATACAAACATGAATCCATCAGTAGGAATAAACAACTTATTTGTTGTAAAAAAAATTTTAGATTTGAGTAGATTAAACCTTTAGTTTGGCAGAAATGTTTTATTTTCATCTTTATGAGGATTTAAAATTTAATCTGAAACATCAATACAACTCAAGAAGAATCTAAAAAAAAAGCTGTCAAATTTAAACCACCTCAAGATATATTAAGCAAATTTACTTACTATTTTGTTTTCATCATTCACAAACTCGTCGATATTTTCTAATAGTAATGCATCTTCTTCTTGATTCGAGTCCATGGTTTGTTTTGAGTCGCACAAAAAATTAACTAAGTAAATATACAGATGTTTTATTTACCTTATTAGATGTACAAGATTTAAGAAAAATCAGTTAAGGTAATTAGTAAATTAAGCAAAATAGAAATAACTTACAATAAATAACGTAGTTAAAATAGATTTGTAAAGCTAAGGATAATTTCAAAGATTTTAATATCACATATTAGTAAATATTACATGTCCTAATTCAAGTAAATAGTTGGTATAAGTTTAATTATTATTAATTTCCCGCATTTTTAAGAAAAGTTTACGGAACTTTTTAAAAAAATGGTCTGAAAACACAGCAGACAATTTAAAATAATAAAATTTGTGAGGTCCCACCGAGATTTGAACTCGGATCGCAAGATTCAGAGTCTTGAGTGCTAACCATTACACCATGGAACCTTATATAGGATAGCAAAATAAATGTATCTAATATTTCAATCAATTAAGAAAAATGAAAAAGGTCCATTGTTTTAATTTGTCTAAGAAGGAAATCAAACTTTTTAAAGTTAATTAAAATAGAACTCTTTTTACGTTTAAAGCAGCAAATGTTTTTGGTGTGACAAGGATATATGGGTATATATATTTTGGGATATATGGCAATTACAATTTTGACTTTTTGCGTTTTTTTGCAATTACTAGCGCTTGAAATCTTCAATTTGTTCGCTAAATGAGTGCAAATATCATGATGAGCATTGAAAATATTCAGATATTTACTTTGTGCATAAAAGTTATAAAAAAATATTTTTTATTTATCGATTGGGCTCAAAACAATCCGGTAGGATATAATTAGTAATAACTCAAGAAATACTTAAGAAATTAATTGCAAATTTTTTTATATATTGAAGTTTATTGTGCCATGTCAAGTATTTAATCAGTTGTTACAGATTTCAGAGGACACTTAGAAATTAATAGATTTTTTTTGAGAGTAGGCTGGATCTTGCTCTTCTGACCTTTTTTGATGCTGTTATTCTAAAATGCATTGCAGCAGCGAATCCTCCGAACTGACTTGAGCAGCGCGTAATCACTGTTCAGGGTAGTTCGGAGAATTTACATCTTTCGAGACAATTTCGATGCCATTTTGATTGTGCCACTCCCTTTGTTTTCTTGGAGTAGTGGATCGTTGCCAAATTCGGCCAAAAGATAACTGCCTTGCTGTGTTTGTTAACAAATGACAAAAGGCATTTCTAAAGACATTTGGTGATATACAAGTTGGAAGTAAAAGTCTTTTGAGTGACGAATGGAGCACTCTTAAGGCAACAATTGTAAATCGCTTGTTATACGAGGATCTTCGCAGCATTAATTTTGTTGCTGGCATAGACACCTTTTGACTGAAAATAATATTGATGGCCAGGCAACTGTGAGAAATCCTTTTCGCAGTAGGTTTCGTCGTCCTTAATATTGCATAAATTTTCTCGGTTGAAAAGTTTGACGAGCTTCTTTGTGCGGCGAATTGCTTTTAATTCTCCATCAATTGATCGCTTTGGAGATTTTTTTTTGGTGTAAGCTTTCAAACCCTCTTAAGTGCTTTTCTGACAAGGAAACGACTGAATTCGAACTATTTGGCGAGATCTCTTTGGGATCGACATGTATTTCTTGTAATTAACCGGATGATCGAATTCACTTTGCTTTTTTCAACAAAACCTTTCTTCCTTCCACCGCCTTTTTTCTTTTTGATAGTTTGAGTCTCCTTATATCTCCTCCATATGTCTCCTTGTATCTCCCTAATGTCTCCAACTGAAGATTTGGCGTCTTTTAACAATTTTGCAATTTTTGAATGTGAGTGTAGGTTAGATTTTGAAAAAAATTTCCGAAACTTTTTTCCGATTACTCAATTGTCATTCTCAAATTACAGTTGTCGTCTGCTACAGGCCATGTCTTCTAACATTGATCACAATTTGTATTTCAAAGGATTTAAGTCTGAGATTCCAAAGACTGATATGTAAATTTACCAAAATACCTCTCTCTCGCTGGACTGTTTTTTATTTATAGAAGGGGTTTCTCAAAATTCGTAGCAGAGTTTAACGACTTTGATCACTGCTGGAGTTTGTATAGTTTAAGGGTGAGAGCTTTTTTTATTGCCGATCTTCAATATCTTAAGTATCCTTGAACTAATTTATAGTGCAATACACAAACTGGTGCTTTAAACCCAATGGTTATAAAATATAAAAGAAAGTCTCCCTGCGTCTTCCCAACTTTATGCAATCAAATTAAAGCGATTCAATTTTCACCCTACTCCAAGTTCAAAAAAAAAATTTTTATCAAAAAAAAAACCCGAATAACTACCTCAAGAAAAAACCTGGATATCTACCTGTGTGATTATAAAACATTGGTTCGTAAAATTTTTCTTTTTGCTAAACGTAAAAACATATTCCTTTTGCAACTGCCTTTTTGTCATCTACTTTTGGGTAACATTGAAAAAGTTCTGTTGTTTGACAGTATTTAAGATTTGAATGTTTTTTTACGAATACCTTGAGGTATTTTAAAGAAAAAAGTCAGAAAATTCTTAAGATTGGTTTAAAAATATTCTCAAGAGTCAAGATTTAACAATTCTGATGTGAGTTTTGTAAATTCGTCCCCAGCACAATTAGTTAATCAACAACAATTTATCAATGATATATTAAGAATAACTAGATGTCTAACTGCCGTAAATCGGTATAAGAAAAAGTGAAGCAAAAATCGGCCATTATGGGGGGCAAAATCTTTACGCTATTTATCAAAACAAAACAAATACGAAGCTTTTGATTTGTTAAATTTGCCCCCCATAATGGCCGATTTTTGCTTCAAAAAATACGCGAAAGTTAGACATCTAGTTATTTTTAATATATCATTGCAATTTATAGGCTAAAGTTGCGCATCAAAAAAAAACGCGATAGTGCGCATGTCTATACGAGTTCAAGAGCAAATCAGATATTCTGCAAATAATTAAAGATTAAACGTTCGTCAGGTATAGGAAAATGACAAACAAACAAACAAAAAAAAAACACTATTAAACAATTTGACTCTATAGGCATGATTTTAATAACCAGTTTGTTTATAGGGTGAGAAATTTTTACATTCTTGTCAGCGGATTTAAAATGGAAGAAGTATGCATGTCGCTTCTTAACCAATTTTTCGAGAAAGCGATGTATATGGTGTTTAAGTATAGTTTTTGTAATAACAGTTGTTGTCCTACTACAATTGTTGCTAAAAAAATGTATATGAACAATATAAAATGTACATCAGGAGATCTTTATAGTAATATGTGTGATAAGGTACATGTAGAGGTAGCTTTGGCGACGCTTTGATAAAACATATTTGAATATCTATTATCAAACAGAGCTATAGATAAGTAAACTTGGTTGCGGCACATATTCTTCAGAAAATACATACAAAAATTTACCGAGTTGAATAAGATAAATTTTTCTTTGAATTAAAATATCAGATTAAGATTTTAGCTCTGCTCTCTTTTGTCATTATCTTGCAGCTTTTTGAAGAACTACAAACAAAATATACATTAAATTTAGAACAAAAAAATGAAAAAAAAGGTGATGTAATCACAATGCCAGTTTCATATAATTGGATAAAAATGATTGTTACAACTGGAGTTTTGATTTGCATCTTTGGATATTTGTTTTTATTTTCATCATTTGAGATGACACCAGATACAAATGTGATTCTTGCTCCAGAAGGCTTAAAAACTGATGGAAGGAACTTTACATTAAAGCGAGAGAAGTTTCGAATAATGAGTGGATCTATGCACTATTTTAGGATTCCATTTCGAAAATGGTCTGATCGGCTTTTAAAGCTAAAGGCAATGGGAATAAATACTGTTGATATGTAAGTCTTGCATTTTATATTAAACATATCTTTGTTTTTTTGACTATAGAATTACATAAGTAGAGTATTTTTTTAAAATTAAAAGTAAAGAAATATACAATTAAAATAGTACTTCATGCATAATCATATGCACTGCTATCAATTATATTGAAATGTTTTTCCTAATATAAAAAACCAACTAGCTTTGGCAAGCATGATGTAAAAACTGCATTTTCTCTGTAAATGATAAAATCTGACTAAAAATTGGACACTTTGGATACTTTTTGTAGGAATTGTTCTAGTTCAATAATTTTAATCTTTTCCTGTCTTTTTTGTTTAAATGTCACTTTTTGTTCTGCTGTCCAAGATTTTTCACATTCAAACATCCCTGTTTTATTATAAGACAAATATGAAAACTTAAAAAAAAGTTTAACATTGAAATAAGGACTTCTGTTCTGGTCATTAATTAATCATATTAATTATACTATAGTGTAATTAATGACCAGAATAGAAGTATCTTAGTCACCCTTATATCAATACCTTAGTTTAAAAGTTCTTTGCAAACTTAAGCTTTTTTCTTTTAAAAGTTAGTCTAAACTAGGTTTACCACATTACCTGTATTATAAAAATCTGAGTTTTTTGATGATAAATCAAAATGTCTTTTACTGGTAGAAAGACTGCATTAAGGTAAACCAGAAATAAGGGGCCAAGAACAATGCCGCTCTCCCTTTCGTAACTTACATCACACTATATGGCTTATAACTCATTTAATCAATAACTTACATCTATTCTGCGTCATTTTAAAGTTGGTCTGTTAACAAGGGTATTAACAAGGGTATTAAGGTTAAAAGTAATCACATAATAATAATAACTGGTTAAAAGTAGTCAACTCTTTTAAGTAAACCTGAATAAGAAACTCCAGATAAAGTTTTATTAACATCTCATTTCTCAAAATAAATTCGTCTAATTTGTCCAGTTGGCAAGAAACCTCTATAAATTTGTTATGAAAAATTATTAAATGAAAAGAAAGAAAAATCAAAATGATAAAATAAACTCAGGTAAGATCACTTTGATCTGTTTTGTAACGACAATAATACAGATCAGGGTTAATGCCACATTTCTCTTTGACAGCAAGCCGTTGATAGAGGTATTTCATGAATCATATCATAGAGTGTGTCATGTCAAACCATTTTGTAGGCATGGCTTTTTTTTATCAATTCAATAGCAGGTGAACATTTGGGATCAAATCTTGATGATCCCTGCTAAATGATACAGTTACAGTATCTGTGACAAACTATGTATACAACAACAGGTGGCTAGACATCTCATAAAAGAAGTTATCAGAATGAAATAATACAATTAACTCCTGTTAATTGTTCTTTAAGAAGATATTAATAAAGACATACATACATACATACATACATACATACATACATACATACATACATACATACATACATACATACATACATACATACATACATACATACATACATACATTAATAACTTCTTCAAAGTTATTTTTTATAGCTGTTTCGGCTTCAATAGATAAAAGTCCTAAGTCATTTAAATGATTTTATGTCATTGTTGAGCTTGATATGTTTTTTATTTTTTTCAACATGCTAAAAGATCTTTCTTTCTGTCACTGGAATTGTGCAAAATAGCCTTATTGCAATTATAATGTTTGGAAACAGCACATCCAGCTTTTTTCTTTTTTTTTTTTTTTTTTTTTATTTCATTTAATAATTCAACAGGCTGAAGAGAAATATTTTGTATATTGGTATCATAAATTAATTTTAAATGTAGTATTTCATCTCTAAGATGATCATTGATACCATTTTCATACATTTTTTGCAACTTTTCATACTTATTTTGTATTTCTTGATACCATAATAAATTGATAAATTCTTGATACCATAATACTTTATAAACCATAATACATTGAATAAAAAATCTATTTCCTTTGCTGCATTAAATCTTCTTGTCAGTACCAATGATGCTTTCCATGAAAACATTGAAATTTTTAATTCTAAATTCTTCTGTCGGCATCCTTTAACTTTAACTTGTGTGCTGTTTCTTTCCTTTTAGTATTTTTTTTTTCCTGAAAATTCTGAGTTAATCTATAAAGATGTGCCCAACAATCTACATTCATGTAAAATATTATCCCAACTATCTCTCATTGTATTTAATTCAACAAGAAGACTTGACAAATTGGATATTTCTACATAAATTATTGTGAATTTGTAAAACAATACTTCTGTAATTCATAGCTTCAAGAACTTTGTATCATATTTTTGCCAGTGTTAAGCATTCAAAAGATTACATATATTTTTTTATTCTGTTAAGATCTGATCAAAAGTTTCTGATGTTAAGCGTAATTCCAAAACAGCGTCTATTGCTATTTTAATTTCATTAATTTTGTCAACAAATGGTTTAACACTTTCAATTCTTACGACCACCATTTATTTGACAAAGTGTACAAAGAGTATCTAGTATTATTTTTTAATATTTCCCATCTTGGGAATATTAAAAAATAATACTTGGCTACTGCTAAATATATTGTATAATTTTTGTATAATGCAAAAAATCTTGCAACTTGAATCCAAGATTCTGCTGAATGAACACTACATAAGTTTAAACTATGACTTGTACAAGTAGAAAATATTGCCAATGGATTAATTTGCAAAATATGAGCTTGTGCACCTTTATATGATCCACTCATGTTGGATCCATTATCATATCCTTGTGCTCGACAGTTACTTATAGGAATATTATACCTTTGTAGCAATTCAAGAATTAAATTAGCAATATCTTCTCCAGTCTTCTCATCTTTCCATTATTTTGAACTTGTTGGACTTAATAGTAAAGTACTGTAAAATGAATGTAGTTTGTTCTATATGTACAGAATCGGGTGTTGCGTCTACAATAAGGGAACAATATTTCACAGTTTCTCTTTCCTTTAAAATAAAAGTTATAGAGTAATCAGCACAGCATGATACAAATTTATTTTGAATGTCTGCGGATAAGTAATGTACTTGCAATCTCTGCGTTTCATTTTCTGTCTGCTTTACGTTTTTTAAATGTTCTTCTAAAAGCAGATCATAATGACTTAAAAGTTCTAATAATCCTAGAAAATTTCTACTGTTCGAATCTCCAATCAAATGAGTAACAGTCCTAAAGGCCAATCCAATATCAGCAAGAAACAAAATTACATCTAATAATCGTTTTATTAAATCTTTCCTTTTCTGTGTCTCATTTTGTATTTGTTTTACTATAAGGCATTCAATTTTGGTATGTTTATTAATAATTTTTTCTAAATTTCACCACTGGATATTACAAGATTTATGATTGCTAGATTGTTCATGGTCAGGTATTTCATATATTTTTATCACATAATTTTTTGTACCCTCTATTAGCCTGCTAACCATATTCTGTAGCAAAATTGATCATTGCTCACAAAATTTATAAAGTAAACAACAAGGAAAACAAAACAAAGCATTTTTAAATTTGCTCCAGATGAATCAATCTCAAGGAACTTTTAAACAAAAACTTAGTAAATATTTAGGGAATCGACTACCGTGTTTATCTACAGGAAATGTTGTTGAGTGTGGTTCTGGACCTCTTAGAATGGCATCTTCTACATCTTTTGGTGTTACAATTAATTCTGCCACTCCAATATCAATGTTGGAACAGTCAGTATACAAAGAAAGAAATTCCAACAAATTCCGTTTAATTTCTTGTACTTAATGAGTCTGCATCAATCTTTTCATTATCGCAGCAGTCATTGTTCTGTGTTTAGTGTACACACACACACACACACACACACACACACACACACACACACACACACACACACACACACACACACACACACACACACACACACACACACAAAATAAAGAAATTACAATTTATGGTACTTAAAGTTTCATGCCTTTCAGCAATCATCAGCCATGAAATACCGAATATGACAAAAAAATGATGCAGTTCTATTTATAAATTATGCAGTTCTGTTTGTTATTTTAAAAATATGCTTTTTAAAAGTTGCAATTACTAAATAACAAGAACCATTTAACAAAGTTCATTTGCTTTACAGACTGTTAGCTTTTACTTAGAAACTTTTTCTATAAAAACAACAGCATAATATACAGGATTGAACCCAGGGAGCACCTTATGATTCCCAGGACATAAACTTACTGTATATTAAAAAGAAAAAAATGAAAAAAATTGAAAAATATATGTTTTCTAATTTTCAAAGAACAAGTTTTATTTAGATGAGAATAAACTTTTTAAAAGTTTTATTAAACAAGTAAAGAAAGTCCCTTTACAAATATTAGTAAACTTTGTCTTTCTTTTAAGTTTCGTAAATTATTTTAGTAAAAGAAGAAGTTAGTTAAAGAAATTCTTAAGAAATTTTCTGGGAAAATTGTATATGGATCCAACATCTTAAATTAACCTGCTACCCACCAGTAGAAGGGTAGGATGATAGGAGGGAACAGGGCAAAAGCCTGTTGAAAATTGTAGATATAGATTTACTTGAAAAGGAAGATTCAATGAAAAACTAAAACACTAACGTTTAATAGAAAATGAAAATCTTAATAAATGAACAACTTTGACTTTCTAAATTTTTAATAAATTCCAAACAAACTGCAATTTTATGTTTGTGTCCATTTCTGAGAAATAATTGTATCTTAAAAGTCCAGTTCATGTTATATCAATTTGTTTCATGGTGATTGCTGAAAGGCATGAAACGTTGATTAAATTTAAAATGTAACTTTAACTACATTAGATCAAATTGAAATTGAAAACAAATCGCTGTTATATCTTTATTTATAACTGAAAGGTTTAACATTTGTTTTAATTTAAACTTATTTCAGTTAAGTTTTTCTTTACTTTTTTAGATATATTCCTTGGAATTTGCATGAGTCAGAGCCAGGTTATTATGATTTTAGTAGTGACCAATTAAATTTAAGGTATGATGAAAATACTTATTGAGTTTATTAATTTTCTTTTTTTACTGCTGCTTTTTTACTTCTTTTTTTACACGAAAGTATTTTATGCAGTTTTTTCTAAAAGTACAGGATAACACTCTTGTATTCTGAGATTATCTCTTGGGTGGGTTTACTGGAATTAAATTCAAATCCCACAAATTGAATTTAGCAGACTTAAACAAAATTAGTTTTTCCAAGACAACTGCCCAGACATCTTTAGCTATTAATCAGTTGAGAAATCTTAATACTGCTTGTTTTTGTAGTGAATTTTTGTATCTGGTACAAAGTTATGGGTTGTATGCTATAATTCGTCCAGGGCCTTACATTTGTGCGGAGTTGGACCTAGGTGGTCTGCCAAGGTATATTACTTTTTATAGTCTGTACTAAAAAAATGTATGTATGTATGTATGTATGTATGTATGTATGTATGTATGTATGTATGTATGTATGTATGTATGATATAAACTTTTTTGTTTATCTTTATTAGCTGGTTGCTTAGAGACAAAAACATGAAGTTAAGATCTCTCTACCCTGGGTTTATAGATCCTGTTGAAAAGTATTTTAAAAAACTGTTCTCAGTTTTGCAACCTTTTCAGGTATAATTGAAAAATACTGTTTAAAAAAATATATATATAACTATTTATTTATTTACTTTTAATTTTTCTCAGTTTAGCTATGGGGGGCCGATAATTGCATTTCAGATTGAGAATGAGTATGGAGCTTATGGTGAAGATAGTAAATACATGAATTATCTCAAAGAGGTTTGAAAAGCTGTTTTATTGGATTTTTAGCAGCCTTATCAAATGTTGAATGTTTTAGATATTTATTTTGATGAAATAAATTTTAAAGGTTCCTAATCATTCCTTATGTGTAAAAAAAAGTGCTTCTTAAGAAGTTTTTGATAAGATTGTCATCTGTCACTAAATTCATAAAGAGTGTTTAGATAAAAATTTTCTTTAGATTTTCAATTTGAATGGCTTGAAAGAGTTATTCTTTGTATGTGACAATAAGCAGGGGCTCGGTAAATATCAACTGAATGGAGGTAAATATTTTTAATTTAAACTGATGCATAATTGGTTAGTTTTTTAAAAATTTAAACTGATGCATGAACGGCTTTTTTTTTAGGATATATTTAAGTTAAAATAAAATGTTTTTTCTTATGTAATTCTTTGGTAAAGTTCTAAGGTTCTGTGCTACAGGAATGCATAAACAGTTTCAGGAATTCATAAACTATAGATTAATGATATAGGCCAATCAAAAGTTGTTTTTTGTTGTTTGGAAAACTTGCCAGACTTCTCAATATTTAGAACTTTTTTTCTTACTAAATTTTTTTTTTTTTTTTTTACCATATTTATTACCAATTGTTTACCATATTTATTTCAGTTGTCTAATTTAAATAAATAAAATTTAAATAAATAAAATTTAAATAAATAAAATTTAAATAAATAAAATTTAAATAAATAAAATTTAAATAAATAAAATGTAGCAATGGCTTCCCACATTAATACTTTGAAAAATTAAACAGGTAGTCATGCCATTACAAATGTGATGTCTGTATTTTTTTGATGTCTGTATCATCCTACCCTTCTACTGGTGGGTAGCAGGTTAATTTTTTTTTACTTATTTAATAAAACTTTTAAAAAGTTTATTCTCATCTAAATAAAACTTGTTCTTTGAAAATAAAAAATTAGAAAAAAGATATTTTTCAATTTTTTTCAATTTTTTCTTTTTAATATACAGTAAGTTTGTGTCCTGGGAATCATAAGGTGCTTCCTGGTTTCAATCCTGTATATTATGCTGTTGTTATTTTTTATAGAAAAATAGAAAAAGTTTCTAAGTAAAAGCTAAAAGTCTGTAAAGCAAACGAAACGAACTTTTATCTTCATGTCAACCAAGAACAAATTTTGTTGAATGGTTCTTGTTGTTGTTTTGTAATTACAGCTTGTTGTTGTTTTGTAATTACAGCTTTAGAAAGCACAATTTTAAAAGAAAAGATAAATAGAATGGCATCATTTTTTCATTATGTTTCAAAACCTAGTTCAGTCCCCCCTAAAAAACTTGCTCTAATACATTTTTTTTAAACTCGAAACTAAAATTTGCCAAGCATGTCAAAGTAGTGATTGACCAAAATCTGAACTTTTGCTAAAACCACAAGAACTGAAGGTCAGTTCAATAAAACTGTAACTGAAGCCATAACCAAAAATTGAGTGAAGCTTTATAAAAAGACTTTATAAACTTTATAAAAAGCATTAAAAATCCCTAAATCTTCTTATGAATGTATGTACTTACATAGAAGGTTGTTAAATCTTCTTACTAACACGTAGAAGGTTGTTAAAATAGAGTTCTCAGTTTCAGTTTTGGCAACCTCAGAGTCCACCTTTAATTTTTTGACTCCCGATGCTCTACAAAAGTTTTTGAGCTTATAAATAAAAGTTGATGTTCTATTTTTAAAGCTACAATGATGTTTTTCTTTGTCATTCTTTTTCTTGATGTTTGTTTCTTCACTTTGTTGTGATTTAAAAAGGAGTAAACTGTACACATCATTTCTTTTTCAGTACTGCAAACAATAAATTTTATGTCACTGGATGCTAAAGAAATGATTGACAAACTGGAAATTGTTCAGGTAAAAAAATTTTTTTATTCTGATTTTTTTAAATCCTGGTGAAGAAGTTAAAGTACTTTGTATACATACAATGTATGATATGAAAGTAGAAAATCTTCTGGCACCATTTTACTCTGCTCCAAAGCAGCCAAGAGAAATTTCGGGCCCCAGGGAAGTTTTCTTAAGGGGCCCTCATTATGATCAATTATATAACCAAGACCAAAAGAAGCGTGCTCTGGTCATTGAAAATTAAAAATAAAAGTTAATTAAATCTTTTAAAAGTCAAAACTATTTAAATTTTTTAAAAATTATTTGTACACACACAGGGCCCCGGGAATCTTCCCCATCTACCCTCCCTCTTGGCAGCCATGCTCTGCTCCAATCATTCAAAATAAAAAAATTGTATGCAAAAGATGCTCCTCATCATTTCTAAGAAGCGGAGTATTAATACTAAACCTTGATTTTTCTGTATATTTGTTAAAAAAAATTTTCTAGTTTTAAAAAGTTCTTTTTGAATTAAAAAAATAGAGTTTAAAAATTGAATTAAATAAATTAAAAAAATAGCTGTTCACAGTTTTTAACCCTATCATTAGCCTAATCCCATAAGTATTGATAAAATATTTTCTTTCATCACAAATGTTTTGGTTTTAAAATTTACTGCCACCAGCTTTTATCACAATAATTTGCTTTATTTGCTTAAGGAGCATGTTTTCTAATTTAACATTTGATTTAGTTTAATTATGAATAATAAAAGATTTGTTCCAGTTGTCCTGACCAAAAAAAGTGAATTATTTGCTTAAAAGCAATACACTAGTGGGATTCAGTTTCTTTTTTCTTGTTTATTTTGCATTCTTTACATTTTTTATATTTTTGCTATTTTATATGTTAGGTATTATTTAAAGTTTGTAGGGGAAAGGTGCCTATGATGGCATACTTAACTTTAACGTTTCTCTGAGTCATTACCTAAAAACTTAAAAAATAGTTTTTGACATGGGTGTATTCCCTCTAGCATGCAGAATAATAATGAACCTCAGAACTTTTACTATTTTGCTTTTTTATAAGTTTATACCATTAAAAAAAAAAATACAAGTATGCCATCATAGGCAACTAACTGCTCCTATGATGGCACACTTTAAAGAAATTAGACAAACAAGAATTTTTTTTGTTTTTATTAATGGAAACACAACTTATCAAAAAATCAAAGTTAAAAATAAATATTTGGTCTAAAAGCATAGTTCACATATAAATTTTTGTCTACTTCTCTTTATGCTTGCAGATAAACAATGACACTAAGATCCGCATTTTTGACAACAAATCCATTCGCTGTCTTGTTCTTTAGAGCAAGACAGCGAATAAAGTTCATAACAATACAAAAATGCTGTATCAGGTTCGAAATTTATCTTATTATTACTTCTTTTAATCTCCTCACTGCAGAATTTTTCTTCAACAGTTGTCTTTCTTTTTGTTTTTCTAACAAACTTTTCCTCTTTCTTTGTTATCTTTTTCTTTTGCCTTATCTTTTAATTCTTGGATATCCGGTGTGGTATTCAGAGGTCCAGTTTTTCCACGTTTTCAATTCAATTTTAGAGGGTGCGAAAGGCACCGGACACAACTTTTGTATACTAGATTTTATCCTTTCGTTGAAACAGAAGATCCAATGCATATGGAAGCTTCTGATGGGGGAGATCTCATTTCCAAATGTGTTGGTTTCTCAAACTTTTGTATTTCATTTTTGTTCTTAGCCTGATCACCTTTTATGCGCATTAAAATTTATTTCAGGGAGTTTTTTCAACTCATTTTGCAGACTTTCCTATGATGGTAACTCCTCGGTATGCCATCATAGGATAGAGTCACCATATTTATTAAAACAAGCTGTGTCTACCTTATTCTACACATAGCATTAAAAGAAGTATTCTAATAAATGTACAAAGCCTGCAGATGAAATGCATGAAAATTTCACTTCTGTATGATGTATAATAAAATCGTAATCCTAAATATATGAGAGCATTAAAACTACAACACCACATGCAAAAATTTATGTTTGTTGATTACAAAAGCATTATTTACGACAGAAGGACGAATTTTCACCAGAAGTAATGAATTACTAATATACACATGTTGGTCTAATCACTTATACACCAAAACCAATATTTATGGAAATATGACCAGTATGCCATCATAGGCGCTATGCCATCATAGGCACCTTTCCCCTATATGTACACATACATTTTATATCTAAAAAGTCTAAAAGACTAAATTTTCATTAGGAATTTTAAAGAGTTTTTTGGCTTTCTGTATTTTCATTAAGTGAAAGTAATAATATAAAGATGAACAGTTAAAAGTGTGTTATCTTAACTTATTTGTATTTTGAAAAAGGTTTTTTTTTAAATGAAAATGTTTTTTTTTTTTTTTTAGCCAGATAAACCAGTATTTGTATCAGAGTTATGGGATGGTTGGTTTGATCATTGGGGAGAAAAACACCATGTTGTTAAAATAACAGATGCTGCATCAGCATTGGAGTATGTGCTCAATCGAGGGGCCTCTTTTAACTTGTATATGTTTCATGGTGGGTTTCTTATTTTTCTGCTGGGCTTTAGTATTTAACATCTTTTATTGCATTCCTATTTTTTATTCCTTTACTACCCAAGTATTTTGTTAATTTTTTTTTTAAACAATTTTTATATAAATATAAAGATTTAGCTATATTACGTGTGAATAAATTTTATATAAAAATTTAATGACTATGAAGGTCCAAATGAGTGTTTTACTCCTTATTTGATTGTTTGTTGTTGCATCAATTTTTTCCAAATGAGACAAATATCAGGTTTGTAAATTTAGGTGGTACAAATTTTGGATTTATTAATGGCGCAAATGCAAACAATGATGGTTCAAATTACCAGAGTACAATTACTAGTTATGGTATGTTTTTAATTTAAAAAAGGTGTTTTATTTTTGCTTCGCCTTTTTTTACTATTCTTAGTAGGAGTACAAAATGTATTTGAGTTTTGTTTAATGATTTTCGTGTTGAGTAAAATATATTTTTTTAGACTACGATGCACCTATCTCAGAAATAGGAGAAATAAAAAAAAAATATGATGTGCTTAAATCAACTGTTAAAAAGAATGCACCAAAAGATTCAGGTGGAATATCTTTAGCATCTACTTTAGGTTTTATATATTTGTCAACTTTATTTAGTTATATAGACATATTAAGTATTTTATGATAAATTTCTAAATTTGTTTTTATATTGATACAATAATGATATTAGTTAATTTCTTCTTTTTTGTATTTTGAAAATTAACAGAAAAAGAATTAAGTGTGTAAATAAAAAAAAGATTTGATGCTTATCAAATCTTTTTTTTTTGCACAGTTAATCCTTTTTTCATTTTTTAGTCCCAAAGACTCTACCATGGGTACCTGATGACTCTCCTTACACTGGTTATGGTATTATTTTTACTATTTTCACTAACAACCAAAATCACAGATCATGTACTTTGTAGGTACATCACTTTTGATGATTAAGTAAGATTTCAAGTTTCATCATCAATCAGTTGTTAATAATTTAAAATTACAGGAGCAGTGAAATTGACAGAGCGAATGGACTTATCCAATATTTTAAAACATGTGGTAAACTTTTTTTTAGTTTCATGTTTTTGTTTTTTATGTCATAAGTTTTTATCTTCCAGAATTTTAGTGGTTTTCTTATGTGTGTGTGTGTATATATATATATATATATATATATATATATATATATATATATATATATATATATATATATATATATGCACATACATACAAGAACTTCTTATGTCTATTTTTTTTTTTTTTACAAAAAAATGCAATAAAAAAAAATCTAAACTTAAAAAAAAAAAAGAATTAAAATGTTATATAAAATTTGTAAAAAATTTTATAGTATAAAAGGTGTTAATTGTTTCCATATCTCCATGCTTGTTGTTGCCACCATTTTTTTGACATTTTATAATAACTAATTACATTATTAACATGAAAAAGCAAAATTGCAGAATAAATAATTTGTTTTATTAAGCAGATAATTTTGTCTTCATGGACTAAGTTCTATTTTTTAAAATGCTTTTAAACTTATACATGTCATTTAATGTTCTTGAAGCAGCAGAGGGACACTAAGCGGAAATAAATTACCCTTATACTAGGATATGAACAGCTATGAAACAATTTTATATGATTTTAGACTGGTGAAAATTATCAACATGTAGTAAACATGGAAAATTTATCTATAAATAACAATGCTGGTCAATCTTTTGGATACATTGTCTACGAGAATACTCTTGAAAACGTAAAAGATTTGAAAGAAAAAACGTTTTTGCTCATTGAAGAAGCTAGAGATTTTATCTTGGTGAGTTCTTTTTCTTGCTCATTACTTATTAATTGTTAATAATAGTATAATTGGGAATTATAATATTGTTAATTACAGAAGATAATTGAATAAAATTTGTTATTATACAAAAGGAGTTTTTAGCTTTATTTTGTTTACTTTGAGTTTATGTTGTTCTTTTTTTGTTATCTTATTGATAATATCGACATCTGCACAGCATTTGTTACTTTTTGTTGTTGGAAGCTTTATAAATGGTTTCTAATTGATCACTTAAGAGTTTGACGAACAATCATAGCTTCATTGGAACATTAAAAAACAAAGCTCATAACAGTAAAAAATTAACAAATTATTGTAGCACCTGTAATTTTAATTGATAATGATATTTATTGTACAACTTATAAAAATAATTTTAAGAAAAATGTCCTCTGAATCACTTTTGGTGTTCTCTCTTACTTGCTTCTCGCTTGTTCATCAATTTAACACATGAGGTATTAAAATAATGTTTATGATTTAGGTCGAGGTTGGATACAAAGTTATATACACAAGCTACGAGAAACTTAAAAATATCAATATTCCCCTTGGGCAGGATTTGGTATAAATTAAGTAAAATTTTTTTTTTTTTTTGTCAAAAACTTTAAAATTTATCAAAGGTTATGTATAATTTTTTAAAGATTTATAAACAGGTTTTGCAGGTTTTTTTTTTTTTTTTAAATATCAATTCTTTTTTAAAGCATGTTATTCAGTAATGCAAAAGTTTTTCATGAAACAGATATTCAAAAAAAGGTCTGATGCACTATGCTTAATCTGATGCAATTGTGAAGCGTTTGCCTCCATTACTTTTATTTTGTAAATATTAGACCAAGGTTTAATTTGAACTTACATGAGAGTGATGTCTTTAAATAACAAATACTCACGAAAACAGTAAGTACATTTAAGAAAACAGTAAACCAGTTTTCTTAAAGCATTGTTCTTAAATTCTGTTTCGTTTATGAAAAGGTGAGTTAACACATGTTGAATCAATGTAGTACGATCATTTCACCTTGTAGGTAAAAAACAAGACATTGCGTATTATTGTTGAAAATAGTGGGCGTGTGAATTATGGGTTAGATTTAAATAACCAGCGAAAAGGTAAAACGCTGTAATTTCTTGTACAAAAATTCATATTTTGTCTGTGATATTCACCCTCTTGTGTCGTCTTATTTAATGCTATGAGTTCTCATACTTTATAGGGCTCCTGGGAAAAGTTTGGCTCGGGAAGAATGTATTGACCAATTGGAAGATATACCCTTTAGAATTTAAAAAGAGTTGGGTGGAGAAGTAAATTTTACTCTTTTTTTTACATGATAAATTAAATTTTACCATGAGACCACAAATCCCGTAAAAGATTTGGCGGGTCAATGTTATAAAACTTACGCTTTCTGAACACTAAGAATTTCGTGAAAAAGTTGTTAAACATTTCTAGCAGCGATTTTTTTTTTTTTTTTTTTTTTTTTTTTTTTTTTTTTTTTTTTTTTCTTCAAGAAGTACAAAAAAGTTTACGTTAAAGCATTACGTAATATGTTTTTTAAAGCATTACGTAATATGTTTTTTAACATCGACCCCTTGAACAATTATTTCGTAACGATTTTATAAACGTAATTTTCTGTTTAATAAATAAATTTAAAAAAAAAAAAAAAAAAAACCATTGAAAGTCGGAAATGATTCCTGTAATTCAGCCTACTACTGACCCAACCATGAGGTTGGGTCAGTACAAACAAGGCTCCACGTCCAAAGAAATTGACAAAATGCTAGACAAGTTTTCGTGAATTGTCCACAACACAGAGTTTTTATTTAATAAATTTATTTTTCCTGCTTCCAATCTTAAAGTTTTATAAAGAAACAACTTCTTTACGAATTTTTAGTGCAGAGTTTCACCTCAAAAGTTCACCCTCAACATTTCTCCCTCAACAGTTCTCGATTTACAATTCTATACATTTATTTCCAATGCTATCAAAACACTCCTGTCCTTTGATTGTGTTTTGGTAAAAGTTTAGAACGTTACCAATCCACACTTAGTCGCTCCACTAAGCAAATCAAAACGGTACGATGTTTCTTATTTATATTCTTATAGCATAACTACAAGCGGGTTGTGGAAGAATAGCGTCGACGTAGTCCAGGGAGTTCAGTCTCCCACGTTGTATAAAGGAAATCTATTCGTTCATAAACATGCACCTTCTGATACCAGCATCCTTATTGAGGTAAAGAGTCAACGATTCAAATGTTTATATTTATTTTTTTTTTTTCGTTAAACTGCATAGTTGGATTAGGCTCTCGAACGATTAGAACTTAATCGAATCATGATTGTAATCTCAAAAGATTAAAGATTAATTGAATCATGATTCTAATCTTGATAGATTAGAGCTTAATCGACTAAAGTTCTAATATAATACTACTGTAGTTGTAAATTAATAAATAAAAAAACTGCAAAAGTTCAGCTCTTATAGGGTTGGTTCAAAGGTTGTATATTCGTCAACGGTTATAATTTGGGCCGTTATTGGAACCGTGGTCCCCAAAAGACGCTTTATGTTCCCGATCAGTTTTTACATGGCGGAGACAATAGCTTGTTGCTATTTGATCTTCATGGTGAACCTTCAAATCGGGAAGAATCAGGGTACCCTTTAGTATCCTCTGTATACGAACACGATTTAGGTGAGAAGAATCAGTCAGAGTTTTTGATTTAAACGTTTCCTCGATGAAGAAATAAAATTGAAAACGTGTCAGTTAGAAGTGACATGCTTTACGATTTTTTGCGTTTCTTGTTTGTATCATTGCAACAACTGATAAAAAAAAACATTTCTTGCGCATTTGTTGCAGCAAAAGTATTGAAGTTGTTTAGAAAAATAGTTGAAGTTTACACTTGAAATATGTTTTAGAGAATTTTTCATTTTTTATGTAGATCTTTTTATCGTTTGTTAAATTTTCAAAATTTGTAGAAAGAAAAAAATTTTCTTCGAAGAATTGGATTTTTATACATTGTTTTTATATACTTTCTATTTATTAAGGAGATGCAAAATTCAATCGTATTTAATAAGTTCTTAGAGTCCTAACAAAAAACTAGGTGTACGAAACACTAAGATTGTAATTCCAATTATCGCAATGAGAAAATTTATCGAAAATTCACTTGGTTTCCTTTGTGATACGCTAGAAAATCGAGCTAAGGACCCAATATTCCTACATAAACTCCCTTGTAGCGCTGAATCTAAAGTTACGTGAACATTGATATGCTGCCTCTCCTTTTATAAAACTTACTCTCTCGGACGACAAGCTTCATCTGAAAATAAAATCTTCATCCTAGAGAGAATTGACATTTAAATACAACAGAATAAACAGGAGGTTCTATTATCTAATGCGAGTGTCGTTCCCGATTCTTTATTAGACTCTTACTGATGAACAACAGGATCTGTAACTGTACGTAGAACTTGGACTGAGCTACGTATTATTGGTATCATCAACTCAGCCATACTCTTGTTGAGCAACTAGAAAATCTGAAGTTATTATTAAAGCAGTAACTGAACCAGAAGTCACAGAAACCTTAGGTCGATCTCGTCTGTAAATCTTCGAAACGTCCAAGTGTTTGTTTTTTTTTAGAACAGAAAACTATAAAGAGTTTTATTTGAAAATTGCATCGAAAGTTAATATTTTTTTGTTACAAACGAAAAATCAACTAATTCTCACTAGCTCCACTTTTCCGCGTCTACTTTTGAACATGTTCGAATGTAGACTGGTTCGCGAAGCTATTTAACTCCACAGCTGCATCGGTGAGAATAAATCCGCAAGTTATTCTAGCTTTACAGCAAGTGTAATTAGTGATAAACTCCATGTTTGCTGATTAACGTTTTACATTGAAACTACACAAGCAGAACAAATTGATAACACTACACAGAGTGAAAGCATTTAAACGTTATCGTTAAGTTCTGATGCCTAGACAGACATGGGCGGATGTATTTCGTCAACCTGGCAAAGAAATAAACAAGTATATACGTTTAAATCTCTAAAGTTTGTATAAATTTACTTATGCTATGATGCATTTCATTTGTTTTTACATCAACAATTGCTTCGTTTTTTTATGGACAATCTTGGCTCGATAAGATTTCGAATATTTTCTATTTTAAATGAGTGGTAAATAATAAACTAAAAATTAAAAGCGAATTTTTGCAAAGATAAATTCGGCAAATAGAACTAAATATAAATCGAATTACCTGTTCACGCGATTTTCGTCTGTGTTTTTAATACTGCACACATTCTCACGAGGCCTTTTTTTTTTTGCTCATGTCATTAAAATATAGCAATTTAATCGCGAAATACTTACAAAAGAACAAAAATCAATTTGAATGAAGTAAGAAATGACGTTTGAACGTAACTATAAATTAAAAAATCACAAAATTGAAAAACAGCTTTCTTTAAAGTGATTTTTCTAAATGATGTTTAAAAATACTCTTTTGGATCAAAAGTTTATTACGCACCGTAAATTAGTAAAATTACTATAAATACATATATTTTATGAAAAAACTAGTTAGCTCCTAAAGAAATTATTACTGTCGATTTACATTAAGTGAGTTGAAACAAAGGCTTCGTACCTTCTAAAGAAAATAACTACAATATTCATTATTTTAGAGAAAAAAAAAAATTTGAAGCAACAGGCAAACACAATAAAAGAAGAATACAACAGTCATAAAAATTAAATTTAAAAAAACCATTAAGTAATGATTTTTGCAAAAAAATTGATTCGGAATATATGATAAAATTTAATCATTAAAATTTTAAAAAGAAAACTGAACGTAATAACAAAAAAGTATATATAAGTTGAGGAAAGGGAAAATATACAGCGATGCTGGCGATTTTTTTATTCGATGCATTAAGCAAGTATTTAAATTATCTGTTTATAAATTATTGCAGTTCGACATCTTTTTTTATCTTTTAGTTTTAACTTTTTCTCGCTCTAAATTTTACAGTCATGGAAGAAATTAGTTTCAATTTTTGCGAAAAGCAAGCTCTTACGAATTCAAGTTTAACCAATCGTCGGTTTCTTCTGCTTAACCAATCGTCAATTTAACTCAGTAAACCAACCAATCGTCAACATGAATCTAAAGCTTAAGTTTCCTTTTTAAAGTTCTGGAAAAAAAAACCTAAGAAAACTACTATTAGAGTTGTGTTGAAAACACCACTTGTTCTTCTTACAACAGCTCCCCAGTTGGCTGTCATGCCTTTTATAGCATGACAGCTAACTGAAGCTATAGTAAGAGAAACAGGTGGTTATTTAAAAAAATGTATACTAATCATAGCATGCCTTCAGAAGAGGTAATTGCTCAAGGTGAAGATTTATAAGCTGCAAAAACAAAAGTTAGTAGTTGTTAATGAAGACCAAAAAAGAAAAAACATGAAATGAAAAAAGAGAAGACGAAAAGTGAAAAGGAAGAGAAAAAGTCTCTTAAACTCATTCAACCAGCCAGCTGGTTGATTGAGTTTAAGCTGAATCACAAGCTGAGAGCCAATCGATAACAATTGTTTAAAATGAACCTTCGTTTAATACTAATCTTGCACGTTATTTACGCATTGATCTGTGGATTAAAAGCTCAGGCTTTAAAAGAGTCGTGAACAGCGCTTTGTCTCTGTTATTTTCTATACGGTGAAATTCATCTCTAATAAATGTCAATAATTTTCTTAATCAAATTTTTCTAATTTTGTTTTCATTAATAAGTGATTAACATCGTGTGCACGTATGAATGCGTGTCACTTTCTTTATATTTTACTCAAAAATTCCAATAAATTATTTCTGAAACTTACTAAGTAATAAAAAATCTTTGGATTGATTTTTTTTTTTTTTTTTTTTTTTTTTTTTAAGAAAGATTTAAATAATGAAAAAAAAAAAAATTTTAAATAATCAACATTTTATAGTTAAACGCACAAAAAATATTTCAGTTATTAAAAAAATTATGCTAAATAAAATACTAAAAAATAAGTAATAATTATTTTTATACTCATCACTTTCTAATTTATTGAGAAAATATTTTCGAATAAAAATCATATTTTTTATCAAGCCTTCAAAAAATCACAGACAATCCTACCCATAGATGAGTATTCAATTTTTCTCATTTTCAGTAACCGTCAAAAATACGTCATCAAAATAACACGGCACTAACAGGAAAAAAGAAAATCGTGATTTGGTCTAAAGCAATAAATATAAACCTTTTATTTAGAAATACAAAACGCCAGTGGTGACGTACAAACTTTCCGATGCAACTATGGAACATGGTAGTGATGCTCCTGTATATTCGCCGCAAATGATAATAGACCGAAACAGTATCTCCAGCATCCTTAATCCTTCCAAATGTTCGTGCAGTAATCATTCAAAGATTTTTATCACCGACTCTATTGCCAATAAAACTAACCTCAGTTCATATGAAACAATGGAAGCGTTCAGTTCCCACAATACATTTCATGATATAAGTCACTACGATTCTTACCTATCCAATTGTTTGTGTCAGTATCACTCATCTTTTAATGGGATGCAGAATAATAAAGACAGCAACAAGAATAAAAAAAATAAAGTACATGTCAAAGATGCTGCCCAAAAAAATGCGCCATTCTCAAACAATGCAGAGGATTCCTCCGATGTGTTAGAGCAAGAGATTCCAGTACTTAAAAAAAAGAAACCCAAAGGCATTCTTGTATGAACCATTTGATGTATTTTATCTTAAGTATATTAAAATATCTAACGTAATTAAATTACTAGTATTATTAAGAAATTGCAAACAATCGCGGCGATAATTTACAAAGCAACTAATTTGTGTCCATATTGTCTTCAGAGATCTGTATTTGGCAGGAAAAAAAAAATGAATTGCGGCAAAACTTTTAAATTCTAATACCAAAGTTTATATTCGATCCTGTGTCTCGTGGTTGGTCATGATTTTGCTGTCATTTTTATTTTTAAATTCATTTGTTTAAAAACAGAATGCCACTAGAGCAAAACAATTTTGCTGACCAAACTGTATACACACGCTTTTTCTGATAAAAGCTAACAATTTTTTGTTCCTTACTTTTTACTACGAAACAAAAATTTTTATTCGAAATTTTTATACGAAATCAGTTTAATTTTGGATTCTTATTTTGCATCCACTTTTTCGTCAGCAAAAAGATTGGTAAGAAAAAAACGTAGCAACAACGAAAAAATGTTCGTATCAGAAGAGTATTTTCCTTTTTATTTTTCAAATAAACCTCGTTTTTCTTAAATTTTAAAAACCCTAAATTTTTTATATTTTAGTTTCAATGTTTGTAATGTTGCTCGAAATCATTTTTAAACCGGTACTTCCGATTCCACCAAAAACTGTTCGCGAACAATCTAGTTTCTTGCATAATTCTTTAAATTTTGCATAATTCTACTTTAGTTAGTGCATAATTAATTCTTTCGGGCAAATGATAATTTAGGTGTTTAGAAATGAACTATATATTTAAATGAAAAATATTATTTATTGAAAATAAAATGTTTCGTATGTTAACAAAAGAAAAAACATTTCTAAATATTTCTCCTTTAAATTTAAATCACCTCTTAATATATTTTATATTTTTAATCACCTCTTAATATATTTTATATTTTTAATATATATATATATATATATATATATATATATATATATATATATATATATATATATATATATATATATATATATATATATATATATATATATATATATATATATATACACACATATATATTTTATAATAATCTTGTAAATCAATTTTTAACATCGTAAAAGTCATAAAAGATAAAATGAAACGATCTTAAAAAGATGTTTTAAAGACTGGTGAAACTTGTTACACTACAGTCTGGAATTACCATATTTTGTATCCAAATTGAAATCAACAAGATTTTACATTCAAATTACCAGCATTTCATAAACACCTACATAAGTAAAAAAGTAGTGATTTTTTTTCATGAACTTAAGCGACTAATTGGATTCCGTAATCATGAAGACGAACCCAATTCTTTAAACTAAAGCTGATAATTAATGATAATAACATTACTAAGTAATAATAGCCATTGGAAAATATATAGTGAGTATAAGAAAATCATGTTTAATATTTTTTATAACATGAAATATATAAATGTTTACGCATTGTTAGAATTCCAATCTTGAACTAACAGCCCAAGGAGTTAACATCAGGTTGATATACGCATAATACACCTCGCTATGTTAATTTATTATACATTCATGCAAAAACTATTTGGTATTATTTAGAAAAGAAATTCCAGTATTTTGATCCATTTACAATAAACGAACAATTACCAGCTTCCAACAATCTTTAAAAAGGAAATGAATTTAGCACTATTTAATCTTCCATTGCAGATCACCATGGTTCCTATACATTATTAATTGCGCGTCGGTGTATGGTCAAATAAATCTTTACTTTTAAAATCGACGTCGAGTATTTCTAAACCATTCCAGCGAGCCACACGAGAGCTATACAGTGTATTCAACAGAAAATTAATTCCGACGTTAATTGTAGCCACTCAAAAAAAAATATTCTCTTTTGTTTCTAAATAGAAAACATTTTATTTAAAGAAAATTGCAAGAACGCGGATTAAATAATAATGTTTATAGTTTATTATCGTAAAGAATTTCAAATTTACTATCTTAAGAAGCGGTTGACTTTAGTTGACATTTGAAATATCTGCAAACATGCCATACAGAGGTAAGGATATTTTTAAGCTGAAAAAATTTTTAATCAGTTTTAATGATTTCCGCATAACACTTCCTCCACGAACTTTTGATTTCCTTAAACAATCAATTATTGGGTTTTTAAAAGATTTTAACGATTTTCATAACTTGGCCTCAATGGAGCGTACTATTCTATAACTTAGCTTCGAACTTGGTTTAAAAGTTTAATTTGGGCTGAAATTAATTTAATTTTGGTTTAAAAGTTTAATTTGGGTTGAAATTAATTTAATTTTGGTTTAAAAGTTTAATTTGGGTTGAGTGAAGAAAGTATTAACAATTCTATTTTTTAAGAGGAAGCAGCTCAATCTCAGGCTCGTCAAAAGTCAACGTCTGATGACGACTCCAACTTAGATTTGGATCTTTTGCTAAAAAGTTTGCAAGAAGACACGGAAGATGTGTTTTCTATTAGAATCAATAACATCACCGTGGAGACGCCAGCTCTTCTCGCCATTTTCGAATCACTAAAAACCACGAAAAATATAAAACATTTATCTCTCGCTGGAATTGACATGAACGATGAAAAAGGACTGGTAAGTATCTTCGTTTTTAAATATAAAATCGCTGTTTAAAGGTGCCTTGAAATCTTTTCGATTGTTAGTTCCAAGTAAATTTTCAAATTACAGATTTTAAATGAAACATTGGAACTGAACGAAACGTTGGAGACGTTAAATTTAGAATCGAACAGTCTCACTAATCTTACCATTGAGGTTGGTTTACTTTTTTCACTTTTATTTTTTTAACGGCTGTTCAAATGGATTACATGCGCTCTCAAGAGGTCAGGTTTTTAAATCCATTTCGATTATTTTTCCGTAGCTAGATTTTGAATATGCGTGTAACTCATCTCGCAATATGCCGAACGGATCATCCAGATCTCTATGATCTCTTTTTTGGTTTATAGAGCTACATCGTTTGTTGATTCTTTGACCAGACAAATGCCTTGAAATTTTCTTATAAATGTCTTACAAATGTGTCTTAAAAAGAGCTTTTAAAAATCTGCTGCTTTTACAAGTTTTATTCAAGTGAACAGTTTTGTCTTTTTTCTGTTTAAACGGTATGCAAGACTTTTTTTATTAATTTCAAAAGTTTATGTGCATGGTCACACGTGATGTTGAAACGCTTGTTTGTTCTTTTCTTTTTCAGCCTCTGTGCAAAATTTTGGAAACGCACAAAGCCATTCGAGAGTTCAAATGTTCTCATCAGGTGCATTAAATTTTTTTAAACAGGTGCCACCTACTAAAACATTTTTAGGGTTTTGCAGTTTGTTTTGAAGTTTTCTGGTTTTCCTTAGTGCATTAAACAACAAACATAAATTGCATCACTGTTATGCACCCTTTAATCTAAGTTGATTATCATTTTTTGACCCAATCGCAACGCTTTCTTGTAGAAGGCCGGTTTGGGAAGTAGAGGAGAAGAAGCTATGGCGAGAGCTTTGGATAAAAACGAAAGACTTCTTAAAATTGCATACCCGTTTAATGTACCATCTGCAAGGAGTTTAGCTGACCGATGTCAATTGCGTAACAATGAGCTACGTAAGCAATAAATTTACTTTGCATTTTGTTTTAATTCTTTGTAAAAGAATTGCTTTGGATTTCAAGTTATACAGCCTCAACCCCAGGGTTTTTTTACGCTCAGGCATTTTACATATTACTTCCTAATAGGTAAACTATTTGATAACTTTTCTGATTTAAAACGATAGGATTGGGTCAGAAACCTTATTAATTAAATTTAGCGATGAAAACCTGGGAACCAAGGTAGTTTCGTTTTTCTTTTAGTTCGCCAAAAGAGAGTAAAAGGAGAAGAATTTTACGACTTTAAAGCAATTTTAAAGAAAAGAGATGATCATCCTCAACCGTGGATTAAAGATCAATCGGAAAACCGCGATGAAAAAATGAAATTCCAGATTAACGAGCAGCGAAGAAGCATGAAAAAGGTTCCTGATTTTAACAAGATGAGATTTGAAGCAAAGCAAAGAGCAATAGAAAATGCAAAACCGGTTATGGATAACGAGTTGGCTCAAAAACTTGCGCAAGCGAAAAAAACGCACGGAAGAGTTACTACTCGTTAAAAACTGTTAGAAATGTAAAACGGTCATGTAGCAAGAAAAGAAGACATTAACCACGTCAGAAGAAGACCTTAACCACGTCAGTTGTCAAAGTTGTCAAAAAACTTAACGTTGCTTTCATCTCTGTTCTGTAAATCTTTTATTAAATCTTCATTAATTTATTAAATATAAAAAATTGTTTTGTTTTTGCTTATAACGTAATATAAGAAGTCACCAGCTAACGTATTAAATATTTTAATTCAGCTAAAATTTGCCGTACAATATGAATAGGTTATCTAGTAAAATATTTTATATATTATATACAATATGTATAATATAATATTTGCATTTTCATTTTAAAGCATATGTTTTTAAATACGATCAAATAAAAATCTTGAGAAAAAGTTTTTCAAAATTTCCACCATTATGTTATAGAAGGAAATACCAATAATTATATATATATATATATATATATATATATATAAAAACTCTACATTAAAAAAAAAGGTTTTCTGATAGCAAATCTTGAATTTAACAAGTGCGACTAAGACGCTTAGTATACTTGAGATGTCGTCTCTTTGCTTTTAGATAAGGGTTTTTTAATTGGAAAATACTGGCGATTGCAACGACAACGAAGTAAAAACGTTAGCATTTTTAGCAAGTGGCGCTTGTTCATTAAGCCAATAACAATGACGTACCGAAAATAAATTCGTTTATCGATTTCCGAAAGATGCAAACTGAGAATGGAAAAAAATCTGTTGCTATAGCAATCCAAATTTTCAGATCTCAAAAAATGCTATGGTGTAAGTTTTATCTTATGACAAATATCGTTCGAAAGATCCACCAGTCTGGCAAAGCTGCAGTTAAAGATGAATACTTAAGAGTCGACAAACAATTTTGAAATATTCCTTGATCTCTTAACGAGTCTCTTATCGAAAAGTGATTTAGTACTAATAGTTTCTTAAGATTTTGAGGTTTCTAGTACTAATTTCTTATAAACACGCTTCTTATAAAAAAAAAACGTGTATTCAAAGATTTGATACTTATGGTGAATCTGCAAAACATATGTTGCAGATGCATTTAGATGGCCAAGTGGTGATTACATTTGCACAAATGTTGTTGAAAGTTTTTACAAAAATACAGCTACATTTTGTTTATGCTGAAGTTGTTTGTTTGCAAAAATAATACATTGCAGAATGAAAACTGGATTGGGTTTGTGTTGTTTTTACATAAAAACATTTTGCCAGAGTGAAGGCCAACTTTCCTATTTATAAAAAAAACTTTTGCTTTTTTAATGCAAATTCTTTTTGGTAAGAAAAAATCTGCTAAATTTTTCTTACGAAATCGAATTACTTCACCAAGTTTCATACACGCTCTAACCCTTTCCCTAATGTAATCATGGAACCGGCCCTCCTGTTTAGTCAAAACTTTCTAATTCACTTGTTAGTAAAAAAAAAAAAAAAGGAAGCTCTTTACGTTCTGGGATTTTTATTGGTAAACTCATTTAGCAAATTTAGACTGTTTTAACGGTCCGTAATATTTAGTCCTCCAGATCCTGGTTGACGTTGGATGCCACCTGTCATTTTTAAAGTTTTCAGAGCATTTCTGACACATAATCCAGCTCTTTTAATTTAATAACCTTCTTGCTATTTTTTTGTTGTAAATCCTGGAGCCACCCTTCATACCTATTATCTGCCATTTTGTTTCTTCGTCTACAACTTTTAAACCTGCATCTATGTATTTTAAGTTTCAGATTTTTCGCAAAATCTCAAGAAAGATTTTAAACGTGACATCATTTGCAATTTTATGCAACTTATTGTATGATATGTTTTAACAAACATTAATAATTAGACAAATACAGAGGCGGGAGAAAATCAAGGGGCGGGAGAAAATCAAAAGGTTAACGATAAGTGTTCAAAAGAATTCTTTTGATTTGGTCAAAACATATTAAAAAAGATTCCATGCTCTTGATAATGCTCTTCATTGGCATCATGAAGATCATGATGAGATTGTTTAATCTCAACATACAGATCGTCATCGTCGTTCGACTAAATAAACAAAATTAATCGATAAAAAATTCAAGAAAAAAAAAAAAAATTTTTATTCGTTTAACAAGACATAAAAATTATAACTATTTAACAGTAATTAATTCTAAAAATTTGATAAACAATTTAGTTGTATTTATGGATATTTTTTCTACCTGGATTATTTTTGGAATATGATGAGTGACGTTGGAAGGTCCTGCTGAATCATTAATAGTACAATATAATCCTTCAGAAGATGCCCTCTGTGGAGGATTCGGAAGTTCAGTGCTGTGAGATACTTCTCCATGCCTATATTGAGTTCGAGACTGGATCTGCATTGCTCTTATGTGATCAGGAATAGAAGAGCTATTTTCAACCGGTCGCGGAGAAATAACCCTGACAGGGTTCGGCGAATCTACAGGATAGGTTGGGAAAAATCCTCGATATTTTCCTGGAACCGGAGGTAGATTTTTATTGTGTTTGTAAAGAAACTTCCAGTTTTCTAGCAAAAAGTTTCGAGTGCTCGGCGATAGTAAGTTTGAAATATCTTTTTCAGACGATTTGCTGAATGCATTTTTTCCGATATGTACGCGACTGAAAAATCAAAGATTAACTTTTTTTATTTCATGCGCGAAATTTTTCGAGGAATGTATTTTCAATAACAATTATGTAAACAGCTCTTTTAACATATTTAATACAATATTGAAAGATCGCGAAAAGAGCTTTTAAATCCATTTTCTGTTAGTATTTTTATCATTTATTTAAACAACTCAAAATAAATTTTAAAAATGACAAAATAAATAAAATACTGTCAATAAATAATAAGCGATTGCAACTGAAATCAATTTTAATCGCTCATTCAAATCTCACTAATTTTTAAAACTATGTTCTCACTTTCTACACTTGACGTAAACTGCAACAGAAATAAGAACCAAAAAGAATACTCCTAAGATGCAAATTACAATGGCAGACCGAGTGGAGCCAAATGAAACCTCCACGTTTAGAGGCTGTGTAGTCGTAGTTATCTCCCTCATTTCTATTCGTGCAAAATTTTTCCCATCTTCCATTTCGACACTAGCGTTCACTAGGACATTAGGTGGTAATATAATTACTTATAACATAGATACATACATAGATACATACATAGATACATACATAGATACATAGATACATAGATAGATACATAGATAGATACATAGATACATACATAGATACATACATACATACATACATACATACATACATACATACATACATACATACATACATACATACATACATACATACATACATACATACATACATACATTGAATGAAGCAGTTAATTTCAATACTTACCAGAACAAAGTCTTTCTATACAAGGTTCAAACTGCAGGCTGTCACCAAGACATAAGCCATTTTTTAATTCTGGGTCGTAACATAACCTTTGTCGAGAAACTTTACCATTTCCACAAGTTAAGGAGCAAGGAGACCATGATGACCATAATGACCATCCTTCGACAACTAAATAATTGGAAGTAAATATATGATTTCCATAAATATAGAGTAAACTATTTGTAATAGTGTAAAGAGTTTATAACAAGTACGCTATTAATATAATAATCATTTCCACTTAACTATTTCCAAAATGGAAAGAATTTGAAAAAAACCTTTTTTTAAAAAACTCAACAAAAAAAGTTATATCTTACTAGAGCACCCATTTAATTTGCACAGTCTTGTCTCGTATAGTTTTCCATCTTTCTCACAGTCTCCGCCCTCTTCACAGTCTATACTTCTACTTTGATATTTGAAACTATCAGTGCAAGAAGAGGGGCAAGGTGACCATTCACTCCATAATGAGGCTTCTTTTAAAAACAAATTTAAGAAAAAAAATACCATTAAATTTATCTTTATAACTATCAAGAGCAATATGAAAGTAAAATTAAAAAAATATTACTCACTACAAAAGTCTTTAATGTTACTGTTTGATAAAGTATACAGTTGTAGATTTAATTTATCTCTGCACATAAACTGCTGATAGGTAATAGAATCAGACCAAAAGCGTTGAATCCAAACTTCCTTGGATAACCACAAAATTGAACATCCGCATGTAAAGATGTTGTCAAAAATATCTCTTTAAATTAAAAAAATTTCTTCACAAAAAAAACTTGAATAACATCAGATGATTAAAAAAAAAAAAATCAAATGTAGTGAATTATAAAATTGAAAACAAAACTGAAATCGACTCAAGAGTACAAAGATAGACAGGTAAATATAAGCTTTACATATAGTAAACTTGCATAGTAGGGTGTTTACGAAATTTGAAAATGACATGGAGCATGCATATGCCCTATTCTACTATCACAATTTGTTCAAATTTTAGTTAAATGGCAAATTATTTAATTAATTACTAAACTATAACTCTGAAATATTAAGATCATAGAATATTTTTTAGACCAATAACTGCTATGGTCCATGTTTTTGAAAACATATTCTGTGTTAAAATCACCAATGACTGTGCTGTTTCATGAACCTGTTATTATTATCGTGTAATCAAGGTTTAATAAAATCAGAACTATAAGAAGTGATTTTTTTCAATGCAAAAAAAAACACAAAAATGATTACTAGACTTAAAAATCAGCACAAGTCTTACACTTAAAATGACTAGACAGATGTCTAGTCATTTTAAGTGTACATGGATAATAAATAATAAATATATATAAAGCACACAGTAGATAAACATGCCTCTATTTGTTAATAAATGAAAGTTTATGTTTCATAATATGCTCATGACAATGCTCAGAAACTTGTCCACCCAGCACAACGGCCTGCATCAGAAACTTGTCCATCCTGCACAATGGCCTGCATCACCAAAAACATTTACCATAGAACTACAAATTTTTGTTTTTAGCTTCAACATCAACTCCAAAATCACAAACAGTATTGTTGTATTCATTACCTGGTGTCTATTAGTTTACATATCATGTGTACAAGGTACATATGGTATTTGAGGACATCTATATATGTGGCTACAATTTCTCAAGGTTGTTATTTTCTTTTCTTCTTTTTTTTTTCTTTCTTTCCCAGAGGCTTAATGCTGCTGCCTACATCAAGGTTTTAGTAAGTACTGTGAAACTCTAAATCAATAGACCATATATATTCCAGCAAGACTCTGCTCCTTCATACAAAGTGGTGGCAATACAAAATTGGATGACGAAGAATTTCCATAAACACACCACCTGAAATTATGGCCACCTAGCTCCCCAGTCATTGATCCCCTGAATTATTACGCTTGGGGCATAATTAAACATGAGGTTAATAAACATCCATTAAAATTCCATACTTTGTAGTTTTTGGTTATTTTTGGAAAGGTAATAAACCACAAAAATTTCTAAAATAATCTAGCCAGAAGATAACATCATGATCTTGCTTCAGTTTGTTTATAAATGGAAGTAGATGCTGCTTGACTCTATTCAAGGTAGCTTGTTTATTGTTCCATACATGATAAGAGGTTCAGAAACTTGACCACCCTGCACAATCTCCTGCCACACCAAATATTTATAGAACTTCACTTTTTTTTTTATCTTCAGTACCTAACAACCACCTGACAGTATTGTAGTATTCATTACCTGATACCTGGTACCTGATACCTGAGATGGATCAACTGGAAAGCAAGTTTGATTCACTACAGTAACAAACTTTTTATCATCAGACGCAACAATGTTTGTAAAATCTTCTAAGTGACATTTGTTATATGTATAGAAGAAAATTAAAAAAATATATTACACAAAAAACTTTTATGGGATTAATATTTCTTTTTAAACAAATGTATTTTTGACTAAAAATGCAATTTCAAGGATTTTAAATTTTCAACTGTTCCCCTAATGCAGAGTAATACATTGTAAAGTTTGCATTTGATAATGCAAAATAAAGTTTATATTTGATATCAGAAGTTATAATAAAATGGGCACAAAAATATTCAATGCTTCATTTTAATTTTTGGTAAATTCCTAAAGCCCAATAGCATAGCTTGCAAAAATTTTCAGTAGGCTTAAAGGAAATAATTTCAAAATTCTATCTTTGGTACCAATATTCAGTATATATAAATAATAATTTCTATTATTAAATGCTAATAAAAATATTGAGGATATTATTTACTTCGTTTCTACTATTGCAGTTGATGTTCATAGTAAATATTAAGATAATTTACAGATATAAAAAAAATCAAAACACACTCACAGTGTTCGTAGCATTGGTAGAGTCTTAACTATGCTTTCTGGGAAATCTTCTAAATTGCTGTTTCTTAACTCTCTAGTTAAACACAAATATTCAAAAAAAACTTAACTTTAATAATCAGACACATTTTTTGCAGAAACATTTTTTTTTTAATAACTTTTTGCTGATCACATCGTACGTAGGAAACAACTACTTATAAAAAGCTATTTAGAAACTCTAAATTAACTTGTCGTGAGTGTTTAATGTAGTAGTATATGAGACATTTAATTACAAAGCTTTGAAAACAGATTCTTTTTTAAAATAGATTTATTCAAACACTTACAAATGCACAAGAGAAGTCATCGTAGTGAAAATTGTTGGCTCAATAGGTTGCTCTAGAGGAAGATCATTTAATAGTCTAAAGGAAAAAAAATAAAAAATAAAAAAAATTAAAAAGTTTTCAAAAGTTTTCAAAACCGTTTAAAGTTTAGGATTGAAAAAATAATTAAAAAAAAATTCTCCTGCTTTTCGTTTTTTAAAAAGTTTTAAGTTAACTTTGAGCAATATTCAATTTTATATTTCATATTTTAATGTGACATAACAAAATAAAGCTAAAACCCACAGCTCTTTAACGCCTGACAGTGTATTAAAGAATTTCTTGTCCAACCATGTCAGTTGTGTTTTTGAAAGATTTCTAATATAAAAATAAAGAAATATAATGGTATTTTTACATGCTTTTATTGTTAAACTTTTTTTATTCTGAAATGATTGAAACTCTTACACTGCTTTTAAGTGTTTTGAATCAAAAGAGCCACTTCCATATTCTTTAATTGGATTGTCAGAAAGATCACTAAAAAATTAAAAAGTTTTTGACTAAAAATGCAATTTTCGAGGATTCTAAATTTTCAACTGTAAGGATTACAACATTAATATTATTATATAACTTTCTTGATAAAAACAATTAAGCATCATTTAAATCACCTGACAACTAGTATCAGGTAGCATAAGTAGTAATTTTTGTGCTCAAACAGAAGATTTACCTTTTTATTTTATTTTTTGTCTCTTTATCTTATTTGGAAATACTTAAACAGCTTAGTAAATGTACTTTAAAATTATAAAGCAAAGCTGAATAATGATACTTACAGCTTAAATAAAAGATCGATTCTCCTAACAGCATTTGGTATTGTTTTTAACAATGAATTTTTGATAATCCTGTAAAAAAAAGAAAATCACTGCAAATTAAAATAAATAAATAATCATAAAGATATAAAACTATCAACCAAAATAATCACAGTGAAGATTAAATAAAACTAACTTACAGCTCTCTTAAAGACGGATAGGCTTTAAACGCATCATTTTCAATAAAGCTAATTGGGTTATTTTTTATACATCTACAAATACAATTACAAAAACCTTAAATAAATTATCATTTTTCTGAGCCTTCACTTTTAATAGTAAAATTTAAAAATATTTTCAACATAAAAATTGGCCAGATTTTGTATGTATGTATGTATATATGTATGTATGTATGTATGTATGTATGTATGTATGTATGTATGTATGTATGTATGTATGTATGTATGTATGTATGTATGTATGTATGTATGTATGTATGTATGTATGTATGTATGTATGTATGTATGTATGTATGTACATATGTATGTACATATGTATGTGTTTAACCAAGCAATTTTACATAATGCTTCCTATCCATTTAGACATTTTTCACTTGGTGCAAGGCCCCTTTTTTAAAATCAGTTTGAGCATTTTATATTTAGGAATTTTTATTAATCTTCTTTAATCTATGAGAGAATATTTGTATTTCTTTTATTTCTTGTGAGTCATCTTTAATGGATTATAAGAAGATACCAGTAGATAGTCTACTTATCTGTGGGCATCTCCTCATAATTTATTATGAAATTTTACATTAGAAGTACAAAGTTTTTTTTATTCTGAATGATGACATTTAATATATTGATGTTACATGGAGTTTAAAACTCATTGTAAAATCCACATTAATATATTATCAATCATTATATTTAGGCACATCAAAATCATTATATTATGCACATCAATATATTATGTATATAAATATATTTAATCTCTTAAACAAAAAGATTAAAAATTGTAATGTACCAAACTTTAAAAAATGAATTATAAAAAAATACCCAGATAAGTGCAAGGCCTCAAAGTAATTACATTTGACGTAATATTTATGTAGTCCTGCTTAAACAAGTCTTTCATTTCAGATCCCCTCTTATAATCAGATTTTAATTCATTTAAACACAAGGTTTCAACATTTTTACTATCTCTATGAGTAGTAAAGAAAGTGTTGTTAGTCCAAAGAAAATATTTGTATTTTTCTGTGATAAATTGCATACTGAAATTTGAAAACTGGATTTTCAAAAGTGATTGATGGTTCAATAATATTGATTTTCAGGTATTAAATATATATTTTACATCAGATAATCAGAATTCCTACGTTTATTAGAGAAATGCAGATAACCTCAAAAGATGAAATAAATTTGAAATGCAGATAAAACCTCAAAGATCAAGTAGATTTGATCATGGTTTTTAAATACATAGCCAAAATATAGATAACCTCTCAATCATTAAATATAACACAATAAAATCCTTAACATAATTTTAAAAGATAAAGATTCCTTTATAGAAAAAATGGAACCATTTTAATCTCTGACATACAGAAAAAAATGTAACTCATTCCTCAAAGATCATAGAGGACTCAATAAAATATGCAACTGCATGTTTAGGCATATAATTATATATAAACATTCCACATAAACTATGTATAAAACAGCCTAACACTAGCAACAAAATTCGCCATAACTTAATTTTCTTACATGCCAAGTAAAGATTCAGAAGTTGTCCCAATATCTGATGAACTTTTAATTTCTTTGATACCATTGCCTGAAAGCCTTCTAAAAATAAAACGTAATTACTGAATATATTCAAACTGCTAAAATGCCAAAAATGCACAAGAATAAAAGAGCAAAAACAACAAAAACAAACATAGTAGCTGCAGTAATAGAAAAAAATTTACTTGTTAAACAGTGACTACATAAACAATATTTAATTGCTGCAATATATTGTTTCAAGCGCAGGATAAATCGCAGCAAGTTATTATCCTAATAGCTAAGTATATAAACATAAATGATCAAGCATTTCTAAAAAAACTATTAAAACAACGGCAACTTTAAACTAGTTTTAAGAATCTGGTATCGGAGTTGTTAGGAAATTTAAGATTTGAGCTTAAGCACATCTAGTGCGCAGTTTTTGATGTTTAAAAAAAAAAAATACGAAGCTTTTTAAGAAGTTACTTAAATTTGCTTGAGAATCTAACGATACTTTTATGGACTTTTTTGTATGGCGTCTACAAACATACAAAGTTGTTTTCAAAATAAATAATTTTTTAAACTTGTTTTTATTTTAATTAAAGTTAGTTCAGATAAAACGATCTAATTCTATTTCCTGTACATCACCCTGGTAATGGTTACCTAGAGAGTGAGTTTTTATATTTGTTAATATGCGTATTCCCTTCGCAGATATCCTTATCTAGGAAGAAAATACGCATTTTCTTTTATTACTTATCTCTGCATCACTTTTTACCTTTGCTAAAGTTATTCTGTAAACTGCTCATCCTATATATACACATCCACTTAAAAACAAAATCATTTGCAAGGTTGATTAAGATTAACATAATATTGTTGCAATTCATTAACACTTAGTTAAGATTGTTGGAACTTTGAATGTTAAATAGCATTTAAAAAACAGTAGCTCCTATCAATTATACAAATAAGATTGTTATTAATAGATCAGAAAGAAAGTTACGATAGTGGTTTGTTGTGCATGCTGTAATATGCTGGCTTATGTTATGCCATAGCGTTATCTTTGAAAACTTATAAAACATTTTTATATAACATTTATATAAAAATGTTTTATAAGTTTTCAAATGTTTTATAAGTTTACAAAATGAGACCAGAGTTTATGTGAATTTACATATTCTATTTCGTAAAGGATATTTTAACTTTGTTTTGTTAGTCTAAATAATTTAAATGAGAGAGTTCAAACCTATCTTGCCTCTTGAAGAGTTGAAACAGAGTAGACAGATTACTGTTCATGTTATGACTCATGATGGCAAGGAAAGTCTCATTACAGTTTATGCTGGTGAACAGATCAAAGCAATTAAAGAAAAGCTTTTGGGAGAGGAAGGTGCAAAGGATGTCCCAAACTACAAAGTAAAATCTTTGTTTTAAAAAGATAACTATTACTTTGCAATAGTTCTTTTTTATACTTGACTAGATAGTTTTTTATTTTAAAGTTACCTTTGAGTTATTCAAGTGAAAGTAATGTAAATGAATTTATTTTAAATTTAAATTTAGGTTATTTTATTATCTCCACGCCGTGTTTTAGAAGACCAAAGAACTATTGAACAAGAAGGTCTCATTGATGATGATCGCTTCCTGATTTTTCCTAAGCGCAAAGATAATGGCAATCCTTTTAAATATACAACTAGTAGCATGAAAGGACCTGATTTGCAAGCAATTAAAAAAGCAACTCAGCACATAGGTTTTTACTTTTTTTTTATTATATTTTTCATTATAAAACAAATTTCAAAAAAAAAAAGTTTTAATTGTGTAATTGAGAAATTGTGTAATTGAGACAGAGTTAAATGGAATGAGAGTGTTCTCATTCCATTTAACTCTGTTTTTTAATTGACATAAATATAGCAGTTTTGTTAATCACTAGTATAATTGTTAAAATAACAAGAGACAATAGAACATTTAGAATCTTAGCAAGTAATATTAAATCTAAGTCTTCATTTTTATCATGATGATAATTATATGGTATTTTCCTGCTTAAGCATTTTACTCAGTATTATTTGTACATAAAAAAAAAATTTTTCTACATAAGCAACTCATTTCAACAACAAATTATTTTTAATTCTTTTTAAAAGTTTCTTAGAAAGAAAGGAAATTTTTTTTTTCAATTGCTCCATATAATCATAAGAGTTTAGACCTCAGCTTATTTGCCTAATTTATCAGTTAAGCATGTCACTCAAAGCCTTTGTAAATAACATAATAGAAATCGATTTCAAGTCACAATATTTTATGATATCTAATTTGTTTAAGTTTAAAGTCTTGATTAAGTTTAAAGTCTCTACTTAATTTTTAACTTATGGATATGACCAGTTGTTCTAAAGAAAATTCATCCTTTAACAATTTGGCGATTTTTTTTTCTCTAAAACCTTTTAAGTATAAATTCTTACTGTGATTGCAGTGTATAAAGTTCAGCAAAACATTTTTAAAATAAAAATTTTGGTCTAAGAGTGAAAAAATAATTTAGTTATCTAATATCATATTCAAAAAATATAAGAAGCACAAAAAATGTCTGCATGATAAGCTGGAACGCAAGGTTCCTGAAATCTCTAAGTTGATTTTACTACTAATGGATGGATAAGTAAAAAAAAGTATCCCTTTCTCTGCTTCACAATTAGTTATATAATTATATTACAAAAGCAATTTACATTTGCTAACAAGAATTTTGTAACATATATTTCCAAAAGCCTAGGGACTTTTGTTCCTTATATTGAACAATTTGCTTAAAAGGGCTTATGTTCATGATGCTGCACAGTATGAAAACAGCAACAAGAGCTTCACATTAAATTAATTTTTTGTTTGCATGGACCATATGTTGAATACTGTTTAAAAAGCAGTTAATGAGGCTTGTGATAAACACCGATCAAAGTTTGTTGATTCCTGACTCAGGAAGACTCAATATCCATGCATATAAAACCTATGTTTTATATGGAAGGACCTTTGCTAAAAAGTGTAAACAAATTTGATCAGTACTTGATGATCATAACTGTAACCTGAATGCTCTTGAGCATGTTGAATTTCCTCTCAGCAGTTGAACATACATGCATGGGTATATGCAGGTGTAATCTAACCAACTCCACCACTTGAAGTCAAGTTGTTTGCATCCGCAGTCTAAACCATGAATGTTAATTTATTGTTATGGTGGAAAATTTCAAGAAATTTCCTTTACTTGGTGGATGTGGAAACTGTTTTTGAGTTTGTAGCTTAATGCATCTCCTGAGAGATGATCTTTTTCTTGCAAGCTACATCAAAGATATAAGGACCAATCTTAATTTAGTAAATGTGAAATTCTTTTTTAAAGAACCAGGAGAAAAATAAATCTTCAGAAATACTTTACTTCCTTGCTTTTTTTTTTTGACAAGAAAGTAATGGCAAATGTTAGAACAATACAGCAGCTAATCTCAACCATCCATATCAAAAGCTACTGGTGTATTATGCGGTAGATGAGATGATAGAGATGATAGAGATGGTGTATTATGATAGAGATGATGTATTATGATAGAGATGGTGTATTATGATAGTGATGGTGTATTATGCAGTAGATGAGGTGATAGAGATGGTGTATTATGCAGTAGATGAGATGACAGAGATGATGTATTATGCGGTAGATGAAATAATAGAGAGGATAAGTAAGAGGATTGAAACTGTAGTTCATTTTTCTTGCTCAAAAAAATATGAACTAAAGAAGTCAACAATTTTTTTGTTTTTAATTTTTTTACATATTATTGATGTTTCAATAATATTGATAAATGTTTTTTTAAATAGAAATAAATGTAAAAAAAAATTAAACAGAAGTTAAGTTAACACAAATTGAGAAAATTAACTAATCATATTTGCTGCCCTTTTTTACTTGTAGGTGAAGAGAAAGGTACTGCAACTACAAATACTGGTTTGGGATGTCCTGGAATGTTTGATTTTTTTGGTGAACTTAAAAGAATTCTTATTTCATTAACAGAAGTAGCAAGTCTCTTGCAACATGTAAATAGTGATGAGGAACAAAACTCAGATGCTGAAACTGATGACACTGATGTACCTGTAAGATGATCATTTTATTTTTTAAATTCTTAAATTTAAATTCTTTAAATTTAAAAATTCTTAAATTTAAAAAAGTGTCTTTTATGTTTATTTTATATAAAAATATAACTCAAATCTATATATATATGTATGTATGTATGTATGTATGTATGTATGTATGTATGTATGTATGTATGTATGTATGTATGTATGTATGTATGTATGTATGTATGTATGTATGCATGTATGTATGTATGCATGTATGCATGCAAGTTTAACATTCATAGAAACTGAAAGAAAATGTTTTTAGTACAAAGTAAAAATATGTTTTTAGTACAAAGTAAAAATATGTAAGCTAAACGTAAAATTGTTTATTCCATTACTTTTTAAAATATTTCAATTTGGGATAAATTTTTTTTTACAAGCTGTTGTGTATCATCTTATTGTGTATCATCTTATTGTGTATCATCTTATTGTGTATCATCTTATTGCGTTGTATATAATCTGTATATAATATAATTATGTATATAATTTTATTGTGTTGCGCAAAGTAGTTAAGTAAACTACTTAAAACAAACTCACTTCTATTAAATATTATTTTGCCTAATAATAAAGTACAAAGACAAGATTAATAAATTTTGCTTAAAAAGAAAACAAATGTTGTCAACAAAATGAACAAAAATGGTTAGTGAACAGAAATTTTTGGCCTTGAGGCTAAAATTTTGGTTTTGGCAACCTTCAGCTTGTTCAGTTTCAACCAAAATTTCGGTTCAATTGCTAATGAACTGAATCTTTGTAATAAAAAAAATTTTGAAATTTTTAGAATGATTTTTAGATTTTTTGAAGTTTAAATGGCTTGTTTTTAATTTTGTGTGGGATTTGATGATTCTCTAATTATATTGGTCCTTTAATTTTTTTGGGGGGTAGAATGAGTTTTTAAAACAATTGTAATGATTTTACTTGAAGCCATAGTTGAGAATGACATAGCTTAATTTTAATTGAGTGTTACATAGTTGAGAGTTGAGTTTACATTTAAGAATTATATTATACGTTATTATTCTCAAATCGTTCTAAATGAATGATTTCAACAACAAAAATTATTCAGTGCTGAATTTAACAATGGAAAATCATCCGAAAAGAAGCTATTTGTGGAAACTTTTTACCATAACAGTTAGTGATTCTAAAAACTGAATTTGGAATATCTGCAAAGTGAAAATATCTCCTGGGTCAGACAATTTAAAGTTTTAATCAATTAGCGGGCTTTTATCTCATTTAAAACTTGGCACCCACAGCATACTCAAAAAGCTTGTAACAGAAAAAGCTTACCAGCAGTTTTCACAGCATACTCAAAAAGCTTGTAACAGAAAAAACTACCAGCAGTTTTCAAAATATACAGAATTTAGATCAGCTTGATTCTCTTACAAGTAAAAAAAAGAGCAATACCCTTATTTTAATATCAGATCAAAATGGCAGAGGGCTAAAATGTTATAATCTAAAATTCCTGGCTGGGTTAAAAATAGCTCAAAAATTGGTTCAAATTTCAAAGTCTAAAGTGTCTTAGGTCTATATTTGTCTTCAACTTACAGCCTTGGTCAATCATGAATGATATGCAATTTTTACGCCATGCTTAAAAGAATTTTGCATTTGATATCTGCTACTGCTACCAAACTGCTCAATCTTCCTTCCAGCAACATTGAATTCTCAGTACAGGATTGGAACCTGTGAAAAGCTGGTAAACATCTTAGCAGTTTTTGAGAAAGTAAATTTTGGAAACAAGACAGTTTGTATTTCAGCCAACATGAAACCATCACTGTGTTGAAGACTACTTTTTTTAAGAACACTGGATTTTCTCCAAAGAAAACTCAACTTCCAAATTGGCAGAGGAGGTTTTAAACAAATATTTAGAAAACCCAGCTTTATGCTGCTTAGAATTTTGGAAAGAATATGAAGAGAAAGCAACATTAAAAGGTTTGATTTGGCAAAAGTAGAAAAGAGATTCCTCACACCACCACCAACATCTACAGAAGTTGAAAGGTTGTTTTTAATTGCTGGAGATACTCTTTCAAATGAAAGTAAACAGACTTTTGTCAGAAAACATGGAAAATGTTTTGTGCTGCAGAGAAAATACTTCAATTATCAACTTCAAATGTTAAAGTGTCTAAACGTGTTCAATTATTATTTAAATACATTACATACTGATCATTTAAGTGTGGTTATTTTTGTATTTGGTGGCCCTAAAAAGGTTTAGGGATTTTTAAAGTTCTTTTTAAAGTTTCAGCCTGTTTCAGTCAGTTTCTGTATCAAATTTCGTTTTTGGTTTCGATTTTGGTTTTACTGAAGTAAAATATTGGTACTTTCAGTTTCAGCTAAAAGTTTGATTTTCGTTGTTCACTAGAGTTGATTTTCGCAAATAAAAAATAAACCCAAATGGTTAATGTTGTAACAAGACCAATTAGGTAATTGCTCACAAGACATCTAAGTGGTATCTCTTAATTCACGGGCAAAAGAATACAGGTGGTTAGTGGTAAAAATAATATTATTATCTTGTAAATGATTTTAAATGCTTGTAAATGATTTTTTCCAGTTTGAAATGCGACACTTTTTGACTTCTTTTGCCAAATGGTTTTTGACTTCTTTTGCCAAATGATTTGGCTATTCACTTTTTCTTTTTGAGTGACTTTTCTTTTTTGTTATCTTTTGTTAACAATTCATTAACATTGTATCCGATTTTTATTTTTTTAGCAGATTGTTGAGTTTGATCTTATGCAATGGGCTCTTTCAAAACTTTAGAATCAGGCGATCTTTTTAAAATGGTTTATACAGTCTTTTTAACTGCAGTTTGCAGTTGTTAAAGTTTTTTTTTGTTCCTCTCTTGGTTGCACGATTCCAACCAGAAAGGATGAAGGTTTGAATATTCTAGAAACCTCTTTCCTCTAAATGGAGTATTTTCAGGAAAACAATTCACATGAAATAATTTTTTCTTTCCTCCAGAACAAAAGTTAAAAAATATTGCATGCTTATTTCCTTCTTTCTAAATTTTAAGGTTAGTTTTCGTAAATGGCAATTAACCCTTATGATAATTGCTTAATTGAATTGTATAATTAGCTTCCCTCTGTTGCAACCAGTTTTTATTTGTTTTGTCCCAACTAATGACAAAATGAATTTATTTCAATAGTGAGAATTGTTGAAACTATTTTTAAAATTTTTGTTTTTAAGGTTATGTTGATTTTTCTATACTTTTATATCTATGTATTCTAAAATGTCTTTTTAATTTGTGATATTTTTCAATCTAAAATTTTTTTAATGCAATATGAGAATCAAATATTTTTCATATTGTTACAATATTTTTCTTCAAAATTTAATTTATCTGAAAGAATTTTTGTTATTGCTAGAAAGTTTTACGTTATTTAAAAAAACAGTCTTATAAAGTTAATCCAGACCTCATATATCTTAGTTCTCTGGATATATCACATTTCTCTGGATAAAACTCTCAACTGCGTTAGTACAGAGTTCTAGTTCGCCTAATTACATTTTTAAGCATCATAATATAAATATATAACAAATTTACAACCCTTTTATTTTGCTGTTATTCAAATCATTATTTTGTAATTGCCTTTTCACTTGTATTTTATTTTTAGTTGGTTTAAGTCTTCATTTTCTCAAATGGTAAATGATTTTTATTCAAACTTGTGTTTTCGAAGATTTTCAAATAAATGGTTTACTATTTATCTTAGATTGATCCACTATGCATAGAAAAGTTAACAGATATGGGTTTTTCAGAACCGAGTTGTCGTAAAGCATTAATAATAAATCGCATGTGTCCTGTTCAAGCCATGGAGTGGCTACTTTTACATGCTGAAGATGCCGATATCGATAGGCCTCTCACAAATGATGAGTTGGCCTCATATATTCCCGAAAGTCGTGTAAGAGGTAAGCGTTGCCTCACTAAAAAGAAAGAATTCGTTCCTAATGCGCGCTCAGTTAACAAGCTTAAGGAAATGGGGTTTTCAGAGAGTGAAGTGCTAGATGCTCTGAAATACAGCGGAAATAATCAAGAACGTGCTTTGGACTGGTTACTAGGTGACCGTCAAACAACTGATCTCACTCCTGACGGAGGACTTGATCCTCAATCTCCGTTATATATTGCGATTATGGATCATCCCGTAGTTCAGCTTGGAATGACCAATCCTCGTATATTGCACGCTTTTGAAGATATGCTAGAAAACCCTAATAACAGTGGTCAATATATAAACGACCCGGAAATTGGTCCGGTTCTCTTACAAATCTCACGTATTGTTCAATCTTTTTCGCGCTGAAAATTGTAATATTAATTTATTTATTATTTTGTGCGTCATTTAATCAATTTTTTGTACATTTTCCAGAGCTTTACTTTGGTTCTTTTGAAGTATTATTTGTATGAGTCTTGTTTTGCCAAATTTATATCTTTTACGATATGGAAATGTAAATGCTTGTCTCAATTTTCCATGTATACAAATTTAGCTTTAAACGTCGCAAATCAAGTCGGACGTAAAAGGAAAAATTATTTAAAACCAAAAGCGATTTTTTTTTTTTTTTTTTGTATTGAACTTAAAACTTCGGTAAAAGTAAAAACTATGTAAAAAACCACGAAAGTGATATTATTTTCAAACAGTTTTGCTGAATAACCTTAGTAACTAGATAAATGTTTTTACTTACAAAAATGTGACGCCTTTAGGTGTTGCCTCTAAGCTTAAGACTTCTTCCATGACGTTGCCAACACAATCTAAGTATTCATCCTGTCTAACACATTGGTTCCACACATCAGGGTAGTAAAATGCGTTCGCAAAAGAAAAAAGATATAAAAAAGCGTTTAAAATATTCATTGTACTACTTTTTTAATTGCAGGGATATCTCTGTGCGTGGTCTGAAGTAAATCTGACGTCAAATTTATTTCATCGCGTCTTTAAATTTTAAGGTTGCATAATTCGCTAACATTTTTTAAAATAATGTTGTATTACTATCATTTGTGAACCAATCTTGAAAATGAACCTGGAAAAAATAAGTCGGAAAATTGACATCGGGAGAAAGAAAGCAGAAACATGGTAATGTTTTCTATTATTTTAATTGAAAATTTCATTGTTTTAAACTTTCCACTTTTTAAGCTTTCTCATAAAGAAAATGGAATCAAACGTCTGATGATAGATGCACCAACAGATAATATTGAATTCTATGTAGCAGCGGTTGGATGAATAGAGTATAGGATAGAACATTAGAATATAGTAAAGATAAATAGAGAATAAATATAAAAATGATAAAACAATACAAAAGAACATTTTTCAACCAGTTGAAACATCTCTAAATACATCTTCAAGCATCTCGAATTCATCTTTATTGTTTATTGATTTTGGATGAACATGTGTTACGTAAAGAGTTATCGTAAATATTATTGAAACCATTACATTCATATGCTAAACTGTTCTCCCCTCACTTCCCACAATTTACAGCCACAGATCTTTTAAATAATCCTTCAATTAATCAAAACCTCAAAAGAATATAATCCTCACTTTCGCTCCATATGCTAAGCAACTCTTCCTTTGAAATGTGAAGTTGTATTTCAAATCACCTAAATCGAAAATAACGACGAAACAAAAAACAAAAATGAAAAACAGACAAAACAAGCCACCTGTTTGTTTGAAATGTCCGAAAACAAAACTGAACGTAATATGTATGGAGAAAACCTTAATGAAAATTGGATTCAGTGCTTCATTTGTAAAAGTTGAGCACACGAATCCTAAAGAATGGCCGTTTGAAAATTTTATTTCTTATCAAAATGGATGCCTGATGATAAGTCACTCTCAAATACCCATCTCTCGCCCATTTTGTTCAGTGCTTCTCTGCTATAGCTTTACTGCCATGCATGCAGACTTTTTCACTTAACTGTGATTTGTTATAAATGCAAATATGTTTATTTAGGGCAATATTGACATTAAAAGAAATTGAATATGAATAAAAGTTCTAGTATATTTCACAAAACTAATATTATTCTAAAAAAATTTAGGTGAAAGGTTCTACGATGAAAAGTGATCGACAGAAAATCATTTGAGTGTATTTTACTCTATTTAATTGTTAAAACGTACCGAATAAATCCAACCCAGGGCGTACTAAAATAACAGGCCTCCTAATCGCGCAACGGCTCGAAAAATGTGGAGGCCGATGTTTTTTGTTTTGATGCGCTTAACTATTAGATTTAACTATTAGATTTTTATTAATTATAAATATTAATATTATTATAACTATTAGATTTAACTATTAGATTATTGTTAACTATTAGATTTCTTAAGTTTAAATATCTATTTAAAAATTCATGTAACGATATTGCTTATTTAAGTCTTACTCAAAAAGTACAACCTGATTAAATAAAAGACAAAGGATAAGAAGAATTAATATAAGGCCTAGTCTAAGCCTAATTTTTTGTGGTCTAATAAAGAAGTCGATATTTTTATTAAAAAAACATTTATAAAACAGAAATGATAGTTTTGAAAAAATTAGTTCAAAAACAACTGTTATTAATAAATGGAAATTGTTGACTTTAGCATTCCAGAAAACTCAATTAAATCATTAAGCCGTAAATCGTCAACTGATGATATAGGATCTCGTAAGTGGTCTTTCAAGTGGATTCCTTCAGATGGACTTTTTACGTTGACTATTTTCCAAAACTGAACCACCTTAGTTAAGAAAATAATAGTTCTATCAATATCATCATCTTTCATACCTTGATGACACTTTAATGCATTTATAGTCTCTTCACAAAATACTTTCAAACATGTATTAACATTTTGTCTCTCAATTGGTCTTGGGTTAGCAGCAACATAAGTCAGCTTAGACACTTTAACCAGCTCACCATCTTCCAACTTTTGAAGTTTTTTAATGTGATCCCCATTTAGCAGTATAGGTTTTTCCACTATAACTAAACTCAATTTCACCAGACTTCTCAGTTATCCAATTATTTCTATACACTTCAATAAATGCACAAAATCAAAAAGTAAAAAAAAGCCATCAGTTGTTGACCATGGATATAAGCAATCAAATTGTTTGAAAAATGCTTGATTTACTGTTATTATCATTAATTATAGCAATAACTTTTCCATTAGCCTTCTTAACTTGGTCGATTAGGATAATAGCTTGATCATATAGAAAATCTGAGTCTAAATTGTTTACTGGTAACATTTTAATTAAAAATTTTGGTCCCCCATAAAAACATATAATCATGAAAGCCAATACAGTTTTTGCAAGATTTGATTCGTCATTTACTGCTTTACTAAACAACTGTCCTCCATGATAAGTGAGCATAGGTTTAACATAAACTTCATCTATTAATAGTATACATTGTTTTTGACCATTGTTGAGTTTTGAAAAAATACTACAAATAAAAGCATTATCATCAATGTTTGAAACTTTTGAAATTATATGAGTTAGGGTAGCAATACTAGGAAGTTGAAAATCATTTCTCAATTGATTATATAAGCTGCATGACAGTGCAAAGTACTCAAAAGCTCGAATAATAACTTCAGGTGAATATTTTTGCTCAAGAATATTACTTGAGTTCATATTACTCATGCATTCAACTTGTTGAAGTAAAATGGTTTTCTTTTCTGACTTTTCAAAAGATGTCAAATATTGTAATGCCTCGTGAACTTGTGACCAACATTTGAATTTATGAATACGATTTTTAACTAACAAGGTAACAGTGCATCTAACTCCAGCATGATAGGCTTCATATGATAGGTCATTAAATACTATTAGACAAAATTTATTAATACCAGATTTGTTTTCATGCTCTTTTGATTGAATGCAACATCTATTCAATTAAGTTAATAAAATATTGAATCATTAAGTCTTCCTTGAGATAACGAATTGCAAAAAATTTCAAATGAGTCAATATTGTCAAGCTCTACGAATTTTGAAAGTTCATCTTCTTTAACTGATCTTACAGAGCTTTCAGCTTTCGTTGTTCTTCTTTTTGCTGGTGGAGGAGTTGGCACTAAACTCTTTGGTAATAATTCAAATACACTAGGCGGATCTCGAGGTCTTTCTCTTCCTTTTACTTTAATAACTTGGAAGTTTGATGGAAAATGTTTTACACAAACTACTGTGCCATTACTGTCTGGTATATTCTCTCTTGGTATTGCTTTAATCCATCTCTGGCGCTCTTCAGGATCCCTAGGTAATCTGAAAGTTGTTGTCTTATTCTTTACTGAGTCATAGTTAGAATTACAACCAGTAACACAACATTTTCTGGGCATTTTTAAGTCTTGATATGGATACAACTTATTCTTATTCTTAGCAACTTTTGCCGCTACATCAGCCTCCACATTTTTCGAGCCGTTGCGCGATTAGGAGGCCTGTTATTTTAGTACGCCCTGATCCAACCCCTCCCCCACCCTCGCGTTTCCATATTTATCCAGAAAAAGAGCTACGTTTTCTCTTTTAAAATGCAGACGTTGATAAGTAAAGGATAAATAACTCGTCAGGTAAATAATCTGATTGGATTGTTAGTATTTCCGAAGAACGTGAGAGATGGCCATACAAAGACAAAGCGAACCTGACAAGATTTTATGTTTCAAACTTGGAAATTTTTGGGATTTTATCTTCGGGTGTTTAAATTTGTTATTTGTACAGAAAAAAATATCGTGTACTGATTAAATACTGTTTTTTTTTTATGTTCAAAAAACCCATTCAAGCTATTGTTAGAAAAGGAATCTGCTTTGTCGAAAACAACCATTTGTCGTTTGCTTGCTGAGTTTGAATTGGCCGGAAAGATATTGATGATGTCGAACGTGCAGGACGTCTAACTGTGATAACTTCATCAAAAAATATCAAAAAATTCTCTATATTGTGATAGACAACCGTAAAATAGTTGACAACCGAAAGATGAATGGAATGAATGTATTGCTCTTCAAGGAAATCATGTTGATTTAAATATTTTTTTTATTGTTGGTTTTTTTTTTGGGAATCATTCCATAAAAAATGATAAACTTTCATTTTTTGCCCTTTGTTTGCATTTTTTAGTTGAAAGAATTTTTACAATTTATGAATATCGCGTATTTTTTTGAACTAAAATAAATTATTATACAATTTTAGTATATGTAATAACATACAAGTATATGCCTATTAATTACGCAGTAAAAAATCGTGTGATTTTAAAATCTTTTGTTGCATGAAAGAATTTGTAAAACCTATTGAAATTTTTTCATTGCTTCAAAAAGTTATAATATACAATTCCCACCCCTAGAGTCAATTGGGGTTTACGCTATGCACTAACTGCTTCCCAAATCATTTCTGATATCAAAGATTTTTAAACAAACAATTTAAGTTCCTTTTCATCCCTGCTTAATTAATATCGCCAGCACCATTATTATAAACCACTAACATACAACGATCTAAAGTTTGCATGGGTTATGTTTGCATAAGGGTGACTAATGATTTTAGAAACAGTATAAACAAATGGAAAAAGATAGAAATTGCAAGCACTAACATCAGAAAAACTGTAAAGTGACAACGTATATCGCAATTTGAACCAAGAAATTCCCAAGTAAATATTACCTTGTTGAAAGAGAAATAGAAGGCAAGTATCAGAAACCTAGTTCTAGTGCTACTGGATTGGAATAAGACAATAGATTTGAATGTGAAAACAAAGAGAAGTTGGCATAGAATATGTAAATAAATGATAAAGCTGAAACACTAAGTCAAAGTGTATCAAAAAGAACTATGCAGACGCTACTAAGCCAATTCAAAGAGAAAATCAATATTCATGGGAAATTATTACACTACCTGAGAAAAGTGAATTGAATTGAAATTATCGTTATAATTAACATAAGTTAGTAATATCGTTATAATTAACATAAGTTAACAATAGTTAACATAATTCATATAATTAATATATTTCTTCTACTTTCTTTTCTTTTATAGGTTGATATGATGGAAAATCCATCTGGTGGAGTATTCGTGCTTACATCAAGAAGGTGTACCATTAAGAATGTCGTATCACTTTTTAAAGCACCGCTTAAGGGTTGACTGCTACCTCGGGAAACCTTGACTGATCGCAGCCCAAACCTGATCCACCTGAGCAACTCGTGAAGAGTTTAATCTTTGTTGTTTGTTCAATTATTAAAGTTTCGGGTCAAAGAGCGACGTTGACGTTGACGTTGTTAATTTTAACTCTACAAGGATAAGTCTTCCACCAATGATGAAAAATCCCTTCGAGATTTTTTATAATTGGTGAAAGGTTTTTTATGATTTGTGATGATTTTTTATCATTGATTTAATTTCTTCTAAGCTCGATTATTCTAAAAAATTTGATTATTTGATTAGAAACTTTCTTCGTTTTCTTAGGGATACTGAAAATTTTTACAAAATATTTATTAACTTTCAAAGATATATATTTATTAGCTTTCAAATAAACAAATATTTATTAGCATACTTTGATGACACTGATAACTCGAAAAAAAAAGTTTTCAATTTTCTTTTTAATGGGCTTCAAGTGTTCGCATGACTTTTGCTTTTGGATACTTTCGAGAGAACCGTAACACATTTTGTCAACATGTCAGTAAAGTTCAAAAGGAATGCTCTTGAGAACGATAAAACGGGTGGGGAAACACCCTTTCCCTTACCGATTTTTCTAAATTTAATCTCAATCATTTAACATAAAAAGAAGTAACAAAGATAAAGTTGAAGCATTTAACACTGCGAATGAGCAAATATGGGCTATTTTTAGTTTTTGTTTAAATGGTCTCTGCAGGGAAGAGCAGGATGCTTTTAAATATGCATTAGGTGGTAAAAGTTTTCCAAACAAACAATCTTTTGTTATTTTATATATTTTATATATTTCCTTTTGATTTTCCAATTAACACTGTTGAAACAACTACAGTGGGAAAAAAACTTTAGTTTACGATTAAATGAATTTCTTTTTCGTTTGTTTAGAGTTTAAGTGTTAGGTAACCGTTCGTAGCAGCTGCTAAGCAACAATATATCTAATGTTCTTAGTTGTGGAAACGGCCCTATTTTTCGAGTGGAGAAGCTATGATTCTAAAACTTGATAAATACGAAGAAATACCGCTAAAATTATGAAACAAAATTTTAACATCCTTTTTTTTTGAGTGAAATAAAAAAAAAAATGTTCGAAACATCGGTGCTGTTTGCAGTTCTTTTATCGATCGTGGTGGGGTTCGCTATTCTCTTAAATGCGCTCGTTCTTTTTGCATTAAACCGCCGATATCACAAACGCACTTTTAAGTGTTACGTATGGATGGTTTTATCAGCGTTTGATCTTCTTCGGAGTGTCTTTGAAGCACCATTGGAGATTGATGCTTTTTTATTTGGAAAACACAGGTTTGTATTGAAGTGCTCAGTTCAAGGGTATTGGGCTAGATTTTTACAGCTGTCTTCAGTTGGAATGTTATCAGTTATTTTCGGTGAACGTTATATTAGTGTTTGTCATCCCGGGAAATTAATCCGAATTTATAGCAAGAAAGTTTATTCTATCACGTGCGTTGTATTTTGTATAATTTATGCCGCACTATGGTCATTCATGCCTTTGCTCGGAATAGGTAAGTTCATAAATGATGGCGACTATTGCTGTCTTCAAAATGTCTCGAACCCCAGTGCAGTGTTCATTTACAAACTGACGTCTCTTATTTTTGCTATTTTATTACCAGTTGTAATCTTGTTTTATTGCTCCATATTGACACTTCGGGAGTTTAAGCTAGCAAAAGAACGAACCATAAATGTGTTCGGCAACGTTTACTTAGCGAACAGCTGCGAAAATGAACTTAAAGAAATGCGTTTGTTAATAACTATGGCTGTGATACTAACAGCTACTTGGATTCCATACGACGCAATGAGTTTATATCATGCTAATCAAAAAATGGGTCATACCGCTTTGGCAGTAGGGGAAATTATCAGCCAATCGTCTACAGTGTCCACGCCGATTTTTTTTATGTGTACTGATAAAAACTTTCAAATAACGTTGAGTAGAGTTTTTTTTAGAGCATTACGTAATCATCGCTCTGAAAAGAAGCGCAACATGACTGTAACTTCTACACAACTTTTCAAAATTAATAAAATCATTAAAGGACGGACATATTCGGCACACTATACAAACAAAGTTGATAAATTTTCGAGACCATCAGAAATCGAAATGGACCTTAAGAACACAAGCTGAAGATGCTGCAAGATGTTTTACGAAGTACTTATTTTGGTTTTAAATTTTGATGAAAACAAGTTAGCATAAAATATGTGGTTTAGATCTTATTTTAATATCTTCCTTTGGAATTAAAAAGTAATTTAATGGAACAAAAGAAAAAAGCCTTTCATCAATTAAAAGTTCTAGAGAAAGTAATCGAGTCAAAAAAAAACAAACAAAACACTTAATGTAGACCACCTCTTATAAAGTTTAATTATAGATTTTCGAATCTAATCTACAAAAAACAAAAACATGATCCGCCATTATTTAGATTGGAACAACGTTTTCTTTTAGATTCATGTTTGTGCAATTAATTTCATAAAACTCCTTCAACAATAGCGAGCTTACCAAGAATATATTGAGTTAAATTTATTTATAAAATATTTATTATAAGAATTGAGAAGGAAAAAAAACGATGTGCCACAAAAATAACGAAAGTAACTTTCATTTTGTTTACTTAAAAAAACTGAATCAAAACCTCACAAACAACTTAAACATAACTGAAAAGCTGCATGAAAGTTTGCTATGCTATAAAAACTTCATGAAAATGAAGTTTTTTACGGCCCCTCCTACTATTTACCGCTCCCGGCCCCTGCGGAGTTGTAGGGACAAAATGTAAAGATGTAAAAGGTTTTTTTTAAATTTTTTTACAAGTTTAGTGATCCTGATTATTAAACTTGTAAAACTATTACCATATTTACAATAACCATATTTATTAACTACTTTACAACTTTTATGCAGAAAAAAAATTTGCAGTCAGAGAACCGCACCAAGGTCCATTGGTGTTTAAAGGATCCATCTAAGATAGAAGCTGCACAAGTTTTTGTTACTTTTATGATAGATACAAAATCTAAAATAGAGGCGGTATTAAGTGAATGCACAACATAAACACCTGTTTGGATTCCCCGAGTCTGAGAGTCGGAGTAGTTTACCCAACTTGGAGACCAAAAAACTCACTTTCTTTAAACTTTTATGCGTTAATTTCAAGATTAACAGCAGGCTTTAACCTGCTGAACGTAAAAATGCAGCATAGGTGAAGGACCTTTAACCTGAACAACCAAGCTAAGCTCATTAGTGAGTCTAACATTGCAAAAAATTGACATTGACACTGTAATTCGTAGATTTGCCAAAAGAATGCAAGCCCTGTTGAAAAATGCACGGTTTTCTATAATTTATATTTTTTCTTATTTTTACTTTGTTGCCTTCATGAAAGAAGTGAACACTCAGGTGATGGATGATTTAGCCTATATATAATTTATATAATTTATATAATTTATATAATTTATATAATTTATATAATTTATATAATTTATATAACTTATATAATTTATATAATTTATATAATTTATATAATTTATATAATTTATATAACTTATATAATTTATATAATTTATATAATTTATATAACTTATATAATTTATATTATACTTTAAATATAAAAAAATTAAACCGCCTTTAGGTCTTTTTATCTGACTTTATACAAAATGTAGTTATTGATTTATTACATAATTCCTTTCATATTTATATGATTCCTAATTATTAAGCCCTGTTGTTGTGAAAGTTTTTTCCCTAATTAGTAGACCTTTGAATTGTCATCTGCAAAGGTAATACTGATGCGGAGCGGGAAGGGGGGAGAGATTTACACATCTAATTAACTTAATTACAGTTCATCAATTTTGATACAGCAAAAATACTAACTTAAACCCTTTCGAAAAGTTATGGGAAATATTGGCAAAAACTTCTAGAATAAATTCAAGACTATTACACGACACAAGAACTTAAAACTTATCTAGCAAGCATGAAATGATATTTGGAAGGTTTGTTTTGAAAGTTATAAAATCTTATAAAAAGTATGAAATATCCACTTTCGAACTTATTTAAAAAGTAATACACATTATTAAAAACTATATAATTAAGAAGCTATTACTTTATATAATTAATATATAATTATAATTTTATATAAATTAATATATAAATTAATATAAAAAGAAATTACATAGAAATAGCTGTAGAAATTTTTGACATTTGTAGCTTTTCTAATGGTAATGAATCAATAATATTTTTCAATTAAAATATCACGTGTTTACTTTTTCAATTAAAATATCACGTGTTTACCTTTTCAATTAAAATGTCACGTGTTTACTTTTTCAATTAAAGTATCACGTGTTTACTTTTTTTGTTTCTTGTAACTCCTGAAATAAACAAACAAAAAAATTGCAAATACTTTCTGCATTCATTTTTATGTACGAAATTGCAAGTGGAACTATGGAAATTTCGCTGAGTGTAATGTTGAAACGAGGGCCCGGAAAAAGTCTCCCCGGCACATTTTTTTTCCTCCAGAGGGCCCCAACAAAAGCAATTTGAACTTTCAGATTTGTTGCTAAATTTTTCAAGCAAAAAAATATTAGAAGCTGGAAACTAAACTCATCAGCTAAGTCAATGGTAACTCATCAGCTACCATATGGTTACGTCATCTTGTTCTCAGATTCTATCATTATATTGGGTATTGAAATTTTAGCTTAGTTTTTAAAGTAAAGTTTTTTATGATGTGTTCAGCGTAAACTTAAGATGCTGGCTCAAAATCTGGTCGTTCAAAAGTTTTTTTTTTCGTAGGTTCCTTTTAATTCGTAGGTTCATTTAATTCGTAGCTCAACGTTGTTTGTTCTCCGCTTATGTAGGGTGAAGCATCCGTTAATGGGAGAATCTTTCTTCTTACATTATTTACATTAAACCATCTTCGATCTCTTTTAAACTGTTTTGTAAATTTCTAATTATGTAGATAATTTGCTAACCGGCTCCGTTAAACTGAACAACTGATGCTGCAAATTATTTTCTCGATAACTTAATGTAAAAGTTTTTGCACGCAAAACTTCGTTGTTCACAGTTTCTACATAACCACGATACATAACTCACAGAATACGTTTTTAGACATTTATTTCACCATTCGCGTTTAATTAAACAGTTTGATAAAAAGAAAGGTTTCTTGTTCTGTTGGGATCTCTCCAATAAACGCTCTATCCTTCACAGACGCTTTTATCAGATAAATCTTCTAGGAAAACAAAATGAAAAAAGCACCATTGTTGACAAAAACATTTCCAATTTTATTCTAAAATCAATTGCATGAAAAGTATTGTCAAAAGTTATCAAAAATAACAATAAATGAAAAGAGAAAAAAAAATTAATTATAAACATATAACAAAAATTTTCATAGTCAGAGGATTAAACAAGAAGCAGTTCTGGCTGCTATGTTTATTGTTTTTTTTTTCTATTATTCATAAAAAAAAGTTTAAGTGAATTTATGCCTGTTACATATATTTACCTTTCTGTACTAATTTTACCTTGCAAAACTGACAATATTTCTAAAGTGAGCTTTAAATTCTTATTTTTGCAATCATTCCATTTTCCTTACAAATTTTAATTTGAACATTTTAAGCATTGTGATCGTCGACTTTTTATCTTTTTACTTTTTTAATTAAGCTTATTTTTATTTAAGTTAAGTTTTTGCACAAGCTTTTTTTTTGTTTGTTTATTTTCCTTATTCAAATTTTTTCAAAATTTTCAACACCTTTAATGTTTATATAGGAATTTACTTAAAAAGAATTGCATTTTTATTTTGTTATATTAGAGAAAAAAGATTTCTTTTTTTTCGTAGATTAAAATGACGTCAGGTCTTTGTTCTGCTCGCCATTGTTGTTTTTATTGAATATAAATCTCGATACATAAACTGCATTAACCAAAATATGATGCGAACCGTTTTTTCATAACAAGCATGCGCAATGAAACAATTTACCCCATCTTGAAAAAAGTTGAATTTACAGAAACAAAGAGTTTCATCTATAAGCAAAATAAAAACAGTTTTTTTCGTTGGTCTTAGTTATGAGATTTGTAGCAATTATCTGCTATTTCAATTCAATTTTGCTATACTTCATTTGGCTGAACGACTTCGCAGATTTGAACATTTAAGCAAAGTTGAAGGAAAAACTTTTTTTCATCATCAAAGATTGTTCTTGATGTCTGACCTTATTAAAATAAAGACATCAATAAAAACTGTCAACGTAAAATGTACTACTCCTTCACCTCGGATTGGATTGTCTTCTATGTTGCTCAACATTTAATCAATTTAATCAATAAACTTTATTTAAAGAAGCATAAAAATCCAAAAGAAATTTAACAGGGTAAACTTTCTGAGCTAAAACACTGATATTATATCTTTAACATAAGACGAAGTGACGAAGTGGCGGAGTCATTTTTAAAAAAATATTGCATCCAGTTTTAAATTCCTTTGCAATCAAAAATTAGGAATCCCTTAGATCCTCAGAAGGTCAATCTCCATCCTGACAAGAATAAAATAAATATAGAGACCACTTTGTGATAACTGCCCATTAAGAAATTAAAAGAATTTAGTAATCGAGGGTGAATCTTGGGTTATTTAAACTATAAAATACAGAGTTAGAAATCACTGATCCGAACTTTAAATTTTCACCTGATTATTCACTGCGTTATTAAACTGCTTATTAATTTTAAATTAATAGTCTGATAAAAAAAAAAAAAAAAAAAAAAAAACTGTTAAAAGCAACTGTACGTTAAAAAAACTGTTAAAAAGCAAATGTACGTGCTTAAAAGACTTCAGGGATGAAAGAGGAGGGAAGGGGCAGTAACGTAGTTTGATGAGAGTAATCATCTTTGATGGAGCGTAATAATTAATTAAATAACTTGCCATTTTATCGTGATAAGCGCTTCGTCTCAGATTTATGCTTTAACTTTTGTGCAAAAGGTTGATTTCTTCATTTACAAATACTCATAAATACTCATCAATGCTTATAAATACTTAAAAAAAACTTATTTAATATTGATTGCTTGTAAATACTTATAAATACTTAGGTAATATTTTACGTATCAAAAACAATTATGCGATTGTGGAGCGAATGGTCTGATAAAAAAAGGAAATATCTTTTTAAATAAAAGATTGAAAATAAAATTCAAACAAATACGAATTCCAACTATTTTGAAGAGATAAGCCTTTATTATACGTGCAAGTATCCGCACAGTTTGCATTTTTTAAAGGGCCATTATTAAAGATCAGAAAAGTCATAATTTAAGGTTTCATAAAAACTTAAAGACACAAAACAGTGAATTCGTCTAATAATGCGCCGTTTGGTGAAGAAATGAGGTAAAATTTAAAGTGTAATAAGAATGCTGTTTATTAGATATTGCATTTTATCTTGTTAAAGGCGATAAGAATAAAGGATTATTATGTAATCCTCTCAAATCTCTACAGATACTCGTTAAAATATTGATTTCTTGAGTCCCCTTTGTTTATAAAAACCAAGAGGACTTCAAAAACGCATCGAAAAAATGAAGAAAGGTTTTTTCTTTTTCTATCGGTTTCTATCCAGGCGTTAAAAAAATATAAGGATTGATAGAACTTTTTATGGGAGAGTATTTTCATTTTGAGTTTTATTTTGGTTTGTTTTCGTTTAATCATTTTACTGTTTTGAATGTTTTTTAAATTATTATTTTTGTTGATTTGAATTGAAAATGTATATTGACGTGTCAATCTCATTAATACTCCTATTTTTATACCATACATGTGTATATACATACCATATATGTATATATATACATATTTTGCTATTAATGAATGGAACTCATGAATCTCCGTAAAATGCTTCGGAAATTCTATAGAAAATGGATTGAATCTTTCGAATACAAAATCCTGTTAATTTGTTTTTAAAGTCGCAAATCGCTTTTATCTAAAACAATTCCTTTGTTACAGGTATTAGATGCTGAGTGTACATTACGTTTCAAACTCCAAGGTGGAGAAGAGAGTATTGTCACAGTAAATTCGACTTCCTTCGTTGTCAAACACTCAGACACAAAAAAATATTTTCTCGTTTAAATAGCTATCCCGACTCTTCTTTTTAGTGAACCAAACAACTCTTCAAAATTAGCTTTTTAGCAAACTACATTTAAACTAATTATGTATACAAAACAGTTAAGAAACCAAGGTCTTTCTATCGAAAGGCATTCTTCTATGCCTGAAATGACCCGAGACGAGTTTTTAGAAAAACGGAAAGAGAAGGACACGCAGTTAAAAAGAAACAATAGCTTAAGCAACGTCTCTTCCAGTCTTCAAAAAAGAGTTATAAAAACAAAGGTCTCTAGTAGGTTGCTTCAAGGTACAGCAGCTAGTCAAGGAAAAAAAAAGGAAAAAATAGCCTATGTCCCTTTAAGTAAACGCTCTGATCCATTGTGGACATATCAACCAATAGGAAACGTTGATGGTGGGTACCAAATCCAGACATTTACCAAATATTATGATTCTGAAAAATCAAAGAATCTTCAATATTCCGACTCAGAAAGGGAAGATCGAGAGGAAATATTCACCTTTGGAAAGCACAAACAAAAGCCATTCAAGAGCGACATTTCAAGATATTCAAGCAGTGATAATAACTTGGAAGAAAGCGCGTATTCAGAGAATGGTAGCACAAGTTTAGAAAGACAAACGTTTGAAAGTCATTATTCAAAGCAACCGTTTTCTTCTCAACTTTTAGAAAGTACAAATAGCAAAATCTTGGACATTTCTTCTGATAAGCATTTTGTTAAAGCAACTGAAATCGAAACTAAAAATGATTCAACCTCATTTTATAACAAGAAAACGTTTAAAGAGTCCGAAAACTCTCTAATAACAAATTCGAGTTCGAATAAGAAAGAAAAATCAAATTTGTTTCAAAAATATAAAGAGGATGAAGTTGTTCAAAATGTCGAGAGTCATACAAAAAATGTAACGGAATCTTTCACGAAAGTTAAAAAAATTTCTAGTAACGATAAAGAAGAAAACTTCTCCAACACGTTTTCAAAAATCCAATATTCCAAACAAGATCAGACGTCGGTTGATTTTTCCCGACGCACCGTGACAACATTATCTTCGGGAACATTCGATTCCAATACCTTTAAATATATCTACACAATTGACGCCGAGCTAAGTTACAAAGAGTACAACAAGCTATTGAGCGTGATAAATTTGTTGCAGGGTCAAAAAAGGAAATGGGAAGACGAGGTTCAAGAACTCAAAGAAAAGTTCGAAAAAACTGGCAAAGAGAAAATGCAGTTAGCACACAATAATCATATCCTGAGGCAAAGTTTAGATGCCGCAAACCGTGCGATAAAAGAGATAAATGATAAAGTAAGCGAGTTAAAACAGACATTGGTGCCTTTAAGGCAAGATAATAGCCAACTGCGGAAAGACAATGATATTCTTAAAAGCGAAAAAGTCAAATTTCAAAAAGAGGTTAATGAATTAAAAACACTCGTCGAAGTCTCAAAGAACGAAAAGCTCGTTATGAACAATGAAATCCAAGACCTTAAATCATTGAAGAATGCGGCCGAAGAAAAAGTGCTTCAAAACGACAGGGACTATGAAGGTTACAAAAACAGCATGCACGAAAAGTTTAAAAAACTGGAAGAAGCTTACCGCCACTACTGCCTCGATATGGAAAAGAAACTGACGAAATTAAATGACGAAATTGAATTCTTGAGAGATCGCAATAACTCGTTAAAATCAGAAACTGAAAGTCTAAAAAAGGAGAAGATACTCTTGGAGGAGAAGAATGAAGATCATGTGAAAACCAATAAAAAATTGCAAAATGATATTGTGCAAATAAAAGAAGAGAATCTTTCAAATGAGAAAATCTCCAAATCAGAATCTTTCGAAGGACACAGAGCACAACTAAAAGAATTAAATGAAGAAATTTTAATCAACAAAGAAGAAATCCAGAAATATAAAAATAATTGCACACTGCTGGAAAGTGAAAACGAAAAACTAAAAAGAGAAATCAAGAATTTAGAGAACACTCTCAAAGATTTAGAAGCCAAAATTGAAATGGCAACCAATCAACGGCGAATTGAAGGACAGCAGAATGAAATTCTCAAAGTAGAAGCGGAGGAATTGAAGAAGAAATTATCCGACTTAAGCGAAGTTCTTGACGAAAAGGAATTGATACAAAAAGAAAAGCAAAATTATCAAGATCAGTTTGAAATGATGCACAAAGAAATAGCGGAGCTCAAACGGATGAACAGTGAGTGCACTCTTCACATGGAGGAAAACGATTACTTGAAATCGGAGCTGGAAAAACTGAAGATGCATTTGAAAGGTTTTGAAGAACTGAAGCAAGAAAAAATAAATGAAACTAATGAGAAGACGAAGCTCATGGCTGAGCTTCAAAATCTAAGGGGACAACTGAGCATCTTGGAAGATAAACAGAAGAAGATATCAAGCCCCTACGGAAATGAAATAAAAGCTGAGTTAGAGAATCTCCGTCAACAAATGAAAGATCTGGCTGAACTCAATGAGAGAAGAAAAGTTGAAATATTTACTGGAGAGATAAAGTCCGAGTTAGAAAACCTACGACTGCAAGTTAAAGAAATGAACGAGTCAAATAAAAGAGTAAATACAGTCGGTTTTAACAACAGCGAGAAAGGATTTTACCACGAAGATAACGAAGAAAAAAGAAGAACGTTTGAAGTTAGCGGTTCTGATTCGAATATATTTGATGTTGAGTACAATCAACATCCGTCAAATAAAGAAACTACAACAAAAATACAAGCCAATATTTTTAATGAAAAAGAGAATAATGAAAAAGAGAACAGATTGCATCAGCATCTCTCAAACCAAGACACACAAGCTATGGCTATAAATAAACAAGAAAAAAAATTCCATCAACATCTCTCCAATCAAGAGAACTCAAGTAGAAAACAAATGATGGTAATCCAAAACCAGTCTTCTAATGAAGAAACCAGAATAATACAAGCTGTGATTGCTAACGAGCAAGAAAAAGGATTCCATGAACACTTATCGAATGATGAAGATGCAAAAGGAGATAACGTTTTTGTCTCTCAAGAACAAGAAGTAAGCCTCCATCAAAACTACGGAATCGATGAGAAAAATAATCGAGTCCATTCTGTGTTTATGAATGAACAAGAGATTGGACTCCATACCCACCAACCTAATATTGAGTATGTTAAAAAAACACAAGATATGTCTTCTAAAGTGCAAGATAAAAAGTTTCAACAAAAACTGTCCAATGAGGAAGAAAATAAAAGAATAGAAACAGTGATTACTGATGAATACGATAGAAAATTCCATCAAAGTTTGTCGAGTGAAGTAGAAAGTAGAAGAATACAAGAAGTGGCTTTTAATGAACGAGATTCTAAAAAAATACAAGCTGTTGTTTCTGACAAAGAGAAAAAAATCCGAGAAGATCTCTCAAATGAAGAAGAAAATAGAAAAGAAGATTTGTTTTCAAATGAAAAAGAAATCAGAGTTCATCACAACAAGGCTATTTACGAAGAAGATAAAAAAATACAACATTCAGTTTTTTACAAGCAAGACAATAGACTTACCCAAGATCTAGGTAATGAGGTGACTAGCAGATTACAAGCTACAATCGCTAATAAGGAGGAGACAAAATCTTATCAACGACATGCAGCATTGGACGAGCAAGAAACAAGATTCCATAAACCTGACGATGATAGAAAAATACAAGCTGTAGTTCCAAATGAAAAAGATAATAAGCTTCACCAAATTCTCTCTAATAACAAAGAAAGTGTTGATAATGATATAGAAACTAAAAATCCAATCCTTAATGATGATCATATTCTCGGCAAAGAAAGCAGAACACTTTACATTCATACCGATGAGAAAAATATTCAACACCAAAGTGTACAAAATGTGAGCGTTCAAAACCAAAGTGTACATTCTTTTGCTTTAGGTTCTGGAAATTCTAAAGATGCGTTGACGGAAATAATATCTACAACCGCTTTTAATCAGGAAGATCATAAAAAAATACGTTCCAGACTCCAAGAGAAGGAAGTCATTTTAAAAGACTTTTTATATCATCCAATCGATGGAACAAAAGTAAATTCAGATAAAGCCCGCCCTAACGAAGAAGCCAACATAGAAAGAGCGCAACTTTACACCAAGGAAGAAACCAAACAAAGGGTGCATAACGTTATTTCAACAGCGCAACAACATTCTGAAATTTTTCAGGAATCGGTTTCGTCTGATAGCCTCAATAAGAAACTAAATCTTGTTGTTCGGAGCGAATTGACTGAAAGTATTAGAGAATCAAAACAGTTCGAACAGCTGAGTAGCCCTGAAAAATACGAGGCATTTTCTTTTGAAAATCAAACGGCAACAAAGAGAGAGCAGAACCAAATAAAAGAAATTGACGCCAAGAGGACATACCAAGAAAATAGAATGAAAAATTTAACAGGAGAAGAAAGAACAAAAGATTTTCATTTAGCAAGAAATCGTGAATCTCACGATAATAATTATTATAATTCAAAAACCCAGTCTTGTAATAAATTGAAGCACGACTCCGAGAGAACAAATCAAATTGAAAAAGAGTTGAGGTCAGCAAACATTTTTGACAATAATAGAGGTCCACCAAAGGACGCTTTTGAAAACTTGCCAAGATCACAAGAGAAAGAATTAAATGTTAATCAATTGAATCAATCAGACATAAATCGTGGAAGATCACCGGTACGACGAGAACACAAGAAAAATAAAAGTATAGCGAGTACCGCGGAATTAGTATCTATGACGGACATAAAACAATTAAATGTTTCAGAGCTGGATGATCGAGAGAGCAAAAATAAGCGCTCAGAAGTGGAAACTCAAATTCAAAAAAGAAGAAGATTAAGCGAAGAAAGAAGAAAAAAAAGGAGAAGCAATGATGCGGAAAGCAGTTCCGACGAAAATACAGTAATACAAAGAGAATCGAGGAGAAGTTCAAGAAATAAAAATCCAACAAAAATTGAATCTAACAGCAGCACAGATTTGCTGACTGAAGCCATGAAATCGAGGCAAGAACAAGCCATGCTCCATAAAATTCAAGGTGAGAGCTCTTCAAAGTTAATACTGAATTTAACAATCGGTTGCCGGTTTTTTGAATTTAATCCAATTAAATTTTTTTAAAATGATGCTCAGTTTTTTACTCCCTGCTTTAGACAAAAGAACCTCATTTTAAAACGTGTTTACAAAACTGTGGAGATAGTTGTCAATATTTTATTATTTTGAAAAACAGGTTCACGAAACGTTACTTTCACGGCACCCGTTGAAAATAGCGAGGAAAAAGATAAACAACGTTTGCAAAGTAATATTCGGCAGCAGTTGATTGAGGGAATAAAAAAAAACTCAAACTGGAATTCGCCAGTTGATTCAGGAAACCGAATGGAAAATCTTTCATTTGAGCGACAAGAAGAAGTCGTAGATAAAGATCAATTTGTCGAAAGAAAACAAGTAAAACGCGATTCGTCGTTTTATCAAAAAAAAATTGAAACAAGAAGCGATTTAAAAAAAGAATTTTCTCAAAAAATAGAGAAAAGCGAGTCAACAACACACAGAAATATCAGTCAAAAAGAATTTAGTGGAGGACTGGAGACAACGGAGGAAATTTACTCCAAAGTTGATCGCAGAACTAACAGCAGGTAATCATTAACTGGTATTTATTTTATCAAGTCATAATTTTAATCAAAAAGTTTGTTTCAAGAAATTTAAGTGTTGTAATGTTAAAAAATTAAATATTTAGTACGAAGCAATCTGGAATAAAAGATGATTCAAATTTTACCTCAATAAACGAAGATCATCAAGATCAAGAGAAAATTTTCCATAAAGATAATCGCGGTAAAAATGCGCCAACCAAACCAGTTCGTCAAATGATATCACCTGGTTCACAAATGATGTCACCTGGTTCACACACGATATCAAGTGGTTCTCAAATGACGAGTTTTATGACTTCTAATAATGTAGATAACCAATCGTTAAATCGTCAACCATCATCATCTTCAAATCTTCATTCGTTTACTAGAAGCTCTGAGGAAAACAGTTCCGAAATACGACAGATTGTAAAAAACGGGTCTACAACCCAAAATAATGCTCTTTTAAAAGGCCAACAAAGATTAGTGCATCCTGTCGAACCGTCAAATCAGATGAGGCCAACGCTTGCATCAAACCATGGTGAACAAAATGAGACACGTCAGACTTCAGTACATATGCAACACGCTCAACATACACAAAACCAAATAACTCAACAAATTTATCGAAATTCTCCCCAGACCTCGCGTTCTAATCAATCAAGTTATTTAGATGATAATAGAGCATTAGAAAACCAACGATCGGTTCAACTTCAAAGATCACATACGCTACCAAGACAAAGCGGCGTAACGAAAGCATACTCCCAGCGGCTTAGCGGGGGAAATTCAAAAGATGAAGTGTACGCTTCGGAAAAAAAACAAACAATTAAAAAACAGTTTAGTGAAGCAGAGCTGGAGCAAATGGAGCGAATGGAAAGAGCAAGAGTGAAACTATTGTTTAACAAAGGTTTAAAAGATGTTATTTTTATTCCTTTATTTGCAACTTTATGCATTCAACTTGCAATTACTTCGAATTATTTTAAATTTAGTAACTGCAACACAGGAAAAAACTATATAAGAAAAAACTTTTCAACTCGATGATTATTATTTTTTTATTATTACATTTATTATTATTATGTCATTAGTTATTATTATTATTGTCATTAATTATTATTATTATTATTATTATTATTTATTATTATTATTATTATTATTATTATTATTATTATTATTATTATTATTATTATTATTATTATTATTATTATTATTATTATTACCATTACTATTATTATTATTATTATCATTATTATTACTATTATTATTATTATTATTATTATTATTATTATTATTATTATTATTATTATTATTATTATTATTATTTTTATTACTTTTGTTATTATTATTATTACTATTATTATCATTATTTGGCGCTCGTTTTTCATTTACCAATTGATTTTTTTAGAAGGGGAATCAGAAAGTCCAAATGCTATAAAGAGATTTAAGCCAGACACAGCAAAATCGTCATCTTCTGAAAACATCATTACAAAAGAAGGAATTCCACTGTCTCGTATGAACAAAAACGAGGAAAGCACTATTTCAAGCTTTATTAAAGCCAATAGTGAATATGAATTTTCTACAAACCTAAAATATGAGACTTTACCAAGAAACACCTCAAGAGAAAACAACAACAAAACAATCACTCACTCAGCTACGCTCCCAAGAAACATGAAAATGCAGCAAATTACAACCCAGCAACATTATAAAATTAGTTCCTCGAACGTTTTAGAAAACACCGAATATGTCAGCCAAAATCGAAGTAGGAGTTATCGCGATATGAAAATGGACGTTGACCTTTATCATCGAAAATCTGGTAAGTTATAATGAACTTAACTTCTAAATGAGCACATGACTTCCTAATAGTGAATTAGATGTTTTACTATTTAATAAAAAACTCAAATTTTAAAAATCTTTTAGGATCAAACTTACTTTCAAACAGACAAAACTTCATGTCAAATGACAGCCTGGGGGGGTACTCTCAAATTACTTATACCACGGTCAGCGACAAGGATTACCAAGAGAGATATGACGACTTTGCAACGCAACTAGACGGAACTACACATACAAGTAGGCATCAAGATTTAAAGATGGAAATTGATGAAAGTGAGCTTCTACGTCACGCAAGATACATTCCAAAGGGTCACAGCAAATTCCGATGTGAAAAATGTCGAGCTTTAAATGCCACAAATCGACCTGGTGGACCCATCCACTTTTGTTGGGAAAGGTATTTCCCTATAAGTGAAAGCACTCCTGCCCAGAGTGCAATGAGCCTTCACCGCTTGTAACTTCGGTTAAATATGACAGAGAATCTTTTTCTTTATTTTTGAAAGAGCCGCACAAGAAGCCGAGCAACCATTTTTTTTAGTTAGCGTTTTGAAGTTATTGTTATTTAATCACGTGTTCAATTTGTCATTTACATAACCTCTTTACTTTATACAAATCACTTTAACAAAAACTGTAAATTTTTTAAAACCCCACCTCGTATCCAACATTCTAAAGGAACTATTTGAAAGATCTTTCAAATATTATACCTTAATTTACTTTGGTCACACATGAATAAAAACCAGACTTTTATGTATAAAAACTAAGCATGGAATTCTCGAAACTATTTTTGTTTCGATACGTTACGAAACGAGACTCGTAACGGAACTCTTCTCGAAATGTTTTTGAGTTACGAGAGTAAAGTTTTTAAACTTTCGAGAAATTTATTTCGATCGGGTCCCGGTTGTTACGAGAATCATTACGAGAACGGTTTCGAGTTTCTCGTAATGATTCTCGTAACAACCGAAACTCATTTTTCCCAAATTTTCATTTTCTCATTACGAGAATTATTTGTGTTTCGGGATATTTCGGGATATTTCGAGTTATTTCGAGTTCCAGAAATGATTTGCAAAAAATTTGATTAACCAGTTAATCAGTTGAAGTACGCATTTTTAGGGCATTTGACGAGCGCGACAGCTGAATTTTGTTTTCTTTTTTTAAAAAACACAATTAAAGGTTGAAAATATCAATTTAAAGTCTTTTATTATATTACTTATCAAGACTAGGGTTAGGACTATTGTAATTGTAATTGTAAAAATTAAATACAATTACACATTACAATACAATAAAATTGTATCGTAATATTACAGAAGATTAATTCTTCTGCGGCTGAAAATTCAGCCACTTATAGACTAAAAATTGCTTCTGCGGCTGAAAATTAACGCATGCGCAAGTATTCATATTAATTTACTTCATTTTCTTAACTTAAATATCATTGTGAGATATCTTTTAGGAATTTGAAGAGAATTTGAAGATAATTTAAAAAATACAATGAGCGACCTATCGATTGGAAAATCTTTTGAGAATTTAGTTTTTTTTTGATGTTATCATTTATTTGTCATCTCGATGTAACTTTGCGCATGCGTTAATTTTCAGCCGCAGAAGCAATTTTTAGTCTATAAGTGGCTGAATTTTCAGCCGCAGAAGACTCAAGCATTACAGAAACAATAACAAAATTTTACTTTAGTAATGTATTGTTGTGATGAAAAACAATTACAATAAGTATTGTATTGTTTTTCTTCTAACAATACAATAAAATTCGAGAACTATTGTATTGTTTTAATGAAATAAAATTACAATAACTATTGTATTGTTTTAATGAAAACAATTACAATAACTATTGTAGTGTATTACTTTACATTAAAGTAGAAAAGCTAACGTATTTTAACGTATTTATATTCATCTCTTAACGTATTTATATTCATCAGTTTTTTGTTAATTTTTTAAAAAGTAAATGTACTGTGTATAATTTAAATAATGTATTTTTTTTAAATTTTATTAGACTGTTTCAATGGTCGAGCGGTCTGAGGCATATGTCCCGTTATTAGAAAGTCGTGAGTTCGATCCCGAACAATCTATGACGTTTCGCGATTTGACTATTTCTTTAACTTCATCACTTCTTCAAACTACGTCACATTGCAAAAGCAAACCATCCTCAAAGCAAATTATGACCATTGAAAATTTTTTATTAATATTTTTTTCATTTTCTCGATATGTATCGAAATTCAGCTGTTGCGCTCGTCAAATGTCCTAAAAATGCGTCCTTCAACTGATTAACTGGTTAATCAAATTTTTTGCAAATCATTTTGGGAACTCGAAATAACTCGAAATATCCCGAAATATCCCGAAACACAAATAATTCTCGTAATGAGAAAATGAAAATTTGGGAAAAATGAGTTTCGGTTGTTACGAGAATCATTACGAGAAACTCGAAACCGTTCTCGTAATGATTCTCGTAACAACCGGGAATTTCCCGTAACGTAACCGAAATGTTACGAGAAATTAGTTGATTTTTCGAAATCGCTCTCGTAACTGATCGAAACCTCTCGTATCGTAACGTAACAATTTTCTCGATTGATTTTTCCCGAAACGTTTCGAGAATCCCTAGCTTAATAAAAACCCTCGACCTTGTCAATACTTCTCTACTATACAAAGAGGGTCTGAAATTCCTAAAGGTAAAAAAAAAAAAAAAAACATAAGAAATATACATGTAGCACTAGAAACGTCCAAAAGTGATGCTTATTTTTCTGTTTAAACCAAAATCGCTAATATATATACATACATACATACATACATACATACATACATACATACATACATACATACATACATACATACATGCATGCATGCATGCATTCATACATAAATACATACATACATACATACATACATACATACATACATACATACATACATACATACATACATACATACATACATACATACATACATACATACATACATACATACATACATACATACATACATACATACATACATACATACATACATATACACTGTCCTCCAAAACATTAGCAACCAAACAAAATAAAAAAAATTTTCTACTTTGATTACTTATTACAGCAATTTTGTATTTTTAATTACGCTTTAAATGAAAAAAAAAGGTTAATATTACATATATGAAAAAAGATTTTAACATAATAAGAAAACTTGAAAAAAAATAAACGTGAATTTTTGTTTGTATTGGTATTTTAACGCAAAAACGTGGTCCTCCAAAACATTAGCAACTTTTTTAAAACTACCCTAAAAAATCTTACTATCAATAGTTAATGGCATATCCTTTACTTTTTAGGATCAAGGAACATCTTTTCGGCATAGACTCTACGAGTTTATTAATTTTTTCTTGTGTAATCTCATTCCACGTGGTTTCAATAGCTTTATATAGCTCATCGGCGTTTTTGAAGGGTCCTTTGTGTTTTAGGGGGAGTTCAACTTGGTACCATAAATTTTCAATCGGGTTGAGATCAGGTGATTGAGCTGGTCATTTCATTACTTTAATTTGATTTGTTTCAAACCATTCTTTAACGAGTTTAAAGGTGTGTTTGGGGTCGTTGTCTTGTTGAAATGTCCATAAAAGAGGCATACTATTATCAGTATGAGGAACCATTTTTTCCTTGAGAATATCACAATAAACATGCTGATCCATAATGCCATTTATTCTGTAAATAGGTCCAACTCCACTAAAACCAGAAAAACAACCCCAAGCCATTGCACTTTTTCCACCACCATGCTTGATTGTTCCTTTTGTGTATTTAGGATCTTTGCGTTTACCTTTAGGTCTACGAACCTTTAAATTTCCATCAGTACCTTTCAAATTGTACTTTGATTCATCGCTCCAGAGTACTCTATACCAATCATTTATAGTCCAGTCTCTATGAGAATTTGCAAACTCAATTCTAGCTTTTCTATTCTTCTGAGAAATGAAAGGTTTTTTTACTGCTCTAAAGCTCAAAAGTCCTGAAAGTTGTAACCGTCTACAAACTGCATTTTGAGACACGGAAAGTTTCAGTTTTTTAATAGTATCATTAGAGCTGTCAAAAAGATTTTTTTTAACATGACGAATAATTTTTCGATCGGTGAAACGACATGTTTTGAGTGGTCTTCCGCTCTTATGTTCTGTTTCTAAAGGACTACCGTTTGATTATTCGATATACAATTGACTTGTTAATGGAGTATTTCGTTGTGATTTCCTTTTGTTTGACTCCTTTCTTGTAATCTTTTACAATACTTTCTCGAAAAGCTAAATTATACTTGTTTCCTGCCATTATTATCCAAAACAGCATATATACGCGATCTTAAATTAATATTGTAATAATTGCAACACTCCATATTCATCTCTGAACAAAAATTAACAGGTAGTTGATTCTCATTGGTTAAGTACTAATAATTACAACACAACAATTCTCTTGGGCATTATTTCCACACTTGTGCTGCTGATTTTCCGTGAGTTTTTGTGAGTAATTATAAAAAGTTGCTAATGTTTTGGAGGACCACGTTTTAAAATACCAATAAAAACAAAAAAACAAGTTTATTCATTTTCAAGTAGTCTTATTATGTACAAACCTTTTTTCTTATATGTAATATTAAGCTTTTTTTGTATTCAAAGCGTAATTTAAAAAATAAAATTGCTGTAATTAGTATTTAAAGTAGAAAAAAGCATTTTTTTATTTGGTTGCTAATGTTTTTGAGGACAGTGTATACATATATATATATGTGTGTGTGTATATATATATATATATATATATATATATATATATATATATATATATATGTGTGTGTGTGTATATATATATATATATATATATATATATATATATATATATATATATATATATATATATATATATTCATAGGCACCGAGTCCACAGGGGCATGTTTAATGCTGTAGCTGGTAGAGACACCAGCAAGTGTGAATTGCACATTTTGATAGCCTTAAAAAGTATCAATGCAAGTTTTCATAATTTCAGTTTTAAAAGAATTGGAACTGGAATTTCAAGTTTCATTTGAACGTGTCGAGCCAGAGATTTCAAAATTCCTGACTTGACACGTACAAATGGCTTAACTATGACAAAGACAAAAATAAAATGTTCTGTTCAATTTCAAAGAAACGAAACTAACGTTTATTCAAAGTTTACCACAGAAGGATTTAATAATTGGAAAAAAGCCATTGAAAGATTTAATATCCATGAAAAATCAGCAAATCAAGATTTAATATTACTAAAGAATCATGCAAAGATAAAGATATAAATGTATCTTCACAAATTTCATCCTTGCACCAAAAAAAAATGTATGAAGGAATTTAGAGAAGCTCTTAAAAAAATTATTTCCACTGTTGTCTCGCAAGACAAGAACTCGCAAGACAAGGACTCGCAAGACAAAGACTAGCCATTCGAGGTCATACAGATGATATAAAATTTGAGTCAGTTTTCAAAAGTTAGAGCTACAGATGACTCGTAATTGAGTACTTGGTTACAGAGAAGGAAATATAAATGGATTTTACATGAAATAATAAACGAATTGCTTCAAATGGTTGCAAAAATAATCCGAGTTATTACAACAACAAAAATTGAGAAAGTTAAAAAATTTTCAATAATGCTTGACGAGACTTCAGATATCTGTAATGGAACAGATTTAACTGTGTATTCGATCGGTTGACCGTGACATATTTCAAGTTGAAGAATATTTTTTAGTTATTTACGGAACAGACAAAGCTCATTGTAAAACCCTTTTCCAAGTGGTTCGTGATATATTAACCACATTAGATTTACCCATAAAATGATTTAAGAGGGCAATGCTTTGATGGCGCGAGTAATGTTTTAGGAGTTTAATAATAAGACCCATCGAATCTAGAGCAGAGATATAAGAATAATGAATATAGAAAAATATCGAATATAGAATAATATCGAATCTATAGCATAGATATAAGAGCCATCGAATCTCGAGTAATATTTGTATATTGCCAAGCGCATTCACAGACTTTATCAATGTTATCAAGGTAAGAGATATTCTTCAGCTTAAGAGATATTCTTCAGCTAGGGAGTTAATTACGTTCATTCGCCAATCACCGATAGACTTGCTTAGTTCAAAACATTTCAGTAAGAAAGTGACTAGTTGCCCTTGAGATCATTTGTCCAGAGTAAAAGTTTACATTTGAAAACATGCACTGATATTATTACCATTTTACAAGATTCATTTCACAGACTTTATGAAGAATGTTATCAAGGTGAGAGATGTGAGAAAAATGAAGAAATAAGTTTCATGAGCAAAAGTTAACTCTGTCATATGGGATGATTTAAAAGAGGAATGGAAAACTCTTGGTTTAGATGAACCTAAAGATCCAAGGAAAAGAAAGCTACCAATTAAATTTGACTTATATTGGCAGAGCCGCACATTTTCACTGCAAAAAAGCGTTACAATAAAGTCAACAAGGAAGCTATTGGTTTTGTTCTAAGCGGCCTAGCATTAAGGTTTACCTTTGAGTCCCAATTGTCGTAATTGAACACAGAGTCTTTTCTAATCTAAATATAGATCGACTTAAATTGCATGGAGATATGTTTCATGACATAATTGAAGCCAAAATTTAAAAGTAGCATCTTTCAAGGACATTTAAATGTTTGTCCATCAAACAGAGCTAAAAAAATTCATGCACTTAATTATGACAGTTTCAACAACAACATGTACTACAGACCAATCATTCTCTATGTTAAGAAGAATGAAGAGAGATTTAAGAAATGAAATAACTCAGAAAAGTTTAAATCACTTTTCCATTATCAATTTGCACAATGAAGAACTGGATATTCTGGATACGGGGAAGATTGGTAATGAATTTGTAAAAAAAAAAAAACCAATCGAAGCAATATTCTTGCTTTAAAAATTACAAGTTCATAAGTTTATAAAAAATACCACATTTTAATTATTCATGTAGGAACGTCTTTTATTAAGTTCTTTAAAATTTCAATTTATATTTTGAAAAAATATGTGTACCTTACCGAGTACCTTTCTCATTTATTTTCAACTTTTTATTTCATTTCAAATAGATAATAGCCCCTTGTGTTCTTATTGAAGTTAGGAGTTATCCATTAGAATAAGGGAAGGGAAGGGAAGGGAAGGGAAGGAGGAGGGGGGGGGGGGGGAATTTCTGCCTCCTAGCATTTCCATTCGCCCCCTTGGCCAAAATCAAAAGCCGACGCCTATGTGTGTTTAAATATATATATTAGAGCCCTGCAAATCGGCATTTTTAGTTTCGAATCGAATCTCGAATCGAAGCAGGTCTTGATTCGCGAATCGAATCGAATCACTAGTTGAAAGAAATTTAAGTTTTTTATCTTTATTTTTATGTATACTATACAAAATATTACAAAATTTGAATGTTATTTGAACAAACTCTTTTTGTTACTTCTAGCCCAAATTAACCGTTGCGCATTTTGCTCGGAAAGACTATTGCGTTTACTGTCGATCACTCCTCCTCCCACAGAGTTAACTCTTTTAGACGAACAATTTGTAGCTTGAACAGCAAGAAAATCAGTTGCAACTTTTGATAATAAAGGGAAAATGTTACGTTTGTTTTTCCAGTAGAGAATAGAACAATCTGAACGTCCCAACGTTTTCTCTTCGATGTATGTAGTAGTTTCAAAATGTAATTGCTGATCTAAAGTCCATTTCTCTGGTAGAGTACGATTTTTAGTGATATGTTCAAACATTTTATCAAAAATTCCATTTGCTTCAGATGACAAATTTGCTACTTCGAGTTGAATTTCAGCGGGAATCATAGTAATATTTAAATCGTGTTTTTTTTCAGATGTCATTAGATAAGATTTTACGATTTGTTTCTCTGCCAAAGTAAATATTTCTGATTTAAATCGAGGGTCTAAGAAAGTAGCGGTAAGGAAAACGTCTTCACTTAAATCAAACCCCATTTCCAACTGCGTAATAAGATCGTCAACAAATTTACCCATCCCTCTTTTATCCATCAAGCGAAGATAATTTTTCAATCCATCCCAATAAGTTAGAAGTGCTGTTAAAGCGCGTTTCCACATCCATTGGAGGCTTTGACTTAGGTTTTCCTTGAGAAATCTAATACTTTTTGAGAGCTGCCTGTCCAACTGATGATGAGTGAAAAAATCCTACTATTTTATGAGCCTTGCTAATTAATGTAACAAGAATTGGTTGGTTGTGTATAGCTGATTTCACACAAAGTTGGAGTTTATGAGCACAACAGCCTAGCCAATCAATCCCAAGAAGTTTAAGTGTGCATGGCATACTAGGAGTAGTATCGGTTGTAGCTCGGAAAATATTGTCTGAAGTCAAGTCAAATTTTGACAGCACGTTTCTTAAAATTTCTTCAGTGGAAGTAGCTTTGTGTCAAGCATTTATTACTTCCAGATTTACAACTGATAAACAGCATGGTTCTAAAACCCAAGGTGATAAAATAAAGTGGCAAGTAGAAACAAGAAAGTTATCGCCATTGTCGGCTTTAAAGTGATCAAAAGTGATGCTAGGTTTGGAGATTAACTGGCTTTTTATACTTTGTTAGAAGTTAATATATAAATCATCGACCATGTCACCTAAATTTCGAGATAAAGTGGTCGGGTGTGGTGGATGATATTGCCCTTGAGTAAGCACTGAGCACAGATTAATAAAGCCAGATCCAGAAGTTGTCTCAAATGATCTTCCATCTTCAATTACAAATCTAAGCACTGCACGGTCGTAGTTTTTTTTTAATAACTGTATCTATTGGAGGTCGAATAAAATACGAATTTAACGAGGAACTTGATGATTGCTCGATTGTGTTATCGGAATTTTTTTTTTCTTTTAGTAGCAGATGTGCGCTTTTTTGTTGCTTCTACGTGTAGTTTTTTATGGTCACGTTTTAAAAGGTTCCATAGATGAGATAAAGTTCCAGTATTCTGAACAGAATACTTTTTATTGCAATTTTCTTGTTTGCATTGCCAGAATACTTCTTTTTTTTTCAAAGAATTCTTTAACTGCCAATATTTTAGAAGTCATTTTATAGCTTGATGCGAAAATAGCTTGATGTAGCACAAACAAAAAGTATCGAATTTAAAATTACTTTAGTGAAAGCGAAGTCAAACATTAACGACGCAAAAAATAAAAACTAACTTTTGCGTTACTAATTTGCGTTCCGCTCTGTTTAAATCCCTAATCGACAATTAATTTTAATGAAAAGTATGTTTACGTTCCAAAATTACTCTACCACTGAATTTTCTGATCACATAAATATTGATATTTTGAAAACTTTTTAACGCCGTTTGTATGAAAGCATAAAGTAATTTAAATAAAAAAATGATTCGAAAAATTCGAATCATTTTTTTCGAATCAAATCTCGAATCGAAGCGACATTTGATTCGCGATTCGCAGGGCCCTAATATATATATATATATATATATATATATATATATATATATATATATATATATATATATATATATATATATATATATATATATATATATATATATATATATATAAAACTTTGTCTTATTATAATATAAAAATAAAACTGAAATTTGTGGACAAAAGTGCTGACAAAAGATTTTTTTTTAAAAAAAATGACTTTCATTAAAGTTTGGTAGAGTTCTTAAAGTACAAGATATTGTTTGATTCATTGTTTGATTCATTGTTAGATGCTTTATTAACATTGCAAAGTTGAAAATGAGACACCCCACAATGTCTACAGGTGGTAAAGATTTCATGTTAAGAGCTGAAGGTCTATCTATGGTGAATAAGCCCGTTTTAGTAAAGCCATGGGCTATTGTAAGAGGGTCATTATGTGCTATTTCAAATAAAATGTCTTGTCACAAAGGATTTGATCATGAAAAATTAATTGTTAAAAATGAAAGATTTTTTATTGTCAAATTTTTAATTAGAACTGTTATGCCTCTCAAACTAATTACCAAAGGAACATGCTGGTTTATTCATAATTGTGTCACTACTGCGTAAAATCATTCTGGAACCTTTTTGAAAGTAACAGAGACATAGAGGTACCTATGCAAGACATTTCATTATGAGATAGAGATTTGCTAGGTATTTTAAATACAATTCGAATACAAAACCTAACAAAAGCATTATTACCTTTATTATCAATTATTTGTCTGAAAAAGAAAAATTTTTCATTAATTTGATTTCTATTTTGATTAAAATTTTAAGTATGAATGATGAATTAGCCATAAAAGTAACATTACATTTGATATGTAGAAATTTTTCTTTGTTTGCAATTTTATTTAAAACCATAAAACAACCATAACTTTATTTGACATCCTTAAACACACACACATATTTCTATACCTAGACAATCATACATACATATTTCTTATGTACTTTTTTTTTTTTTTTTTTTACTTTCTAAGAGATTATTTGAAAAGCTTTTGATTAACTATGTATTGAAATGAGACTGAGAGGTACGAAAAAGGGGATGTTTGAGCAATCAAGAAAAACAACAAAGTAATAATATTACCTAGTAAATTAAAAAAAGAAAAATACCTTAAGTAAAAAATTGCATCTAAATATTAAGCAAAAAAAAAAAAAGATGCAAAAAATTACAAAAATTTAGTTTTTAAGTTTTACTTTATTCAACATATCAATTTTTGATCTTTAATGAAAAAGCTTCAAGTGAAAAAAGTCAGACTTTGGTCATAAAATATTCAACAGAAAAATTCTACAACAAAAAAAAATGAAATAAAAGACAGTTTACTATCTTTTTCTTAAGCTTACTAGTTGAGAGATAAGATTATATTGACAGGCTATTTCTTGAGTGAGTTTGTCTTTTTGTTGCAAATGATTCACAAGCATGTTTGAAGATTCTTAAATGGAAGAAAAAAAAACCATTAACCATAAACTAGTATAAATGATTATTATTATAAACTTCACATAACCAAACCAATCTCAATTTTAACTAAATAATTTTAATTAAAGGAATGTTACCTTTAACTAATTAATTTTTGGTACAATTAAACTATTAACTATAAACCTTCGTTTAAAATATACACATAAATAACAATCGTATTCTGGAAAGGAATGCTTTCCTTATAAAGTTATCTTTTCTGCCCATCTAATATTCTTAAGTATTTAAGTAAAGTATAATAAAATTATGATAAAATGAAGTCTTACCTTTTACTAGACAAGTGAGTTCTTCTTGGATATCTTTAAGCTCAGTACAACTCATAAGCATTACTAAAAACAATACTTTTATTACAAAATAACAAAATAAAAAAGCATTTTTAGAAGAACAAAATATGGAAGAAAAAAGGAAAACTAAAAAAAACAGCAACAACTTACATTCCTTTTTATACTTGTTCCAATACTTTTTACTTTTAAATTCATTTATTAAATACTCATCAGTGTTTTTAGAGAGTAAAATATCTTGGTTTTTAATAATTTGAAATTGGTTGTGAATTCTATTTTCAATTTCTTTATTTATAACTTGGATACTTTCTTTCTTTTTGTATAGAGCATTTTGATTGCAAGTCCTTTTTTCATACTGTTGAGACAAAAGAGAATTCTTCTTTGCAACTTTCAAGTTACGCTCAATAATTTCAGCCCATTTGTTTAAACAAAATTGATGAGCCATTGTAATATGTCCGAAATGTTTTGAATGAGATCCTTCGAACAATGTAAATTCATCATTTAAAACTACGGGAAAAATCTGCTCATTTGTTATTTGATTACATATTTCACACTTATTTTCATCACTTAGATCAATGCTAACAAAGGTATCATCATCAACACTCTCCTGTACCAGGGTTTCCATTTACCTAAAAAAAAAAACATCAAAAAAATATCTATTTTTTTAAAATCTTTAATATTTATTTTTATTCTTAACAGAAAGATTGTTGCATTTATCATGAAATGTCAATGAATCAATATAGTTTTTTAACAAAAATTTACAAAAAATCTGTTACAAAAATGATTAATTTTGGATTTATCAAATAAAACATTATATATATATATATATATATATATATATATATATATATATATATATATATATATATATATATATATATATATATATATATATATATATATATATATATATATATATATCTGTTCTAACCTATCCTTACTTTTTTTTCATTAACTTTGTTTAACACTCAATATTAAATAAACTCAAATATCTACAGTACTTAACAATAGTTTCAACGCAATTGGTAAGAGACATCCACTTTTACTTCTATAGTTAAAGGTAAAAATATTCAATAGAATGTATAAATAAATCATTAAGCATTTACTTTATGACGTAATTTCATTTGTGATGCAAATAGAGCTTAAAGCCAAATATAACTTAATGCCAAAGTTTTGTTTGAACTTTGAAACGTCATTTGTTTTGTAAGAATTGTGATTACCGTCCATAGCATCATCAACATTTATTTTATGACGTAATCATATATTTTTTTTGAGTTTTAAGCAATGGTTAACACATTAATCGAAAACGTCGAAAGAGTTTTAAGTAATCAAACAATTAATGTACGATTTTAAATTCATTTTTAAGATATATTCAATACCTGGCCAGTCTGTAAATTAAGTAGTTATTGATATTTATAATGTATGAAGTACACGGTTTTAACTTTATGAAAATCGTTTACCGTAGAATTGATGATTTTCTTTACACTCCTCTAAAATGACGCAATCACAATTTAAACTTTTGAGAATTATTACACAGGAAAAAGCTCTCACCTTTTGTGCGGTTTTAAACTTCATCTTCGGTTAAAATTATGTCTTCACCATTAACAGAAAAAGAGATTTCAAACTTACTTGAGTCATGTATTAAAGCCAAAGAGTTTTCATATTCACCGTATAGTAAATTTCGAGTAGGTGCTGCTTTATATACTTCATGTGGAAAAATTTTCACTGGCTGTAATGTTGAAAACGTTAGCTATGGCTTATCGATATGTGCTGAAAGAACAGCCTATGTCAAAGCAGTCAGTGAAGGTTATACTTCTTTTAGGGCCTGTGCTGTCTCTACAGATGTCAAAGATACTTTTACTTATCCATGTGGTGCATGCCGTCAGTTCATGTCAGAGTTTGGTGATGTAGAAGTATTTTTAACATCTGATGATAAAAATCACACTGTAACAACTCTCAATACGCTTCTACCCTTTTCATTTTTAAAAGAAGATTTATTAAAAGGCCAGGGGGTTCCCGCAGAAAATTTTTGAAACCTATTAGACTATTTCTCAATATTCTTGGTGTTTCCTATTTGTTGATCAATAAAAAGATTATGATCTGAAAATTTTTTTGAGCACACACACACACACACATATATATATATATATATACATCTGTGTGTATGTTTGTGTATGCTCTGTGTGTTTATATAAACTTGAATTTTCTATAAGCAGATTATATATAAATTTATTAAATATAAATATATATAGATATTAAAAATTTGTAATATAAATGTGTGTTTTCATGTGTGTAATTTGTGTGTTATATATATATATATATATATATATATATATATATATATATATATATATATATATATATATATATATATTTATATATACATGTATGTATGTATGTATGTATAAAAAAAAAAAAAAAAGAAATAGGTATACAATATAGGTATTGCGCATATAAATAAATATAGATATAAATATAGGTATAGATATATATTTATATTTATATAGATGTATCTTATTATTGGTTAAGTTACGGTTTTTCTAAAAGTTACTTTTTTGAAATTTTTAATTAATTTTGTTGTATAATAGTATTAAAGTTTTATAAATGTATGTGGTATTAAAATTCAAGATTAAAAATAACAAATATAGATTCAGATTCTTTATTTAAAAAATAATGTTTTGAATATTTTTTGTTTTCATTTTTGGATTTTCTGTTCTCTTGTAGTGTATTAAATTTTGACAAAGAATTTGCTTTTTTATCTTCTTCTTTCTTTTTTTTTTTATGTCAACATCCATCCCTACATCATTTAGTTTATTTTTCATGTTTAAAAATATCAAAATTTTTATCTTAGGTTGATGAAAAATTTCAATAACATTAGTGATAGATTTACTAACCGGTTGAGCTTGCTTTAGTAAAAGGCAGTTGATTTTATTCTTGAGAGTTAGATTTTTAAACTATTAACTTAATTCCTATTTTCATATCCATAAATATTGTCCCATGGTTAAGAATGCACAAACCTTACAACAATTTTCAACTCATGCAACAAAAGTTTCAAAGATATCTCACCTAGTTATCCTGCTGCATAAAGTTGCATGAAACATGAGAATTGGAGCTTTTGTTATATAGAAAAAAATTATTTTCTAAAGTGTTTTTTTATCAATTTGAGCTTTAAGAACACTTTAAAATATAAAATAGCAATTAAATTCAACTAAAAATAATAAATTAAAATAAAACAAAAGAATTTTTTGTTGACTTGACTGTCATCTTGATTTCAATATGGAATGTATTGGAAAAATCAGTTCAAATTAAATCAAAAAACACTATATTTTTAAGAAACAAATCATAAAACTATTACCAAGCAATGCAGACCCTTTTTTGTTGGATCAATTGTTTTCCATTTAGCTTACAGTGACCCAGATGAAACTTAAAATGGCAAAAAGTCAGAAAAAAGAAAGATAAATTCTTTTTGTTTTTAGATTTGAAATGTGGAAGTAAACAACTATTTGGTATAAAATCAATTTTAAAAAATTCCCTCTTATGTTGATGTGTAATTTTAAATATATATATATATATAAAGAGATAAATACCATAACATGATATTTCCAGTCATCTTTTCTTGTAAACAATCTTATTTACCACCACCTTACAATAATTTGATACTTTTGTTATAGTACTGAGTGGTTATATTAAATTTAGGTTATATAGATTTTCTTTAGATTTAAAAAATTAAAATATGAATGCCCAATTTTAATATAAATACTATCCTAAAAAAATGTTCCACATTCATTTTGAAAATGAAACATAGCTATAATTAAATAAATCATACAGTATTTACTGCAAACTCCTTTAAGAATAATTTTTAATAGATTTACGTATGGTTTTGTAAAATGCAACACCCCCATCACTTTTCGTTAAGAAAACAGTTTTCGGATGTTGGTGTAATAATAAGCAATTTAATATTTACATTCATTTTGAAAATTAAAGAACCCCCTTACGTCTTATTACAACATTTGGTGATAAAGTAATTTAGCTTAGAAAGTGAAGTGATAAAGTTGAATCTATTTTTTAAAAGTCGAGTCTAAAACCAAATAATGAAGCACTGGCTGAACTCTCCTTTTAAAACTTGTTAAAATTTTTGATAATAAATTAGGTGAGCTAAATAGGATTGTGCATATTTTTACTTTAAAAGTATGGTGAATCATAAAGTTACTAGAATTATAATTTTAATTGATTTAAGTGAAGGTTCTAAAGTTGTAAATTCTTTCAAGATGCAGTCTTTCACAACTGCGTCTATTCAATCAGCAAATTCGGCGGACGGTCAAGGCTTGTTGGTTTTTAATTTGAAAGCGTTGCTCGGTGCCGGTGGATTATTAATCGTCGTTAATCACCGCAATATAGACATCAACCATGGCACAGTGGGCCAGAATTCACTTTTACTGGACAAAATTCGTAACTAATTTAATATTAGAGCTATATTCACTAAAATTAGTATGAGTACTAATATGATGTCTGTGCTTTTTATGAAGGTAATATTTTTTTATTTCGTTGCTATGGATACCTTTATTTTGCTTAGCAACAACCTATTTTGTTATCTGCAGATATTTTATAAGTGCTATATTCACTAAATTTTGGCATGAGTACCAAAATGAGATCACACTTCTTACAAAAGTGATAATTTTTTAAATTTAGTTGCTATGGATACTTATATTGCTTAGTTACTGGATACTCTCCTTAGTTACAAAGTAGTAAATTGATATTTGAATATTTTATCGGATTTTTGACCCACCTATATTGAATAACAATTGAGTATTTAGGTAAATAATGTTTTAGGAATAATAAAAGCAAAAAATAGTGCAAGAAAACATTGTCAATTTTAAATTGCATCAAAAAATTATAAAACAATAATATCGTTTGAACCTTCCCATCAATCATTGTAAGTTCAATAATACAATTCACTTCAATAGAAGATCTGCAAACCTCTAATAAAATCATACCCAAGCTTTCTATCTCACTTTTAATGTACTGATCTTCTTCAATCACAGATTCCTTGGATTCCATTTTGTATGCAAATCTTATGGGTCTACAATAGGCTGTGGAGGACGACTTTTGATTTCTCCAAATAGGCACCTTTTCGTTGCTGTTGTTAAATCCAGTCAAATCCAATGGTACTAGACAAGTAATAAATAATGATTCTTCACGCTTTAAATCTCTGTTAATGTCGGGTTCTGATAAAACTTGTTTATAAATGCTTTAGCCAGTAGCACCATCAAAACTAGCCTTACACGTTAGTGTCATTGTTTTTATTGTTTTGTCGTTCAATATCAAGTGCCTTAGCACAGGTGCCCGAACTGCACAGATTCTTATCAAAGTATGAATTATTAAATCTTTTAAAGGAACTGAAGCTGAATAGTCCTCCACTGTTATGTTTGCAGGATTACATTTTAATTTTGCATCTCTGACATCATTGTAAGCAGGGTAGATGTTATATTCTTTCTCCAAGGCTCCACTTCTAATTAATTGATAGGAAGCTTTTGTCAGACTTGCATCATATATTAAAGCCAGTGCTTCGTCTGCTGAATATTTAGTTGCTTTATCTGTATTTGAAATATTTAAAATGTTTTTGGCAGCAATAACAATAAATTCATCTCTAAATTTTTTATTAGCAGCAAAAAATAATTCATTGGATGAATGAGATTCAATTAAACAAGATACACGCCGTTTTTTAGTTTTATTAGAACTATTATCAAATGCAACTGGTTTTCGAACACGTCTTCTTGCAGTTGGTTCATTGTCTTTTTTTCTGACAATTAAATATTCATTAAGCCAGTTTACAAACTTCTTTTCAAAATTTTTGACAGTATAGTTTGCAGATTTCCACTTTTTTTTATACAAGTAAACAAATCGTTGAACAGCATGTCTAAAATCAACGTCTTTAAAATCAGCAAATTTTGGCTGAATAAATTTTAATATATCTTCAGTAATATTTTGTTTTGAAATACTAAGATTGTTTTTTTGGAGAAAATTATGAATGTCTAAGTTTAATAAAACCATATCTAAATAATTATTGTAACAAGTATTTTGTATTTAAAAGTTTAATGTTATAATATATATGCCGCCTGGACTACTAATATTTGTTAATAATTAAGTTACTACAAGTGTTAGTAATTAAAATTAAAAGTAATTAAATTACTGTTAGTGTTAGTAATTAAATTACTAACAACTACCAAAAATATGTTGCTGCTATGCTATGCAAAGTAAGGTATCCATACTAACCAAAAAAAATAATCTCATAAGAATTGTGAATCTCATTTTAATACATACCCCCAATATTGTGTACTTAGCGCAAGAAAAATACTTTTAAAACAACGTTAATGTAAAAATGAGTTGTTGCTATGCAAAATTTAGTACCATAGCAACTAAGTTAAAACATATATAAAATCTGAAAGGGGATTTAAGGGGACGAGCAATCAATTAAAACTCGATTGAAGCATCATATAAATCAAATAAATATAGGACAGCACATGGCAAATTGTGGTAATTATTAGTTATAGTGCGGCAAAAAAAAAATTTCGTAAGGAATTTTTTTTTTTAATCTGTGATTTTCAAAGTATAACTGAGATAGCATGCTATGACAAATTTATTTCACACATTGGTTTTTCTTATCTCTTAATACTCTAGAATAACATGTACTAATTTTTTGTTTCAAAAACGTAGATGTAACTGAAATATAACACAACGTTGATGTCACCGTTAATTACTTATTTATAATTTTTTTTTTTTTTTTTAATTTCAATATTCAAATGCTTAGAGTCCTGGTAACTAAGGGATTTAATATAAATAAGTTATCAATAAATTTCTCCTCATATATATAGATACTAAAATTAAATAAGTTTTCAAGATTAGACAACTAAAATTTTTCCCATTTTGTCCACCTACTGGCCCACTGTGCATGGTAAAAAAATATCGCAGTAATCACTCTGTGAATAAAATGAAATATTATTTTAATTTTAACTGAGAGTCGTTTCGAGGCTATCCCAGTTCAAACAATCATGCACTCTTTAGTTCTTGAGGACTTTATTTCTGTGGCGGTGAACACAACCACAGATTGCTACTCAAATTTCCTATGTACATCCAAAAAGACAATTTCAATCATTCACTAAACTACCGACGTTAAGATAACTGAAGAGTCAGTAAGCATCATGTAGTCGGACTGGCAGAGGACCGCTTATTAGTCAGTCTGAATTACAAATGGGTGAAGCTACCCAACTTAGCAGATGAAATTATTTTAAAAAATCTTAAAAAAGTAAGAGGAAAGTTTCACAATCGCATTCATCAGCCTCATTTTTCCCATGATCCCGCAATTGTTATCACCAAACACCTGAGTACATATTCAGGAACGAATCCCCCTAAAACGCAGTCTTACTCATTCCTTAGATGAACGTTTAAACCCTTATTAAAATACATTAACTTAATGATTTGATTTAATTAACATATCTTAAATAGTTTTTTTGAGTTCGGATAGAGGTGACAGATTTCAGATGACTGTGGCAGATGTTTGAAGGACCGTTGCCGATGCTGTGTACAACTCAGATGTTGCTAAACACATCCACCACTATGGACGGCTGCTAACTCGTATGCATAATCGAAGCCGCCGCACAGTGACTCAAAACAGCAAAAAAATGGTAATAAACCCCTCACAACTTTTCTATAAATTAAGTGCCCTTTTTTAAATAATATTAAATTGCAATAATTTTTTATTTCAAAAGTATAAATAATTGTTTCATAAAACTTTTGTTTTGTATTTTATAGTTAAAAGAAGTAAAAAAATTTGATATTATTTTCAAAGAAATCTGAAAAATGTGAGATTTTTATTTAACTAAAATAGAGTATTTTTAATTTAAATAAAAGTGTATATTTTTTTTAAAGATAATCTTTTGGCTCTATATATTTCAAATTTACTCAAAAGAAAAAAAAGTCTGATTTTTTTGTTTAAATTTAACCCTTTAGCGCCCACCATTGCTTAAAATTTTCAAAAAACTCCAAAAACTTCAAAAAGCAATTGTTTTAGGGCCTAGATTATGAATTAAAAAATAAAATTTTAAAATTTCACTAGCAAACCCAATTTTGTCATTGTAGCATATGTGATACATATAAATTCAGATAGCATTTTGTGTTTCAAAAAGAGGAAACTCTCTTAAATACTTCTAAAACTTACATGTGTTATTAATTTAAAATAAAATAAACAAATAAGCTTTAATATTCGTAAAAAAACAGGAAAAAACTCTCTTTGAAAATACCTTGTCTGACAGCAATCATCCGATTTTTAAAAAGACAATTTTGATGTGTTTTTAAGTCTTGATTATCTAATTATATTAACCTAGCTAAATCAGATCAACAAAAATATGTTGTAAATATGCTACAAAAGGTGTTTTTGAGATCACTGTGTTGACAGGATGGCCATAAAAGGTTTCTGAAGTTATGTAGCAGATCTGCTACACGGGCGCTAAAGGGTTAAAGACTTTTCTAAAAAAAAGGTTGCAAGAAATTGTATTTTTTCTGTTTATATATCAGCTAAAAAAATGTTCCACCGAGTTCCAAAAATATATACATTTTTTCTAGTTAATTAACATTTCTACTTTAAAATTATAAAGGGATTACTGCGGTCTCCTGCGGTATTGGAAGTTATTAAAGAAATAAAAATGTTGATAAACACTTTAAAACCTCGTTTTCCGCCATTTTTAAAAGTATTTATTTGATAAGTACAACATGTTTGAAAAAGCTTAACTGAACAACTTTAGTATTTCCTGTAATATAAAGTTAACTTAGTAATATAGTGTTATTACAGGATGTAACAATGTGACAATTGTTAAAGCCATTACAAAATAAAATTTTAAACAGTGTAAAGTAAAAAAATACATAATGTAATTTAAAATGTTTCTGATTTATTAGTTTTATTATATTGATGGTTCTTAAAAACAATAACAATGAAAAGATTAGATCTTATCCCAAAGATGCGTGAACTAGGAGTGGATAAATTAAGATTATGGAAGGATTTACTTAATGAAATAAAAAATACTGAAGAAGTTCGCAAAGAAAACTTAAAGTAAATTATGATACATTTATACAAAAAGAAAATCGTTGGCTTCAAAGAAATCTTATGAACAATAAAAATAGTCATTTTGGTTCTGGAAGGCCCCATAAGCAATTGAGTGTTCTTGGAGAGCAAAGCAAAAGAAAAAAAAATTAAAAGAACTAGCCACTAAACATCATGAAGCTCTATTTTTAGCTTCTGCAAAAAGTGCAAATGCTGCTGGAGAAAAAAAAAAGCTTCTTTTTTAAAAAACAATATGTCTGATGTTTTAGAGATAGAAAAAGTTGATAAAACTTTGGATAAAACCTTTCCCATCATTATGAGTGTAGAGGAAGCTCTTGCATTAAAAATGAACACTGATCTCAGCGATAAACAATATCAAATGATCAGAAACTCAGCTCTTGTTCACAATGTACATATTTATCCTACCTTGCACGATATTTTGGTGGAAAAATTGAAATGTTATCCTGAGAATATACATTTTTCTGAAATTTCTGCAAAGTGTACTCTTCAAAGCATGTTAGATCACACTGTGAGTAGAATAACTGAAATGATTGATATGCCTTATTGTGGTCAAGGTAACGAAATATTTGGAGTTTTATATGGAAAGATTGGTTTTGATGGAGCATCAAGCCAAAGTGTTTATAAACAGAAATACTTTGAGACAAGCATCACAAGTATAGAACTTAAGAGTGAAGAAAATCTTTTTAGTACAGCTTTTGTGCCTTTATTGCTCAAAGTAAAAGATGGCGAAATTTGGAAAAATGCAAATCCTTCAAGTTGTCACTTTTGTAGACCTCTTCATCTACAATATAAAAAAGAGAGTCCAATTTTATCCAGAGAAGAAGAATCAGATCTAAAAAATCAAATAAATACCTTAAAGACGTTTTGCAAAGTTTTTGATATTGCAGGAAGAAAGGTGACCTTTAATATCAGCTATAGAGTTGATCTTACAATGTTTGATAATAAAGTAGTTAATGCACTTACAGAGACAAAATCCACTCAATCCTGCAATGTTTGCAATGCTAAACCCAACGAAACGAACAATATTGGTTTATTAAAAGCAAAAACTGAGAATGAGTCAGCCTTGGGGCTTGGAATTTCAGCTTTGCATTGCTGGATAAAATGCTTGGAATTTATTCTTCATTTGAGTTATAAAATTGAAATTAAAAAGTATAAGCCAAAAACAATTGAGGAAAAATTATCTGTAGACTTAAAAAAAAAACAGATTCAGGTACTCTTCAGAGAACGGTTAAGCTTATATGTTGACATGCCTAAAACTGGGTCTGGAAATACCAATGACGGCAATACTGCCAGAAGAGCATTTAAAAATAGTAAAGCTCTTTCTGAAATTACTAAAGTTGATTGTGATATAATTGAAAGATTGCATAATATTCTCATAACCATATCTTGTGGATATTCTATTAACATCAATGAATTAGATTTATACTGCACTGAAACAGCTAAACGTATAGTGAGTTTGTACAACTGGTATGTTATGCCTCCCACTGTACATAAACTGCTGCTTCATAGTTCTTCCATATCACATAAATTACCTTTGCCAGTCGGGGTATATTCGGAAGATGCACTGGAGAGTTTAAATAAACAGATAAGAAATTCTAGACTTAAGCACACGGCAAAAATTTCAAGGTTAAAGACAATGATGAATCAGATGCACTACCTTCTACTAAGATCAGATCCAAAAGTATCAAGCATATCTTTTAGAAAACATAAGAGCTATCGAGGAAAACCGTTACCAGATGAAGTTATTAAATTAATTGTAATGTAAATAATAAAATGAATGTAATAAATAGTTTTTTTTTCTCTATGTATCAACCTCCTTTAAAAACCATTTTTATAAAAATATCAAGTAGAGTAATATATCAAGATAATGTGTTTGTCTTGAAGATTCTAAAACTTGAAAAAAAAAATTTTTGTACGCGTATAGTCACCTTAAACGCGCGTATACGCGCATAAGCGCGCGTTATACGCGCATAAGCGCGCGTTATACGCGTCGAAGCTACGCATAAAAAAAAAATTATTAATAAATTTTAAATCTTTGACCCAAAAATTATTATTTTGATATATAACATTATTGATTTACAATTTATGTCAAATTTCATTTAATTTTTACCGTTTTTTGATCGTTCTGAGTCACTGTGCGCCGTTTTCAACAAGTAGCAAAAATTTATCGTAAGCATAATCGAAGCCATAAAAACCATAACATGAATTCCATCGTGACGGAATCACCGATTTGAGCTTATTTTCCACATTTATGTTATAAAAATAAAAAAACTGTAATGTGCATATTGTTATTCCATATGATATATGTGTTTGTCACACATTGGCCTGAAATACTAATACCAAAAAACTATAAATACATAATAATCATATAATATTAATATAATAATATGCGTGACGGAATCACCAATTTATGGACAAGCATTTTATGGTATATTATTATAGTAACACATTTCTGCTCTCCTATTTAAATTTGCTTAACTTCACAAGTGTATGTGTGTGTTAAAATACATACCATTTGCAAATAATTAGAAACAATCATAAATTATTTAATAGATAATACTATATTTATATTAAAGTATGTGTGACGGAATCACATAAATGGTGTGACGGAATCACCTATTAGCCATACTAACAAACACCTACTGTCTACTCACTGTAATATTTCAAAAGGCGAGTCAATAACATGACTACAGAACAGTTAACCATTCTTAATCAAATTAGACAATTAGCATTCATTCAATTAATTAATTAACTATTTTATTTATTAACTATTTAAGCTTTAGGAATAATACTGACAGCATCCACAGTCGGTGGCGTAGAACCAGCATCCACAGTCGGTGGCGTAGAAATAAAATCCATGCTAGGTGTTATAGAAGTTAAAGCTGGAGTGATAGTTTCTGTTGTAGTTTTAATCATAACATGCTGTTTTACATTCACAGCATTTGTGTACATCTTACACTTAACGCTGTTCTGTTGCGGAATAACACAATGAACAGTTTGTGTACCTGGAACAGCCGGTACATCACCCCACAAAATATCAGCATTCAGCTCATTGCATTTGGTTTCAATTTTATTAGGTGAAATGACAGTAACATTTATATTGCTCTGTACAGATTTAACAGCAGCAGAAAATGATAAAGCATCTCGTATTACAAACTTTCTGGATAACACTTGACGATGGGCAATTCGCTTCGCATTGCCACCTAGCGCATCATTTGGCCCTTTGCCATGACTGGTTGCAAAGTAATTCCACTGTAGCTGTAGATCAGAAACTTCCTTCAATTTTTTAGACAGAATAAATACAAATTTACTTTTGTACTGACTACTTGGTCCATCGGTCCATATCTGCACAGTATCAACTGTGGGTAAAGACAGCTTGATAAACTCGAGAATTTTCGCAGTATATGCGGTGACGGAATGTTTTTCATGATCACGACAGTCTGAAACAAATATTTTTGAAATTATTTCAGAGCGATGCCAAATCATAATCGTGTATACAGTTATTTGTTTTTTTTTCCAGTGTACTGACTGGATCTCGTCCTGAAAAGTCGCAGTATAGTTTTCTGCGAAATCCATCTGCAAGATACAAGATGTACTGTCAGGCAACTGTGCGTCAGCTTTCTGTGATTCGTAAGATATCGCTTGTTGACGTTTTATGTAAACATGTTGTAGAAAGGCAATAAGCTGAGATGAGATCAAATCAATTGCATCTTGAACACTACCTTCCTGCAACTCTTTTACTAAATAACTATCATTGTCCTGATTCCACTGATACCAGGTCACTGAATCATCAGTATTCTCAAGTTTACTGGTGAAATTTTCAGTAAAAAGTCGAAAATCTTTGCACATACCGCATTTGTTAAACATGCAAGCTTCTTGCTGTGAATTACATACACAATTTGATACAAATTCATTTGAATACGTCGGAAATATTTGTGGATATTGACGATGTAAACAGTCCAGTAACAAAATAATGTTGCTATGGTATTTGCATCCGCATACGTTTTGTGGCATATCACTGGTTAAAAGTACGTTCTCTGGACGCATCGAGGCAAACTTGGATTTTTTGATAATGTAATTTGGAAATTCAGATTTAAAAGTCTGGTATGCTTCAGCAACAGTCATTACAAGATGACGTTTTTGCATTTTAATTTTGCCGCTATTTGAATAAACTGTAACGACGTCTGCCTTTCCGGGCATTACTCGTGATATACTATCATTATTATAAAAGTTAGTAACGCATGAGTAATCTGCTGTTGTCATTAATGAAGGACCCTTTACTTCAATATTCAAAATATCACTGGCCAATTTTCGAACTACGGCTGCTTTTTTTCGAGGACTTTTGGGAAGAGCGTTTTCCACTCTCCTTCTTGCTTTTCCAAAGGACGATAACGATTTGTAAGGAAGTTCATTTTCGATTGCAGTAAAAGGTGTAGCCAAGGAATGAGATTTATTAACACGCCATTTACGAGTGGCCAGCTTTGCTCGCTTTTTAAAACCAGCTGCCTTTTCGTCGTCCATTTCTGAGCGCCGTCTCTTCTTTCGTAAACAATCGTTTGCTCTAGCGGCTTCGAGCATAGTAGAGTTTTCTTTAACTTTTGCACGGTGTATTCGCTGTCTTTCGACAGCACTCTTTGGTGGCATAATGTTTTAATTAATAATTAATAAATTATATCTACAATAGAAAATTGATGCGGCATAGTTGTAAAGAACAATCCTAATAGTAGATATATTTATTGGCAAATAATATAAAGGTAAAACATTAGAAAACTCCGTACAAATTAAGCATGTAATATTGAAATTAAAAGTGTGTGATTCCGTCACGATATTGCGTGATTCCGTCACGCACATTAAACATTTATTCGAATAAACAATATATCCAATATTCATACAATTTATTCCAAATTTTAAATATTAAGATAATGTGTAGTTATTTACTTTGATGTTTGCCAGAAACAATAATAAAATAAAGTTTTGTAATTATTTCGTGACGGAATCACAGAAAATCAATGAAATACAATATCGATTTAAATTCAATTAAATTATTAAATTTACCTAATAGTTTCTAAAAGCTAATTTTACATATTTACTGTACAACATTTCTTCTTTAAAATGATACCATTCTTACCTGTTGATGTATTTTATAACATTAAATAATTAAAGATATATTGTTGTTGCATTTTCCACAAAAAATTCCCAGGCAATTTGTAAACATACCTCGGCTTCACTAATTACCATAAACATTAATTAGCGAACTTATTTATTCATTTATTTAATATTTTCTTGTGATTAGATACATATTAAAGCTAATTACGCCATAAATATACTGTAAAAAATTAGTTTATAAAATCAAGTTAAGGTTACGATTAGGCTGTGACAATTCCCGTTTTCCGGGAAACGAAAGCGGGAATTTTCGGGAACGGGATTCATTTCCCGGACTTGGAAAAAAACGGGAACGGGAATTCCCGTTCCCGTATTTTAAAAAGCGGGAACGGGAAAATCCCGTTCCTGTTCCCGTTTTTCACCTGGAACGTCTAATATTTCCTGTATTACTTTTCCTGGTATTTTTCCTGGTTTTTTTTCCTGCTTTTTTTTTTCCTGCTTTTTTTTTTCTTTTTTTTTCCTGGTTATATAATTTGTTTTTGTTTTTTTGTGGTTTATTTTGGTTTAGGTGTTTGTTTGTTTTTGGATTCTTTTTTATTTTTTTTTTTTATTTTTTTTATTTTTTATTTTTTAAATTTATTAACTTAACAACAGAAGATTTAGGAAATTACAAAGAATAAATCATGATACTACAAAAAAGAATAAGAATAAAGAAGAATAAAAAATAGTAATAGAATAGAAAAAAAAGAAAAAATAGAAGTATGGAACTGTTCAAGCAAAACCTGGCCAGTCAGTGACGCCTAACCTGTCCAACTCTCTGAAATTCTCCTTCATATAGACTAACATTTCAATGTTTCCTATATTAAGGTTGGTCCTTCGTTCGGAGATGTTCCCAGCAGTGGAGAATACTCGTTCAGAGGTTGCCGATGCGGCAGGGACACATAGGATTTTCCTTGCAAACCTTGACATAAATGGAAACTTCTAACGATTAGTCTTCCACCACTCCAGGACATTGGAATTACGAGGGACAACTGGTTCCTTAACATAGACATCTACCTCACAATTGACCTCTACCATCATAGTTGACTCTGGACCACGTTTTGTGGGGTTGGGTCCATAAGACTCACGCAACATTGCAGCCATTGGATCATCCTCATCCTCATCTATCACCAAAGGGGGTGTTGGAGTGCCAGTTGGGGAACTTCCATCACCATGAGTCAACATAAGGAGTCCTTGAACAACTAAATCCCGTGTGGCGTTGTACTTGTCGTACTTCTTGAGAGCAACACCTTTGTACCTTGGATCCATAAAATGTGCGACAGCATACTCAACTGTGTTTACACCACAGTCGGGGAACCTCGCATCCAACTCAGCCTTCAACGCCCAACCTACTTCACCTACTATCTCATTTGGCGGGGAGCGGGTCAAAGTGTTCAATTTTGCAGAAATTGAAATAAGTTCAGGAATGACGACGTGGAGTGTGGGACCTTTATCAGAACTAGCAAGATCAGAGAAACACTGAAAAAGTTGGAGGACATTGGCAAGGGCAGAAATGACTAGCTTATCACCCATTGATGGAAGAAATTCGTCCAAAGAAGTGTCATTCTCCGCCATTGTTTGCAACGAATCATAAAGATCAAGAACTGACTCAAGTTGTCTGAGGTCAGAATTCCAACGAGTGACAACACGCTGCACAAGTGTGGTACGATTGCAATTAGCTGCTATTGCAATTCGTTTGAGGACAGCAGTAGCCTTGGCGGAATGTGAAAAATGACCAACCGAACGAGACACCTTCTTACTTATTATGGACCAACCTTTGCATTTCTCTAGTGCTTTGGTGACGATGAGATGAATAATGTGGTCGACACATCGGAGGCCAGTGTTGATTTCAGGACAAATATTAACCGCTTTAACCACCGGAGCACCACCATCTGTAATGGCCCACCTAAACACATTCCTACCAAACTCAAAGCTGTCTATGATAACCGAAAGTTTTGAACAAATATTTTCAGCTGTATGTGACTCTGGGAAGGACTCGAGACGAAGCATGAAACGTTTCATAGCAAAATGTTTGTCAATGTAGTGCAGCGTCAGACTTTGAAAGGAAGCATTTGTCTTTGAAGTCCAGATGTCGCTCGTGAACCCAACACCGTCCATATCAGGCTTGTCCTGGTTAATTAGTGTTAAAACCTTCTTCTTCATGAAAGCATATAACCTAGGAATATATTTACGGGACACCTGACGGGCTGATACTGGATTGTACTGACCCTTGGTTGCCTGTCGCATCATTCGAAGAAAAGAGGGATGATCGACAATCCTAAAAGATTGATCACTTTCGACAACAAACCTAGTAACCTCCGTAACAAGACGCACATTTTCAAAATGATCAACAGGCCACTGAGGACGCATACCAAGCTTAGGAACCTTTGGAGAAGGAGCACCAGCAGGAGTGCTAGAAGGTCGCTTTCGCGCAGGAGTACCCCTACCTCTTGAAGGACCGGGTTGAGGATTTTCAATATCGGAGTCGTCATCAGAAGGATCATTTATTAGAAGACTAAGAGACTCAGTATTCTCTCTCTCGTAATCCATATACAACCTCGGGTGAAGAGAACGAAGATGTCGAATCAAAGCAGTCGTACTGAAGAAGTTAGTCTTTAAAACTTTATCACACTCAGAACACTTTGCCTCACTCTCATCGATCTTGATGAAGTAGTTCCAAATAAGAGATCGCTTACCCATCTTAGACAAAAAAGAAGATAATAGCAACCAAATAAAGCAAAAAAAGGACAGCAATGAAGATAACAACCAAAGAAAGCAAAGCAATGAAGATATCAACCAAAAAAAGCAAAGAAAAGATAGAAAATTAGAAATAAACAGTAAACTTACTTGCACACACAGGGGAGCTTTAATAAAAGCTATGTACCTCAAAAAAAAAAAGGAAAAAAGGTTAATTCTAACTAATAACTTATATTCAAAGGAAAATAAGGTAATTAACAAGAAAGATATCAAAGATACTAAGAAAGTTAGTAAAGAAAAGACGCAAGTTAGCAAAGAAAAGAAGAAATTAGCAAAGAAAAGAAGAAATTAGTAAAGAAAAGACGAAAGTTAGTAAAGAAAAGACGAAAGTTAGTAAAGAAAAGAAGAAGTTAGTAAAGAAAAGAAAAAAGTTAATAAAGAAAAGAAGAAATTAGTAAAGAAACGAAGAAATTAGTAAAGAAACGAAGAAAGTTAGTAAAGAAACGAAGAAAGTTAGTAAAGGAAAGAAGAAAGTTAGTAAAGAAAAGACGAAAGTTAGTAAAGAAAAGAAGAAGTTAGTAAAGAAAAGAAAAAAGTTAATAAAGAAAAGAAGAAATTAGTAAAGAAACGAAGAAATTAGTAAAGAAACGAAGAAAGTTAGTAAGGAAAAGAAGAAAGTTAGCAAAGAAAAGAAGAAAGTTAGCAAAGAAACGAAGACAGTAAACTACTTAAAAAAATTATAATTAGGCCTTAAACCTAATTATAATTTTAAATTATTATAATATTTATATATATTTACCTTATAGTTATAGTAGTTTGTTCCTAGTATTAGTACCAAATTTATAACATAAATCTTAAAATCTTAAAATAAACGGGAATATATGCGCGCGAATCATAAAATAGCGGGAATCGCGTAAAAAAGCGGGAAACTTGGTAAAAAGCGGGAAACTTGGTAAAAAGCGGGAAACTTGTAAAAATATGGCTTTTCCCGTATTTCTTATATTATATTATAATATATAAATATATATATGAATTAGAATTATATTTCATTATATTTTATTACTTTTTTAATAATTTTAAAAAGAGCATTTTAGTTTGTTCAATTATTCCCAGTGGGTTGGTCTTTTGACATTTCTTCAAAATTCAAAGTGGAAATTAAAGTCTACACTTGGATATAATGCCCATGGGGCTAATTTCCACTTTGAATTTTGAAGAAATGTCAAAAGACAAACCCAATGGAAATAACTGAACAAACTAAAATGTTCTTTTTAAAGATTTTTAAAAATGTAATAAAATAAATATATATTTTTAAAATGATGATGATAATGATAATGAAAATATTATATATTATATATTATAATATAATAATTACGGGAAAACCCCGTAACATCGAATGACGTACGGGAACGAGAACGGGAATTTCCTGTTCCCGTATTTTATTTATAACGGGAACAGGATCCCGTTCCCGTATTTTAAATACCAAAAGCAGGAACAGGATCCCGCTCCCGTAGTTCCCGTAAATACGGGAACTTGGCGCACTCTAGTTACGATTTTCGTGGAATTCATCATTAATGTTTTTAATTGAAATAGTCTGGTGTACAATTTAACCAAGGAAATTAGAAGTTATTTGGAGAAAAAAAAAAAAAAAACCTTCAAGTATGAGCATCAACAAACGAAAATTACCAAGGTAATACTAATGTATATGTTTGTGTGTTTTTTCCGTTCAATTCCTAAATACATCCGTAATTGGATTCATGAACCCCCTAATTACAGAAGAAAATAAGCAGCATTTTTTTAAATGAAAGTATTAGGAAATTTTTCAAGTCCGTTCCATTCGTTCAGTTACTTAATTTTGAGTGATTTTTGTCCTTAATTAGAGATTTCTATTATATACATATATATATATATATATATATATATATATATATATATATATATATATATATATATATATATATATATATATATATATATATATATAATTTATTTACCCATGCTATATGTTTATAACTTTTATCTTAAGCAATAAGTTAAAAGTTTAAAATTAAAAGTGAAGAACAGTTTCATTCCCTTTTGTTTATAATCGCCAAAAAGAGTGGAGAACCGGGGTATCGATCCCCGTACCTCTCACATGCTAAGCGAGCGCTCTACCATTTGAGCTAGTTCCCCCATGCAAATCAAGGAAAGTTTACTTAAAAATTTTTAATTTATTTTTTAATTATTTTTTTTTTTTAATGGAAAATTTTTATGATTCTTCATAATAATTCGAAACTCAATATTTTCTAATAAAGTTTCTAAAATAACGATAGCAAAACTGCAAATACCGCGAGGATCATCAACATATTAGAAAAATAACTGGTAATATTGATAAAAACAGTTGGCGAACTGCATATCACTCTTTACCCTCTTCGGCGCACTGAAAGAGCATATCACTGAAAAGCAAGTGAAACACTATCGTCCTTTTAGCTCGTCTAAAACATCTTGATCTCCTAATATGTGGTTGCTGCCTGTTTTAGAACAGCTTTGAGTCAAAATTTAAAACAAAATATTAAACTTAACTTACCATTACCATACCATTAACATATCATCAGCAATGGCAATAAAATGCAATGCTTTCTTAACCACTTTTACCGTTCAGCTTTATATCATCTTTATTATTTTAATTAAGCTTTAAATGCAAGAAAAAACTATAATTGTTTAGTTTCACACCGGTTTTTACAAATTTTTTGACTGCCACAAAATAACATATATTACACATATATATAACTTTTACTACGTAATATTCTTTTGGAGGTCGTCATCTTTTCCCACAAATGGGGATGATAATCTCGAGATAACTGTCTAAAGAAACAATTTTTTAATGAACTTTTTTTTCTGTTTGTTTCAGTTTATTTTGTTACATAGTGATCCATTATAACATTACGTCATCGTCTGATAAAATTATTTTTTGTATGACAGTTATAGAGTAAGAATTCGATATTTTTTAAAAAGTGCGTCATCTTTACCCTTTCCTTCCTCCCCCCCTCCCCTCCCCCCTCCCCCCTCCCTTCTTTCCCAAATTAAATTTTTTACTTAAAGTTGAAGTAAGTCGTTGGGAAAATATGAAAGAGAAACACCTGATGTAGGTGATTGGTGATTGGCTGATCGAATATTTTCATATCTTAGGATGATTTTACTGTAAGTACATCTTTTTTACAGTACGCATTACAACTGTCTAATGCATACTATAAATACTCATGGTTCTCGTATTGAGAAAAATAACGCTTTTTTATATTTTTTGCTTATTGAAAAAATGATAATTCGGTATTTCTTTCATAAAAGTTAAGCGAAAGGAGACGGACTTTAATCACGCACCGCACGAAAGTTTTTGGAAGAGTGAGGCTTTCTAAGAATAAAATTGAATAACTTATGACGAATAAATTAAAACGAAACTAAAAAATGCTTCAAACTTTTTCATTGACCATTTCATTTTTTTTTCATCGGATCTAACCCGCTCTTTTTTTTAGGGTTGAGAACACTCTTTTTAAGTCTGAGATAATTACGCACCATACGGGCAACGCTTGCATTTCGTTTATAAGTATACGTTTGGTAAAGAACTATAAAAAGATTGTTAAGAAATCGGATAAAATCGGAAAAATTGTTACATAATTGGTTATGCTGAATTTTTAGTAATATATTTTCATAGCATTGTCTATGCCACGTTGTTTTATTGCATAAACTAATCATCATTAAGTGAATAAAGTTTACATATCGCGAGGTTAGAATCATTTTGTTCTATCTTCAAGTTTAAGCGTTGGGAGAAAGTTTTTAATTTTTTAAAAACTTTCTCCCAACGTAAAAATTTTTTAAATTTTAGCTTTTATTTTTAAAAAAATAATAACTTATGCTTTAAATAATTTATGTTTAAACAAATTATTTAGAAAAAAATTAATAAAATAATGCGTATTTTTAAAGTTATTATTACTAACTAAAATTAATAACTCATTTTCTCCCAACTTTTAAAATTGGAGATAGAACAAAATAATTCTAACCTCGCGAAATGAAAAAACAGATAAATGACTAGCACACCCGCCATTTTATATTCTATGACATAAAGAGCTACGACATAAATACCTAGAAAGTTTATTTTATTATTATAAAGTTTAGTTTTTATTATTTATTTTATTATATGCTTCAATCTTGATAAAAGACTGTCGGTAACAAAGCGTTTACAAAAAAAACTGCAGCGTGCCTATTCTTCTATCCAGAAGAAAACGTTTTATTTTAAGCAGCTATAGCGTTGTGCATTATACGCCGTAAGCTCCTTAAAAACTACCCCCTCCTTGGTTGCTATAGTGATCCTTGCTATTTTCTCACCTTTGTTTGCAGTTCCTTATTTCAAGCTATCAAAAATATAACCGAAGATTTTGTAAGCGAAAAAATAACTTTTAACGAGATTGTTTTCATTCTTCAGGGGGAAAAAAAATTGTTATATTGAATACTAAAATAGATAATTAATCAAATTTATTCAACTTTTTTGCTGAATAGTTACATAAGTTCAAATCAAATATCGGAAATAATAATCGTGATAATGATTGGCTGATTTTTATACGCTGCGTGCAGCGTGTTTCCAGACGCTCAAATGAAATTCCACCCACTATTAAAGCTTTAAGCGGTTTAAAAAAGTATTAGAAAAAAAAACTTCTTTTGAATAGAGCCTGCATAAATCTGTAAACTTTGTAATAAATGACGCTCGAAGCAATTTTCAAAACATCTGGCTTCCATATTCCATGTTGGAGGACGTTTTCCCTATATTTTTTATGTTGGAGGACGTTTTCCCTATATTTTTTATTCTTTTATCTTCCTCAAAAAAAGAAGTCGTGCTGTAAGTTAACATTACATCATCAATAGCCGCAAAAAGTTTCAAATACCTAAGGAAGAATTTTAAAGAAAAAAAAATTAGGTTTAAATATGAAAAATAAACTATTGATGTTTATACAACCTATGATAGTAAAATAAAATGATTTGGAGAATGTTTTTGTAGAAGAATTTGTGAAGTCTTTAAATGGTTCTCCAAAGTTTATGATTAGTTTATCGAGTGGCCGAGTTATTTGTAGTATTTTAACCTATCTTTTATTTTTAATTTAAGTTTTGAAAATCTGAACACAGTTCTGTCAAAGATACTACAAACATAACCTGGCAATAATTTAAAATAATGCTGCTATTTATTTCGACTAACACCTGTAGTAATGCCGTTTTTAAAAATATTTTAAAAAATTCGAGAGATGCGGGATGAGTAAAAGCAATTCGAGAAATATGCAATGATACTGGAAATTCACTGCGGACAAGTAGAATAGAAAATCTTTAAAATTTTGATTTTCCTCACGTGCCAAGCGTTCCGGGGAAAATCGAAGTAATTTCATATGCAACCAAGTAAAATACAAGGGGAATACTCGATTATGATAAACCTCTCCAACACGTAAATTTGATGAAGCTGAAAAGAAATTTTATTTGAATAAGAGAAGACATATTGGTCCAGAATTGATTATAAAAATTGTGTCTGCTTTGTGTTGTTATATTTCAAACTAATGGACTTACCGTGTGAGGTCCTGTGCGACGGGGAGTGAAAGTTGGTTTAAATTTTCAGTTTGAGTAATTATAAGCGGAGCACGTGCAATCAGAGAGTGGTTTACATAAAGAGCAACTTTATTCTACATTTGAGTTATGCAAGGCCATCTTGCAACTTAACGCTACGTCGAACACAAAGTTGTATATGAAGTATTGAGCAAATTACACTTTCGAAGCCTGATAACTGATTTGAAGTCTCTATCACTGACCATTCAAAACTACTCGATAATTTTTGTCCTATTTTTGAAATTAAATTTGGAGTTTTGAAAATAATTCGTTATCAAAATGATGTTCTTAAGCTCGACCGCGGATGACGTTACAACAAAAACGATTTTTGGGAATCAGAGGGTATTGTTAATGAAATGATTGGTCTTCAGAACTTACCTTTTAATTAGGCTTCTTTGCTTAAAAATATCGTTTGAACCTCCATCTTGAATTCATCGAACATCTCAAGGTGCAATGACTTTTCAATTAAATTTTTTCACATGCACTTAGTTGTCGAGTCATTCCATCAAGTTTTTGGTTTCGTATTGTACTTTAAAAAATTACAAAATTTAAAGTTTAAAATTTTGTTAGAATATTTTTTTAAATTAATTCTTATGGACAAGCAGAAATAAAAGTAATTTCTATTAATAATGACTAAAAATGCTTTTAATTTACTTATTAATCCAAAAAACGATAATTGTAAAATAAATAAATAAAAAACACCAAAACTTGCTCATACTTTATTTGGTTATTTTCTCAACATGCATAGAAAAAATTTCGAATGGGAAAATTTTCGGTTTTTATTCAAAACGAAGTTTAAAAAAATATTACTTATATAATATTTATTATAGCAATTTTTAGCTACAAAAATGTAATTTATTATGATTAATTGGTGTTAATTAAATTGTGATTTTATCAATCATTTGCGTTAAACTTCTTTTAAAATTTTGCGTTGAAGCAAAAGCCAAACAAAAGTGTAAAAGTAGAATTTCTACGTTTTCGAAGGCTAAAGGAGATGTCTGTTATCTAAACGCACGACTATCTACGATTTCTACTCGTGATTAGCTTTATTATAGCTTTGTATATTTACCACAACTTTCTACTAGATTTTAATTATGTATCATAAAGCGTAAAAAACTATCAAGAAATACCAAATGTGGTATTTTTTGATAATTTAAATAAAAAAAGAGGTCAAAGCAGTTGAAAACCATCATCTAATAAATTCTGGGATAATGAAGATAAACGTGATGATTATGAAATTGATAATGGCGATAAAGAAGAAAACGTTTCTGACAGCCTTTTCAGGAGCAATTCTTTTAAATTTTCATGATTTCACGAAAAAAACATTAACATTTGCTGTAATTCTAATAATTTTACATTCTACCCAATTCTACCCCTTTCAAAGTCAAATCTTTCAAGAAAGGGATTGAAGAATTTATTTAATGGAAAGATGCAAGCACATGAAAATATATTTGCATAACAAAGTTCAATTCAAAAGGTAGTTCATGCTTTCAAAGAAATGATAATTTTCTTTCGCGTATACACTCCAATAGTAGAGCAATAATATTAATTACAAACTTGACGCACTTGCGTTTTTTTGATATTTCTGACAACTAAACAAAAAAGCAAAAAACAAATCTTAAAAATCTTTTGGAGCTATGTTAACAATACTCATGGTAACAGTAGTTTGACATCTAATAAATTCTTCAAAAGTAAAAAACTTTCAAACTTCAAACGTTACAGAAAATATTTTATAAAAAAAGGTTGATGATTAAAAATAATTTTAAAGTTACTCGGTTGTAATTTTATGCCCGGTTGTAATTTGATACCCGGTTGTAATTTTGTACCCGGTTGTAACTTTTTGTTTTGCTTTGTTTACTTTTTTACTTGCAGATCGTTGTCAACGGATTTTCGAACGTTTGCTTTGATTGTTGCGGTTTTTGTTTACAGTACTCTTAAATCTATTGACTTTTTTCCCATTACATTGTCAGTGCTCATTACTATCTCTGTTTTTGTATCTGCTGATGAGAATAGAGAATCGTTTTTTTTTGAGCCAATGACGCACGACGTGTGGTTTTTAGGCGCTAAGTTCGTGTACGTAAGAAATAAGGCTTTTTTTACGCTTTTCCAGAATTTCGCATCTTGTCTGGCATAAATAAAAACGTTGTAAATCCCATTGCTGATCTGAAGCAGGCGAAACCAGTTATTTAAACGGTGAACGATAGTTTCACTATAAAAGAATAAAAGCGCTGCATAAACAAACGTAACATCAAAATTTTGTGGACCAAGTCAGTGCACAAAAATGTGTGCTGAACAAAAACTAAAAGCAAAAAGATACTTCTCACCTTCCTCTAATACCGTAATTGCCAGGCATCCAAGAAATCGTGTACAGCAGATGTAACGCGTCACGTGGTACGACTGACAAAATGAAAACAATAGCAATTGTAACAATCATTTTCATCACCTTTAAGTCTTTCATTGGCTGTTTATTCGGACATTTTTGTAAAAGCGCTGTTTTATTACAACGGCAAAGCTTTAGATACACTGCAACTGTAGTTGACGAAAATACAAGAACAAAAAGGATTATCTTCATTAACGTGAGCACAATTAGCGGGTACGCGTAAGAAGGCGAGTTTACAGGTAGAACAGTGCAGATTCCGCTCTTGTTAACATAAAGTGCGTTAGCATAATACGATTCCCATAAAAAGGAGACGAGTACAGTTACAAATATAGATACGTGTATGCTTTTTCTTTGAAAACGACTTTTCAGAGGAAAAAGAATAAGTCTGCATCTATCGATTGCCATTACAAGTATAATTCCAGCAGATATAGTGGTAAAAACACGAAACAGGTAGGGGAATATTTTGCAACCAACCCATCCAAAGTCCCACCGTTTCCAGCAAACTAAAGTCCAATAAATAAAAACTGACGGGCCAAAAAACGAGCATAACGCATCAAATACTGCAAGATAACAAATTAGCAACTGTGTGATGGTTCCTTTCTTCCATTTCGACCGAAATATAGCTAAAACCAAGATGTTACCCCCAAGTCCAATAAGTATCACTGTGATATATCCAGCAATCAATAGAATGTCGATAGGTTTTAAATTACACTCTTGTGCTCTTGGCTTGGTAAAATTTGATCCCTGAAACGTCATTGGTTGCGGAACGGTAAGCAGGTTCATAACGTGTTTATCTTTCTACTAACTTAATGCAAATAAATTAAAATTTTAATAAAAACGTTGACATAATTATATTTAAGATTTCAATCAAATGCTGATCAATACATGTCGGCTGAAAAAAAGTTGTAAATTGATTTTTTGCTAGAAGTCATGTTTTAGAACCGTTTTTATACCAATGATATATTAAAGATACTAGAAGTCTAACTTCGATCCGAAAGTTGAAGCCGTGGAAGCCATTTCTAATTCGGGCAAAAAGCTTATCTACCTATATGACATTTTAAAAGTTAAGATTAAAATTTTAACATTGAATTCATAAGCTTCGTATGGTTGTTCTAAAAGATACATGAAAGGAAGTGACATTTTTTCACTGATTTCCAGTTTTTAACTAAGAATTTTTCATAAGGTGGACTATCGCATTAAAACGTGAGAAGTCTACTACATTAAAGCACTCGGTTTTTTGCAGAAATTATTTTTTACTTATTTAAGCCATTATTAAAACGAGTTTTCGAATGATCTTTAATTTATTGAGAAATTTAGATGCTCTCAACATTCACTTTTACTTTTATTTCACACGTTGGATATAGCACTTGCCCTTATTACAAATGGCGGATTAAATTTGCAAACAAAAAAAGCGGCTTCACTTTTCGTCCATTAAAATCCCGCAGTTAGACATTTAGTATATATAATATATCATTGTTTTATACAGTGGTTTCTAAAATGTTGGCGCATTGGCGTTTTTTGCTTTTATCTTGTTTTTTGAAAGATCATAAAAAAGAAGCCATATTTGATAAAGAAATTTGTCACCAACACTAGTGAATTACTTTTCCCTTATGCAGGATTAAAGTCATCGAGAACAGTCTTTTTCGTCAAGAAAGTGAAAATCCAAGGTTAAGTTTTCGTGAACTTAAAACTTTAAATGGAATTCAAAAAAAAAAAGAGAGAGCTTCTTCAACATCAGAAATTTTTTCTTATGAAAAAATTGGTGCGTACATACAGCCGTTAGAAAACCAACGACGACGGGTCCAGGTTAAGGTAGTGTAAGGAGCAAGTAGCTTACAACGATGAACTTTAAAGCGATAAGCAGGTAAAAGTAATGTTCTTATCAAGAGATTTAAATCCAAAAAGCATTATAAGTGATTTGTTCGTACCTTATTTTGTAAAGTTGAAAAGTGGTGTTGGACTTAAAGGTTGTTTTAAACTTAGTGGAATAGGCTTGTGTAAAACTTATACAAGCAAAATCAAATAATACATCTACAGAGAAACGCTCGAAAACAGCAAAGTTCCATCAGCAGACATGCTGATTAAAAGGAACGAAACCAAAAAAATGGTAGTTTCAAAAAGATACAGCTTACACACAGTTTGAATGGAAAAAATTAAAAAAAAATTTAATACTAACTTGTTTATAAGATTTGAAACCAATCGAATCTATTAAAGCTTAGGTGGGTATATAATTAGCTAAGATCTGAATAAGTAATTTAAAAAAAGAACTAAATACCATTTGGAGTAGGGTTCCAACCAAACTTTGCAACAATCCTGTTAAGTCAATGCAAAAAAAGATTCCATACCTTGCAACTAAGCACGTGGATGATGTTTTAAATGCTTTTGAAGTTTGTTGTTGTTCCAATTTTAACTTATCGCAATTTTTTAATTGACATTTATCTTATCGTGTTCGATATCATTATCTTATCGTGTGCGATATCATTATCTTATCGTGTTCGATATCATTTTAAAGTATTTTTTTTTTTGAAAGACCCTGATGCAAGATTTTTTAAAAATTATTTCTTGAAATTTGAAAGATTAGGGCATTACTTTCTTTATCTTTTATTTTATGCTACTTTAAAAAAAAAAGAATTTTAATACACCTATTTTTTGAAATCACTGTATATGCATGTGTGTGTGTATAGATGTGTGTGTATATATATATATATATATATATATATATATATATATATATATATATATATATATATGTATATATATATATATATATATACACACGCACACATATATGATTGAGATATGCACAAGCAATTTACATGTAATTCATGTTATTGATTTATAACGAATTAGTGCAATTTTTTTCTTGTCTTTTCAACATTTCACCAATATAAAGTAGTTTGCGTCATTTGTCCAACAACTGATACAAAAGCATATGTTGTCATTCTCGTGTGTTTTTGTTAATTTTGTTAAACGAGACCATTTTTTTGCTTTGAGGTTATTTTTATTTAAAATTGCTCTTTCTTAATAAAAGATAATTCCCCAATAAAGTAATATAGTTATTTCTACCTGGCAAAGCGAAAATATTTTACGATTCAATGTGCATTAATTCTTCAAATATCACGTGTTACTGCAGGAATAGTAGTCATACACTGGAATATTATTGCAAAAATAAATTGCACCAACGGGTGAACATGTTTATCAAACTTTCAAAATGAATTTGAAACTGAGTTGATGTCAGCTGCTTATTATTGATTGCAGGAATTTTTTTAATTTTTGTCGCCATTTTCTTTAAACATTTGTCAACAACGGTGAACCCCTTTTTTGCTTTTTTCAAGAAAGTTGAACAAAAACTCAAAGCAAGCTTTTACTTTTTACAGCAATGTAAATTCAAATTTAATTCCAACTTAATCCAAAAATTTATTATAAAACAACTCACATTTAATTCTTTATAATTCAATTACTGGTCAAATGAGACAAAAAAGAAAATTGATAAATTAAATTTCCTTTATGCATTATGGAATAATATACTGCTAGTTCTCGCCAATCATATTGTGGATTCCATAGAGATATTGTTTAATAAAGACGGATTACTATTTTTAACTGATAAGGAATCTTTCCATGGCTGACCTCCTGATGATATTACTCGTCATAAGCGTTAATCCATCGCTATAAATCAACCTAAAACTGTGTGTCGAAGATCCAGAATTCAATGCGTGATCCAGAAAGAGCTATTTAAAATAAACCTGGAAATATACATATATTTTTTTTGTACATTAAAATAAACATTAATTGTTGTTTAAGCACGCAGTTACTTTTCAGATATGTAATAATAAATTTGATTTACTTTAACCTAATAGGTTATCTTTTGTAAACACTGTTAGCGTTATTTTCATGTATTGTTTTATGATAAATGCACGTTTTTTCCCCTAAACTTTTAATTTTTTAAGTTTATTTTGATGCACTAATCAAATTATTTTTCATATATATTACAGTTATTTCTCATATATATATATATATATATATATATATATATATATATATATATATATATATATATATATATATATATATATATATATATATATATATATATTCCTATTAGAGTTATTTCTCATATATGTACTATTAAAGTTAAATTAAAATCGTAGAATTGAAGAAGATAAAAATTAATAATTGCTCGGGATAAAATAATATCATCGTATTAAGCCTGTTGAATCAAACCTCAATAAATATTTGGTATTTTTTCGTTTAAATGGTTCACCCAAGAAACAAAATCTTTCACCTTACAAGCTATCTTTTTATCTATTAGATCATCATGTTGCAGCAAGCTTATTCAAGTCTTAGTTTTTAATTTAAAGTTACTTATTAAAACTGTTTTTAACAAATGCAAAAACTTATTTGTTAATAGGAAAATAATTTTGTATAAAAGATAAATAACAGTTTCTTAAATTAAAAATATTTCAAACAACAAAAAAAAGAACAAAAAATAATTTAATCTGTTTTTTAAAATAAAATATTTCTGTAAATTTTTCGTAAATTACACAAGTATTTTCTTCCAAATTTGGAAGTTAGATTGATTCCAGGAAGATGCATTTTCGACTGCTGATTGTCAATATTATTTGTTTTGATATTATGTTTGTTTTTTAAATTATATTTCATTCGCAATTGGCACGCTCTCAAAGATTTCATGGCCCATCCCGAAAGTTTTCTTACTGAGAAAAGATCCTGAATATGGTTTCTGTTGTTTTGAAAAAACATCCGTTAAAAGAATCGAGTTAGTTAAATCTTAATCTTAGCTCCTGAATCGACATCGTGTTTGCTCAATAGATTAGTGTTTGTATGTTATAAGATAACTGGTTAAATTTATCAAATTTCCTCAGCCTCATTTTCAGGGAAATCTTCTCCTGCTTTTGTAAACAATCGCGCTGAGAACGAGGCCGAGGATTATCAACAAAATGAAATTTAAAAAACTGGAGTAAAAAAAAAATGATAACTTACTTTTAGGTCATTCAAGTTTTCTCTCTTTTTTATTTATGATAGTAAAGACGTATTTTTCTCTCATATATATATATACGATAGATATAAAACCATTATTTTTCATGCATCTATTAAAACTGAACTTGAATCAAAAAATTTGTATTGAATTTCAAATACCTCGAGAGGTTGGGAAGTTTAAAATCATGCGATTAGATATTGCTCTTCAATGTAAAAATATTTCTTATGAAAACGTTTTTATGAAAAAAAAGACAGACATGTCTTATCGAAGAAACCATGGTTTTATTGTCGCAAATATATAAGCCACTCCAGCCATCGTTTTCGTGATATCCTTACATAGTGGATAACAATTATGAGCTTTTAAAAAGATTTGATTATTCTTTTTCTTTGGTAGCCGAATATGTAAAGCAATTTACTTGAATAAAGAAAAAAAGATTTAACGTATACAATATGTTTTTCACACCAACCATATCACAACTGCTTTTTCGGTTTTTTATCAGAATAAGACAAATTTACGGATTTGCATTGAGGTTAATTGCTTCGAACAAGAATCCATTGAAAGCAATCTGATTTTATCAACTGTTTACAGAAAATCAGAGAACAACGCAGCTCCTTATGTAAGTTTGGTAGAAAAGGTTCTAAAATTTTATCTAATTATCTTATAACTGTTGGGATTTAATCTCATTTAATCTCATTAGAACTGACCGAATTATTGTTTATTAAAAACTGGTGGCCAGAGCAGTGCTAACAGACGGTTGTTTAGACTGAAGTATGTAAAAAAACGCTTTAAAGATCCAGAGGTATTAGGCATTTAAAACAACGTATTTAAATTTTTTACTTCGTTTGTCATCACAATTACTTCATTTGAGAAGAAACTCAATTTTTATGTTTAAACACAAAAGATATTCGAGCTTTATTATCTTTATCTTTACTTTCCTTTATCTTTGAAGCAAAAACGGTTTATGAGAAAATTAAATCAACCACTTGAGACATTAATTTGTTTGGATTAAAAAAAAAAGCATTTGAAACACAATTTATTTTTTACATAATACAGTGATTTGTGCCGCTCGTTTTGCTAACAATGGTATTGTAAGCCAATAAACTTAAGTAAATTTGATAAAATTTAAGAACAAATGTTAACAAAAACTTCGTAATTAAACTGTGCAGTTTGTGACCTAGTGTTCGTTGAGTCAGAAAATAATTTTTTTACAGGATAATTTAATTCGTAAAACTGCCCACAAATATCTCGCATGCTTGCAATAATACCTTACAAATATATGTCATTTTTAAACGCTCGAAATGCATCAATGCATGCTCATGAACGAATTTTTAAAAATAAACCAAAGGAAAATATAATTTAGGGAAAATTTTCGTATCGCGGCACCGTTGCTGCGTGCATCACTCATCCAATACTGAATGTGTCATACGTTCAAAATCCAACAGCAACCCTGAAACCATTTTTTTATCCACTTTCTTATTACAAACTTTAAAAAAGGAACGAAAAAAAAAATCAAATTGCACATCAAATTCAATTGGGCCATAAGCGCAAAAAGTTTCATCACGGCAAACAAACAAAAAACATTTTTAAGCTGGTATAAAATTACTCGCAAAAAAAAATTACTCTATTTTTATTATAAATAAATTATATCATAATAAAAAAATTATAATTTAATTATATTAATATAAATATTTACTTTAATAGTTTAAAAAAAAACTTTTAATTATTACGTTTCAAAAACAAAGTTCATTAAATTTTGCTCTCAATGTTTGATCGACAGTAAGGGATAATAAAACTACACGTAAGATATAGCACGATAAAGGTATAGTACGGTAAAGATAATAACTCATTATATGACTCCGAGATAAGACACGGTAGATAATGTCGTCACTGTAAAATATGACACTGGCGATGGTTTAAATTTTAAATTTGTTTATCAGCGTATATATTTTTTTTTTATTGAAATATTTTCACTTTCTTATTGAATGCGATTCCCAAACAATTTCGCCTTTGACTTTAATATAAAACCACAGTCTGCATTTGATAATAAACAGTTTTAATTGATATTGCATAAGCTGTAATTATTACAATACAAATGTAACGATAATTGTTAAACTAAGTCTTACCAAGGTGAATAACAAAAATATTTTATGAAAAAAAGTCAACTTTTGATATACATTTCTCATCTACGACACTTTCAACTTAAAATTAGAAGAATAGTAAATGCATTTGTAGAAGAAGAAAAGCCATTATTGTAGAGGAGTCATTACAGTAGAACAGCCATTATAACAGAAGTGCCATTGTAGTAGATGAGTCATTACAGTATAGGAGCTATTATAGTAAAAGGAGCTTAAGTTCTACAAGAATAGCATCTTTGAAACTCTGTCATGAAATTTAAGCGCTGCTTTGACTGATTTTACTTTTAATCAAGGTAAATTTGACCCCTGTATATTCTGTTTCATTCCAATTTTGCGTTATCGTAACTCTCCTGGTTTCTTCAGAATAAAAGCTTTTCCGCTGATCAAAGTGCGAAATCTGACTTTCGAACGTTCCCAAAGATTTGAACCTGCAATGCAACATCATCTTCAAACTTTTCCAAAAATTGTCATACATTTTACCGTAAATAAATACGTTGTAAATTCCATTACTGATTTGAAGCAGGCGAAGCCAGTGGTTTATGTGACCAACGCTAAAAATACAAAAAGAAAAATACTAAAACATATGACACGTGTAATGACATCACCCATTTATTTCAGCATTTGGTTAGGACCAGTTTTATTTTCGGAGCTTGGTTTTCGAAACGTCGACCGATAAGAGTAATCAGAACGAAACGATCGGTAACTCGATATTTCAAAACCAGATCGTTCCTATGTTTCATTCCCATATTTAATTCAAATTAAAATTTTGAAAAGTAATACGGTAAGAGTTAAAAGAAAACGCAGGGTTTAAATGTCTTTTTATTTTTATTTTTTTTCCTACGATAAAAAATTAAATTAGAAAAAAAAAAAATTATTATTCACACACGGTCCGCAAAAAGTTCTACTCCAGCGTAAAATTGTTTGAGACTCTTTTTTCAAAGTTGCAAATCACAAAAGTCAATTGAATAGCAATTTGATTTAGAAGTTATGAATTATTTAGAGAGCTCAAACCTTCAGTACGAATCTTTGTTCAGCACGAATCTTCGTAAAGAGTTTAAGAACTTCCTCAGTATAGATTTGCAAAAGGTTGCCATGATACCTTGATGTCTGAGATCTCGGACCCTTAAATCTCTTTGTCAAATTTTCCAATAGCGAAAATACAAAATAATAATTAAGACGGAAACAAAAAAACAGTTGTTTCACTTTATAATCTATTCAAACTAATGATACTGCATCTGATGGGCATTTTAATAGTGACATAGCAAGGGACTGGGAACTAACTTGAGTATTTTTCATTCTTTTCTAAACTATTGTGCAAAGGATTATCAACTCCTATCCGTAACTCACTCGAACCCAAACTTTATTACGCAATCAATTTGTAAGTTGAGGAAAAAACTTTTTTCGACGAAGAAAAGTGAAGCATCTGGTAAGTAGTCTGGTAAGTAGTCCGTTAGAAATAACTCAGCAAGAAACCTTACTAAAAACTATTTCAGATGGTTAGCAAATTACTCATCTTCCTGGAAAAAAGAACAAAGAATTTAAGACCTGATTACAGGATGTTTGTGACTTCACTAATCAGAGAGTTCACCAGTTCTTAAAGTGTAAAACTGAAAACGAAACTTATTCCCTCTGCTTCATCCATTACAAAGACGCTTCTGTTAAAAGGTCGAACAACTTTGATCGAACCTGCTAAGCAATTACTAATCAACACCAAATCATTGGGAATCAAATTAATTGATAATCATGTCAAGTTTAGATGTAAGAACAATCAAAATTATAAGGTTAATGAAGGAACTGATGAGGAGTATGAGCACAAGTCAATCGAGTTTGAATGTTCCAAATTTAAAAAGAGGTGCACATATTTTAGCCAATCAGAATAGTTCATGTTTTTTTTTTTGATTTTTTCTAGTTTGTAACATATCGCGAGGTTAGAATTATTTTGTTCTATCTCCAATTTTAAAAGTTAGGAGAAAATGAGTTATTAATTTTAGCTAATAATAATAACTTTTAAAATACGCATTATTTTTTGATTTTTTTTTCTAAATAAATTGCTTAAACATAAATTATTTAAAGATAAGTTATTATTTCTTTAAAAATAAAAGCTAAAACTTTAAACAATTTTTACTTTTAGAAAAAATCAAAAACTTTCTCCCAACGTTTAAACTTGGAGATAGAACAAAATAATTCTAACCTCGCGATATTTCAAATAGGTTAGGAATTCTTTCTTGGACAATTCTTTTTGAGCTTAAGATAAAGCTTCCAAACATCTAATAAGCATGAAAAAAGATGGTGGTGAAAGATTCTGATTGATTTAATGAGACAAGCCAATGTCAAGCTGTGCCTCTGCAGGGGTTTCCAGTGGAGCTTGAAACGTTGTGACAGACCGTCCGCATTCTTCATCCGAAATTTTTTAAAACCCTCCTCTTTGTACAATAAAACAATGAGAAAATTATAAAGTGGATATCTCAATCGAGAAGATATATCTTGAAAGTGAAGAATACGAAAAGAACAAAATAACTAAATAAAAATCATTTAAAAAAAAGGTTTGAATAGAAAAAAAACAAAAAACAAATTAAAAAAATATTTGATGTTTAGTCTTTCAAGAATAAAAATTTTTATAAAAAAACTCTAATATAAAATTCGGGTTATAAAAAAAATGTTGATGTTCCGACAAATATTTTGAAATTACCGATAGTTTACTATTAATAAAATCCTGAACGTTCGATGTTAATGACCGAAAAGTCCGATAGTTTCATTCCGGTTCTTCCAAACCTCTAAAGACCGAGCCTTCCAATTTTTTTACATATTTGAAATATACTACAGTTTGTAAGAACTATATAAAGGATTTATTTAAGAATTTTATATATATATTTACATAATTCTTACATAAAAGAAATTACAAAAGATTAATAAACTTACTTCCCCATGCCATTTTCTGTGAGCCAAGAAATTGTGAAAGATAAATGCAAAATATCACGTGGTACAACAGATAAAACAAACACGACGGCCATAGTTACCAACATTTTCATGACGTTTTTGTTTTTACTAGGGGTCTTTGAAGTGCTGCTTCTTAGAAGTGCCATCCTGTCACAGTTATGAAGTTTAACATACACGGCTATCGTTGTTGTTGAAAAAACCGTAATAAAAATTAATGCTCTGGCTGTTACCAGTGCGATAAGCGGGTAGGCAAAAGATACTGTATTAACTGGAACAACGGTGCAAACCCCTGCTGAGTTTATAATAAGTCCCTTTGCATAATATGCTTCCCAAATAATCGAAATTACAAGCGTTGCAAAGACAGCAACGTGTATGGTGGTTCTTCGAAAACGTCTTTTCAAAGGGAAGACAATTGACCGACATCTGTCGATTGCCATAATAAGAATAATACCAATTGATATGTTAGTAATTACTCGTGTAAAGAGCGGAAATATTTTACAACCAATCAATCCAAAATCCCATCGTCTATGGCACGTTGAAATCCAGTATATAAAAATCAAAGGTCCAAAAAATGAGCCTAACGCATCGAATATAGCAAGGTAAAAAATAAGCAAATCAATTATTGGTCCTTTCTTCCATTTGAACTGAAATATAATCAGAACCAAAATATTGCCAGCTACTCCAATGATAAGGACAGCAATATACCCAACAAGTAAAAAAATATCAGCCTGCAGCAACTGACATTTTAAAACCGATGTCGAATTTGAAACGTGTGATATCCTATTGATTGGTGCAGCTGTACTTGACAGAGGGTATGTAGACATTTTGGTATTTCTACTTTAATTTTTTGTTTTAGAATTCTTTGTGCTTCTTAATAAACAAAAAAATAAATACATGATACCAATTACAAACATATAGTTCATATATGTATTTGTGTGTGTGTATATATATATATATAACAACAACAACAATAATAATCATAGCAACAACACAACAACAACAACAACAACTACAACAGCAATAACAAAAGTATGATAACAATAATTTTAAAAGTTTGTGGTTTGTTGATTGCTCGGTTCTCTCACCATTGCTTGAAATACCTAAATAAATTAACAAATTATTGCGAATCTTTGTAAAAAGTGTTAATCAAACCTAAATATTGATAATTTTGTTTTGATACGTATACTATCCGCCCGTCTTTTAAGATTTCTAAAAAATTGAATTATCTTTGTTTTGTTGTGAACCATTTTAAAAGCCATTTTTACTTAAGCAAAGGGCGGGAATAATAAAGGATGTGATTTATATCTTAATCCCCCTTCTTATAAATAGAACTAAAACTCCAACAAAAAAAATTATTTTTATCAATCAAGATTTGAAAGTGACGTCAGCTGGAAGGATTGCTACTCATGTTAAATCATTCTTTTTGGGGCGTTCAGGACCATCTTGTCATTTTTTTAAATGCACTTGAATCTAAAAATAAGGTGTAAATGTTAAAAATCCTTTACAATGTAGAATGATAGTATTGGAAACGAAGAAGTAAAAGAAAAGAAAAAAAAATGCTTTTTATCTTTTTTCATTACACATTTCAGTCATTGGGCAAAATCTTCTGAGTTGTGATGATGAGCGAGAATGATATCCTCTGTATTTGAGGATGAAAACAATAGCAGATAATTTGTTTGCTTCCCCAATACTGATTGTTACTTAGAATCATGCGGTTGATCACATTCTTCGTTTTTCTCAATTTTAGATAATTGTAAACTAAACCAAAAAACCACTTCGCGATTGTCACGTTTAATTTAATTTTTAAATTTATTCATCCTTTGAGATAAAAAATAATAAAAAGCTTCATAGTTTGCACTTGCAAATGATGAACAATTATTCTTTATATATATATATATATATATATATATATATATATATATATATATATATATATATATATATATATATATATATATATATATATATATATATATATATATATATATAGAGAGAGAGAGAGAGAGAGAGAGAGAGAGAGAGAGAGAGAGAGAGAAAGAGAAACACGCACACATATTTAAATATATATGAAGAATGAAGTTATAGTTTGGGTAGGTATTTTGACAGCATGATGCCTTTAACATCATGCCGGTGATAAAGTTGGTTGATTGTTAACCATTATGACAGTTAATAAAGGTTTAACGTCTAATGAAAAGTAGATATCCTGAATGATCATCTTCAAGGATTTCACAAAAAGGAGCTAATTGATCAGAATTTTGCTGCGAAATTTTCCTGCACAATAACTAGCAACCTTCAAAAGTCTTTCACATTTTTTTGGATTTCTCGTTTTTTAATTCTGAAACATAAATTTTAGTCTACAAATTATCAAACAATAAAAGGTTTTACAAAACTTTACGTAAATCTCAAAACGATAAAGGAAGAAAAGAGTAAATGTTGACCATTGTTCCACCTGCAAACACCCCAACATTCATCAATTTAATTGCCACTTATTTGAGTTTCTAGTTTGCGGAAAACAAAAAAATATTGTCAAGCAAATGAAACTGAGTATTCAAGGCCGACATAAAATTACGTCAATAAAATTGCTTCATGAAAAAACGTTGTGAGTACGTTAATTGAAACGGAAAACAGCGAATAATAACAAACCTAATTGTAAATAATATATTTTTCAATAATTATTTTAAATGCTTTCGTGATTATAATTCTCTATTACTGATAAAAAAAAAAAAAAGTTTACTCTAAATATCTTCCTACCGATTGATTGAAGGTTTTATTGTTTTTTTATAAGTATATGAAAATTTAAGAAAAGTTTATGGGAATTTATGAAAAATGATGAAAACTTTATATATATATATAAAAATAATTAATCATTCTTTCGATTTTAAAACATACTCTAAATTTTTAATCAATGATTTATTTTGAGATTAAACTTATGGATAACAAGTTTAGTCTTAGAATTCCTAATTTTTGTTCCAATTAGTCACGTGCTTAGTTACGCTATTGGCCGTATTTTTATTGAAGCCATCCACTCAAAAGAAATAAAATGATAATAACTAAACAAATATATAAAGAAAATAAATGTTAAAAAGAAATAGATATGTTATACTACTTACCCACTTTGACAATGCCGAGTTCAACGGTTTTCACTCGACCTTGAAAAGCCTCATTGCGTACACATGTTCTTTAGTTAAGTGAAAAGCACGAATCGTTTTAATGAACAAAGATGGTCGTCAATGGTGCTTACAATACCGAGGAAAATTCTTCAAAGTTTTTTTTAGGTGTATTGTTAAAAGCTTCATTATTATAAGTAAAATTTAGCTCTGTAAATATTTAAGCTGATAAGTGCTATATTTATATACTCTTATTTGTGCTTGTGAAGTCTCTATATTAAAACAGAAAAAATATGAGACATTCGGTGTCTAAATTATTTAATAGCCTATTTTACCATAGCTGCAAAGCAATTTAAAAAAAACAAAATATATTTCCAATTCATTTTTTTCATCAACTTTTCATTAAAGGAAAATTTACAGTGTTAATTTTTTTTGATGGAAGAATTGCCCGAATAGAAATTTTATCAAGGTCTCAAAATTGTGCACAGCGAGCGAGAATCGGATGAGTAACCTCTTACATCATATTAACATAACAATAAAACAGCGTTTGCATTAATTAATTTTTTTTTATTGGTAAAATACCGAACGAAATGAACGAAGAACGAAATAACGATACCGTGGTTTTTTAAAAGTTTACAACTAACTGTGCTTCGTGTTTTTTTTACTCATGACGTAACGTATGACGTCATAGTAAGACCTATATGAACAAAAAAGAATAGGCAGGAAAAATGTTAACACCCAATTAAATTTTAACCTAACTGATCTGGAAAATTAAAAATCAATACTAATTATAACAATAATAGAAAAAGTAATAATAGTAAACAGTAATAATAATAATAATAATAATAATAATAATAATAATAATAATAATAATAATAATAATAATAATAACAACAATAACAATAATGATAATAATAATAATAATAATAATAATAATAATAATAATAATAATAATAATAATAATAATAATAATAATAATAATAATAATAATAATAATAATAATAATAATAATGATAATATAAAGGTCTACGATGCAAAACAAGTTCCGAAGATTGTTCGAACGTCTAAAAAAAAAAGAAACTTGTTTTACCTTAGACAATTGTAAGTTTTAGAGTATAAAATTATAAGTCGCAATATACTAAAAAATTTAGTTTATTATCATTTTTTTACTCTAAGACAGCCACAACAAATAATCTTACCAACACCTTGGCTGTTTGGATTTCATGCAAGGTACTGGTCAATTAGAATGAATTTGAATCTGAATTTAGATGAGATATTTCTTCTATTCCCATAAGCACTTTAAAAAACATGTTTTTTTCTTTTTAAAGCAAAGTGTAAAATGAATTCACATCAGCTTGTTATGAAACAAAGCTTCAAATGCTTTACGGCATCACTGCAGTTCAATAAAGATGGTTAACTGAAAAGCTTCTTATATGGAAATTTAAAAAAAGTCGCCAAGTTCAAAAAGCGTTGTTATTTTTCATTCTGTTTTTAATAAAATTGCTCTTAGATGATTGATTTGATTGATTTGATCATTAAGGTAGCTCTTTAAACCTATGACGAGGGGGTGTTAAAAACTAGGGGTGGGCTTAAAAAGGAGATCGAGCATCAGGTTTATTTAAGGGACATTATATAAAAACAACAGCACACAGATGATCAGCAAACAATCTTGTAAATCAACAATCAATAATGTATATAAACTTTTTACATAAAAAAAAATGGTTTGATTGCCAGTAAATGCGGTTTAAACATTGTAAAAATGAATTCTTTGACATACCATTAAACTTATAGTCCAACCTCTGTCTACAACCGTTTGGCAGAGATGACGTCAGGAAGGTTTTTCGGTTTTTAAAAAAAACCAATAAATTTATGAGGAGAAAAAGATAAAGAAATGATACAAAGCAATCAGTTGTTCATAAATCTCTTACCTCGAATCAACCTAATAAAATAAACCTAATTTTAGATGTGAAGACAAAGTATTTACATATCAAGTGACGCTAATACAAAGAGAAAGCAAAATTTAAAAAAAAAAAACAACCCAAAACAAGTTGAATTTTGGCTGATCTTGTCCGAATATAAAACTTTGATTTTTTAATTAAAGTTGTGTGATCAAAAAACAACAACAGCAACAACAACAACAAAACAATACTTTTTAAAAAGTGAAAAATAGTTATAAAGAAATATTCAGGATAGTAGAGGGATTCAGCATTCCTTAAAGAAGAAAGGCAGCGGGGGTGGGCGTTCTAAAATTATATAACTTTGATCATTTATGGAACTTTGACAACTAAAAAACTTTTTTTTTGAAAAAACGTTTTTCTAAGCTTTCTTAAGAAATGTGGGGAAAAAATTGAATTGCTGTAGCTGAGTGCTGCATCACTGAATTTTTATCTTTTTTGATAAAATAGTCTTTTTAAAAAATCATCAGCTAAGGACGATTCTAGCTAAGACGCTAAGATCGCTTAACACAAGAGTGCGCTTTAAATCCGCCGATGTTGCTCATCCCTTTCTTACTAACATTCCCGGACAAAGGTACTTTAGAAACGTTCAGGATTACGTCAACCTACATTTTTAAGTCGTTAATTTTTTTTATATACCTATGGGATTAATCTTTTTTGCTGTTGTTTTAATTCGATTCGCTCGTTTCTTTCTAAAAACTAAAAACGGATTGAAATTCAAATCGTCCGTAATAAATAAATAATTTTCTAGTATTCTTTTATTAGAGCTTCAGGTTATGACATATGGTTTTTTAAAACACACAGATTGTTTCTATAATTGTGCTGTTACCTTCTGTTGAAAGAGAAATACGCAAAGAACAGGTTTCAATAAAAGAGCGTTTGTTTTTATTTCTAATAAAGATTTGCGCTAAAATATCCACGAGCAAACCTTCCTAAATAAATATTAGCCGCAATAAAAAAAGAAGGAAAGGCTCTGTGACTTGTATTCGTGGTGCTAGAAGAATCAATCAGTTAGAACGTAAACGTTTCGTAGAAATTAAAAAAAAAAAAAAAAAAAAAAAATCAGATCGATTTGAAAAACTATAAACAGTTGAGTTTAAAACAAGAAATATTTTTAAGAAACTTTTAATATCTTGAATAAGTATGTCGATGCCGGCTGGCTAATATTAAAAAAAAAAATAGTAAGACATTCGAACAATGCTCGGAGCTTGTTTTTCATCATAGAATTTTCTATGGCACGTTTTTTTAATTTATTGTTAATTTGAGGTTAAAATTGCAGAGAACTGTCATCATAATATCTTGCATAATATACAAGCTATAATATATAATTTTGTTTGAAAAAGAAATTGATGATAATTTATTTAATTGGCACGCTTTTAGAACAACCTTGTTGCTCATGGTTACATTGGTTACTAAATAATTTTAGTAACAATTAATTTCAAAAACTTGCAGTTTTTTGTTAAAAAATATGATTCTCAGAAAAAAAAAAAAAAAAAATTAAACAAAACGCAGGGGTTTAAGCTTTTTTAAAAACCCAACATTTTAAAACAAAATACGGGGTTAATCCAGCATGCCTCATTTCAGAAAGGACGACAAAAATAGTCTTTACGAAAAAAAACTGCGAAGACAAACGCTGTGGATTGAAAAAAAGATGTTGCACCGTTGACGGTAAGCGTCTTTTTAATAGTACCCTATGTATTGGATTTGTGATAACATCTAAGAAAAATTTCTGTGTGTTTACATTCCAAGTTTCGAACTACAGATGCTGTAATGTCATTAACCTAGTACCCGACTTTTGTTTTTCTTCTTAGAATGATCACTGTAAAAAATGCTTAAATTTACCTCCCTGAAGACATACTTTTTTAATAAAAAGAAAAAAAAAAGAAAAGAATTTCTCAAAATTTAAGGCTAAAAACTGTTTATTATTCTTTAATTTTTGAGTAACTAAATAATATTGCATTTGTGTGAATTATTAATTTAAAATCATGTTACAATCAAAATACTACAATGCAGTTCGAAAGCTTAAAATTTTGCGCTAGAAGCCACAAACGCCAAAAATCTTTACATTCAACAAAAACACGTCGCGTGCATTTTTTTAGGTTTTTAGAGATAAAAGTTCGGCTTTTGATCGTCTTATTAAGAAACTGACCACCACGACCGTATCGTAAATTAAATATTCATCAAAACCATTTATCATCCGAATCCAACATGAGCAAAGCTTCATAAAAATTTGTTTTTTATGTCCGAATACAAATAACACTAGGAACCTTTTAAAATCTATAGGCTCTACAAAAAAAAGTCCGATGAGGGGGTTAATCTATAGATAAGGGGGTTAATCTATAGACTATTAATAGATTTGTTTTCAATTTAGAAAAGGATGAACTTGTCCAGTTTTAAAATTCATAAAAACAAGAAATATTTTGCTTATTAAGGACAAAAGCCAACATTTTAATATTTAATTTTTTTAAATATATTTTTTATATACATAATATATGTAACCTTTTCTCTTATCATCTTGATATCATTTTGTTGTTTTCCTGTTTTTTTTTTTTTTTGTTTTGTTTTTTATTTTTAAACATTATGATAGGTATCCTATAATTAGACTCTTTTACCTCCTTCAGAATCCTGTCGCAGATAAAAAAAATAATAAAGTTTAAAATTTCTTTTCCTGTTTTTTTTTCTTTTTCAGCCATAACATTGTAACAGAGAATCTTTTCATGAAGCAGCTCGATGACGCTAAAAAATATTTATAATAGGATTGTTTGCAAATACACAATACTAGAGGTCAGACTGTTGCATAAAGTCTCGTCACATCTTGTTCGTCTCGTTTAAGTTGTCGAGACTAAATCACGATATAAACAAGATGAAAAACGATATAATTAAGACTGTTAAAGTCACGTTTTTGTGAGTATACAATTCAGCATTTTTTACTCATTAATATAAATTATATTATTGCTAAGCTATATTGTAAGATAACATTATTGCTAAGTTATATATCGTTACTTTGAAAATGTAAATGCGACTAAGTTTTATGAGAAGAATTCAAACGATAATCTGGAGCATTCAGTTTATTGAAAAAAAAAATAGTTCAAAAACTCTATTAAAAAAAATTGTTTAGAAGAATTTTTTGATGAAAAATATATAAAAAAAAAAAAAAATAAGTTTAAAAAAATGATAATAAAAAAAAAAAAAAAAAATACTATCCGAGACTTGAGATAGAAATAAGATTAAGCAAAAAAAACTCGTGAAAAATTAATTTTAGTAGAGACCGTCACGTTTATTTAGTCGAGTCAGACACTGTTGGTATCTTCCATCTCGATATTGTTAATGTTGAAAGCTTGTCTAGTTACACTTTTTGTTTTAAGAGACAATTTGATTAAGCGAGACGAGAAAAGTCTCTCACGAGAATCTGGTCTCACGTCATTTTTCTTTTACACATTTTTGAGAAAATACTTCAAATCACCTAATAAAGTATTTTATACTCCTCAATTATACCTTTGGTTTAAAAGTTTATTTTATATATATATATATATATATATATATATATATATATATATATATATATATATATATATATATATATATATATATATATATATATATATATATATATATATATATATATATATATATTGTGTTATATATATATATGAAAAAGTCAATTTTTCACCTTCAAAAAGATTAACAGCGATTATCTTACTCTACGTGAAAAGTTTCACAATCTTTAAAGGATATTTAGAGGTCCCTCAAGTCTCCAAATTTTCATGAAAATCTTTAAGTTCATACAAGTTACTGGCCGCATTGGCTAGTTTTGGTAAAATCAGTTATTCTTACAGTAATTATATAAAAGTTTCAAATCTCATGTGACCATGCAGCCACTAAAAATCACAAGTTTATAGACATTTAACACTTTTTTAATTTTTAGAATACCTATACATAGATTTTGGATAAAATCTGTTGCAGGCATAAAGCTTAGTAAGTTATAAATTAAAATTGATATTTATGATAGTTTGGCTAAATGCCTACAAAAGCAAGCATACGAAAATCCAACATGATACTTGCTTCAGTAGCCAATGAAGTGGCTCCATATTCAACATCAGCTGTCGTGCTCTCAAAAAGTACAGGTCATCATCACAGAAAGAAACGTTTTCTGAAACTGGCACATTAATTACAAAAGAAAGTTAGCAGCTAATTAGCAAATTAGTAGTACAATGGGATGGAAAACCTTCGCAAAAAATGTTCCTGGTGACATTGGCATCAGTATTGACCGACTCTAATTACTTCGTTAAATGATGGTAATACAAAGCTCATGGGGTTTCAAAAATGACCTCTGGTAACAGGTAAAGCTACTGCTGATGTGGTTTTTAATCTTCTGAAATCATGGCAATTGGAGACAATCATGGTACCACTCTCTGCAACACAGGCAGAATGATTGGACTCTCTTCTTGAATCATTTATCAACCGAAATTTGCTGTGGATGGCCTGCTAGCACCATTGTCTGAGGTGGTATTGAGGGATGCTTTTAGTGTCTGCCAAGGGTGCACTTTTACTGAACCAGATGTTCTCATGGTTAAAAAATTCCGTGATAAAAGGTCCAAAATAAGCCAATATAAACAAAAAGAACGTCAGACTCTATTGATGAACGAGTCAAAAAAGCTGAAAGAATTCATTGCAGACTACTGTCAGCTAAATTAAAAAAGAAAAGACCATTGTGAGTTTTTGTCTCTGTTTTTAGACCAGAAGCAAAGAACGTAATCCGAAAGCTTTGTAGAGCACTATTGATAACTTTGCATAGTGAATGCCATCTGCTCGCTGATGATGAAATTGCTCTATGCTGCCATTGAAATGTACTAGAATTACTGCTCATAAATTAAAATTAACTACAAAGTTTAACTGATTTGTTGTGTGTTTTTATTCAGTCATGGTTTACTTGTAGAATTGTCACAGATGCTCCAATAAATAACATTCCGCTGACCCAGCAATTTCGTGAATAAAATACCAGCCAATGCAGAAGACTGGCCTAAAGATGATAACGAGGCATTTGTGGTATATTGCAGCCCGGAATTGGAAAATTTTCCTTTGTTTTCACCGCATCTTCAAGTGAGAAAACACAACTTCTAATACATTCTCCGTTTGATTGAGGAGAATATTTGTTAAAGTCATTGCCTTACAGTTCTGCAGAAGTGACCAATTCTTCACACTATGAGTCTTAATGATAAATTCCTAGATGTTCCCGTTAAATCGTTGCCTGAAAAACCATCATTGAAGAAGGCCTAAGGTTTTTGTAAAGAACCTGGCTAGTGATTGTACAGAGTGTGACATAGGGTTGATGCAGACATTCAATGAAACGATTACAAAAAATGAATCTCAGAAACAATATCTGCTGCATGTTGTAAAGCAACTGTTTAGTCATGTCTTGCAGATTGAATTATCATCACACACTGATTAAATTTTTGGCTTAAAAATGATACAAACTTGGTACAGATTATCTAAATACTTTAATTGATTTTGATACTTTAATTGGTTCTGAAATTTTTAAAATAACATCAGGTGATCACGAAGAAACTTTTCGCCAAACTTGAGTTCAATGTTTTCCTTTTGAATGATCTATTTATCAATTTTAAGGAAAGATTACAACAAATAAGTACAAGCCCACTATCTACTTAATACTTACTCAGTTGATAGAAAAATTAGTGTCAACGATGTCGTAAGCAGTGGCGTATCTAGGGTAGGGCAGGCAGGGCACGTGCCATGGGCGCCAACCTAAAAGGGGCGCAAAAGAGGCTAAGCATAAAGTGAGAATATACCGAAGAAATTGATTTTGACAGTGTTATTAAGAAATTTGCAGCAATTAAAGCTAGAAAAAAAAAGTTGTAATATATGTTACATAAAGAAATTGTTTTTTTATAACGAATAATGAAGTTTTATTAAAAGTTTGTGTCATCATTTATTAAAAAGATGAAGTTTATGTGGGGGAGGAGGGGCGCGAGATCGGTGATTGCCCAGGGCGCTATTTACCCTAGGTACGCCACTGGTCGTAAGTATCTGGCCGCCAAGACTAAGTAAACATTCAACGGGAGTACCTGATGACATGCATATAGTTTAGAGAAAAGCAGTGATTTTCCGTAGGGTAGTTAGACAGAAAACCTAATTGCGCGATGATTCAGTCAAAAAGGCCATCTTAGAAAAATCTGGAGCAGCCATTTATGTTTTCTTTGGAAAACAAAACCTGCCTTAAACAGCCTTCTTCTATTTCATTTGAATTAATTCACATCAAGTTTTCAATAAAATGGAAATAATTTCTTTGTGTTTATATGTCTAAAGGAAACTGAAGTTCTTTAAAAAATGCGAAACAAGATTATAACTGTTTTTTGCGGTTAATGCACAATGAGAAGGAATTGTTTGCGTTATACTAGGTTCATCTTCTTCTGTTCCGCAATTTACAAAAAATCTTTTTAAGTAATTAACTTGCTTTTTCAAAAATAATGCGCTATTTGCTGTGTAGTAATATTTAACTATTTGTTGAAATAATAATTTGTTTAAAAAAATATTTATTCAAATAATTATTTATTTAAATAAATAATTATCAAAAAATTTAGAACTTTGTTTTGAAAATCGTGACGATTTTCGAAATTCTGATATACAGATGCGGGATTTATAAAAAAAATGTTGATCCCCTTCGACTTTCTTTGTTTCTTGTAACAGACATTACGGAAACTGAGGGGCAAAAACAAACAAACAAAAAAGGCTTTAACTGTTTTTGAAGTATCATAATAAATGCAAGTTTACATATTTATCTTTGTATGACGTTTAATATTGGTCATGCTTAATATATCAAAAGTAAGTATATATGTCTATAAGTATATATGTTTATAAGTATATATAAGATTCGTTGCTGGAGTCAAATAAAGCATGTTTATCGCTAAGGCACATTTTTTGGTGAATATTGCAAAAATAGCAGGCATTACATCTTTAAAAATAATGAATCTTAACCAAAACTGAACAAACAATAATCGCAATAGAGAAGTTTTTGAAATAAATTACGAAAATATGTTTAACGCTGTGAAAAAGCAAAGTTACAAGCATCAAACAATATCGTATACAAACTTATATCATATATGTGAGTACTTACTGCGTAAATAAGCTTTATGCATTAATGTGCATTGTTGTTTTTAACTTCCAGAATTTGCAAGCAATCTTTAATACATTTGTATTAACTCAACTTTATTGACACAATATATTTTAACATTACTGACATGTACCTTGGTTAAGTGTTGAATAAAGTGTTTGTATTTCTTGAATTGCATTGAAAAGAGATGATAAATTTTATTGAAGAGAAATGATCATATTTATTCTTGATCAAAGCTCTTCAAAAAATTCTTATATTAGGTAATCAAAAGGATCTATAATCTATTCATCTTTTCTTTCGTAGCATTTTCCAAAGAGAACAAGAGATATTAATATTAGGCCAGATAAGAGCATTTTTAAGTATTAAAAGACGGGGGCTCAATTTATTAAATGCGAAGAGGATGAGGGGGGGGGGGGCCTAAATTTGTTGTTCCTGCCAAAGACAATTGTTTTTTCGTTGAATGTGTCGAACGTTTTTGTTCAACTGCTCCTTCCCATACCTTTATCAATTTCTATTACCTTAAACAAAAGTATACTCCTTTCTAAAAAATGGCTGAAATGTACCCCTCAGGTCTCATTATTAGAAATAAACCCGTTTAGCTCTGCAACTAGATCAAGGTAATATTTTCTTAACTTATCGAGGTTCAAAATGAGAAAAGATTTTAGTAAGGTAATATTCGTGACTCAGTGACATATTTCAACCTAAGGTAAAGAAGAATAATTTTTTCACTAGTTACGCCTTCTTGCTGGGTTTAGAAGCGATTTTTTTTTCTTCCTCATTTTAAAGTTTTAATTTTTGCTTCCATTTTTAGGTGATCAGTTTTAATGAGTACCGCAGATGTTATCTTCGTAATAAACTACATGGCAGCAATCAAAAGACAAATACTAATATTATGTCGGAACTGAATGATTCTTCAACTCGCTGAAAAATTAAGTTGATTGCATTTTGTGGTTTTCGATTGAAGGTTCCAAAACTAAGGCAAATTATTGTTCTTTTCAAAGAATAAAGAAAAAACAGAAAATCGATTTAACTCCCATCCTTTAATTTCCATCTAACAACTTCACTTTTAATGGTTCACAAAATTGCTTTAAGTAAAATTTTGGCTTGAAAAGTTGTTTTCAGGATTCAGATTTGACGATCAATCTAATTGTTGACGGTCATCTTTTAATGTTTGACCTTTAAAAAAAGTTTCTCCAATATTTTCCTGAATTTTGGAGAATTTTTTTTTATTAATACAACTTTTAATATGCTGCTTAAACGTTAAAAAATTTCGTAAAGTTTTCTTCGCCACGCAAGCGTATTACTTGCGCCATCATGACACCGTCTACGGGGTTATTCAAGTAAAAAATGCTTTTGGAAAAGATCTCTTTGTAGCAATTATTTAAAATATCTTTTGATAATAATTTTTTTTAAAAATAATTTCGAATTTAAGGTTATTTAAAAGACTTTCATTGCTACTTTATTAGACTCTTTTAAAATAAATTCTTTTAGCAGTTGGCAAGTTTTGGAGCGTTAAAATATTGTTAATGATGGATGGATGAAAGCGCAACGTTTTAAATCCGATTAAAAAAATTGAACTTGAAATTTCATATTAAAATGTCGCATTCAAAACTGATTGATATCTTCAAATCTCAGCCATAGATACTGAAACTTAGATTTGAAGTCTGATTCTAATTTTTAAGTTTAATTCTTGATTTCGGACAGCTTTCTGCTGTCCGACGATAATTTTAGAACAAAACTAAAGGTCATTAAAAAGTTAATTTAATAATTAAAATTATATTTATATAATATTTTTCAATAATAATCATCCTCGGTAGTATAGTGGTAAGTATCCCCGCCTGTCACGCGGGAGACCGGGGTTCGATTCCCCGCCGGGGAGCTTGTTCTCTTTTAATACTATTCATTTTTTACCTCTTACTCATATTTATATCATGGTTTGAGAAATTGATAAAAATACAATATAAATTCTCCAAAGTTAATCTCTGAGGGGTTAATATGAAAAAATGTTTTAACGAAGGTTTTTCTTTAACGAATTTAAATTTCAAAAGTTAAATGCCGCAGTAATTCCAAACTTACCACACTCCTTCTCAGGTTTTAAGATTTTTTTTTTGCCAGGTGTCAAAAAAGCTGCATTAAATTGGATTTTACCTGTAAACACCAATTTCTCTGGTGTTTTTAATAGTGTATTTAAATACTTCAATAAACCTCCTCTCTTTATACATTTACATTACGTCTCATTTTTCTACATGTTTTTGAATTATCATACCCCCATTTTCTGTCAGATGCTTACTTCCTCCCGAGTATTTATTTACCTTTTATCTTTGACTTTTGTTTTGAGGTAAAAACCAATTATTTTTGTCAAGCCCCAGTGGGCACCAACGTGATAATGACGTCGGAAATTTACGTCGAATTGCGATGTTAAATCAACATCAAAGAGACATAAGACTCATGGTTTTATCAAAACCCTTCGCACCAACATGAAAATGGGCATCGACGCCCTTTTCATGTTAGTGCGATATTGGTTTTAGGTTGGCATCAAAAATTAAAATTGCATTACATCGCATGTTAACGTCGATCCCCATCGCTAATTCGATATCGCGTTCGATTTCGCCCAAACGTTCTTCCAATGTCACCGTGCCAACTTGGCCAGAGAATGCCTTTTTCTTAATTTACTTTTTACAGGCTAATTTGAATTTGATTCAAACTACTGGTATCTGAGTATGGTACCAGACTTGTGTTAACGAAGCTATTGTTGACTTGTTCTAAAGAAATGTTATCCTCTCCTTGGAGCACAGTTGGACATTGCATTAACAAAAGTGATCGTGATCCATAACAAAAGATGTCATTTAATGTGGTGATCCATAACAAAAGATGTAATGTACCTCTGCTTTTAGTTTTTGTAATGTTAAATCCACCATAAGCTTCCACGTGGTGTTCCAAGATTTGTTCCAAGATTTGTTTCACTCAACCAACAATAACCGTTAGTTGAGTAAAACAAATCTTGGAACATCACGTTGGATCTTGGAACATCGTCAAACATCACATCACCACTATGTATTATTCGTCATTAAGATATTTCTAACGTAATTAAATATCTTAATGAGAAATAATACATAGTGGTGAGTACCTAAAAAAAATGTTTTTTTTTGCGTTTACTACTTAGCTGGAATGCACTCGAAATTTTGTATTCAAAATCTTAACAGCGCAACTTTTAAGAGAAAGAGGAATGGCAATAATATAAAGGTAATGATTGTACTTGTTGCTTTTACTGTATATACGGGTATTTTGGTTTACGTGCTTTTTTTTGTCTTAGAAATCCAATATCTTCATTTTGGCAGCAATTTTCTTAACTTATGAACTATTTTGGACTAAGGTATTTTTCTCTCTTTAAATTAGCAACAAATATCTTATTTGTAACTGCTTTAAAGACAAGATCAGTGTTTGCAATGTCCGTTGCGCAAGTTAAGTGCACGTAAATTTCTTTAGCTTTATTGCGATTTCTATCTAAGTATTTTTTCCTAATGTAGTGCCACTTCGTATTCATTTTCTCCTGTGTACTCTGGAAAGTATTGCATCAAGGAAGAGTGTTGGTACTTAAGTTCAAAAAAGTCTTTTTATTAAGAAGAATAACTGAAATACTAATAAAATGATCGTTATTTATAATTGAATCAAACTTTCAACCACTCCATTTCTTATATCGTCCTCAGCAAGACGCAAATCATAACAACTGAGGGCAGCAAAGTAACACCTGATGACTAAAAAATGAGACAACTTTAAAATTGTTATTATAGCCATAGTTACATAGCTATTAAACTTAATTTAAAATAAATTTATAAACAATTATATGATATTTAAAAAAATATATTTATTGGTTTTCAATAACATCATTAAAAGCAATTCGACCTAGACAAACTGAAGTCATTGAGGCATAACGTTTTGCCACTTCCGGATCCATTTTGTTAAGACAATTCACGATACGCCGTTTGAGTTGAGGAATGGTTCTTGCTTGCCAATTAGCCTCGTAGGCTAAGCGTTTCAACTGACCCCAAAAGTCCTCAATCGGTCGAGCTTCTGGTACATTGGGTGAATTTTTTACCTTTGGCAGGTATTTGATGTTATTGGCATCGAGAAAAGAAACCACTTCATTTGCATAGTGCGAGCTAGCTAAATCTGGCCAGAACAAGTATTCTTCATTTTTATAATATTCATCAATGAAGGGTATTAACCGCTTGCGGAGACATCCGATGTATGCTTGTTTGTTGATTGCCTGGCTACTTTAAAAAAACATTGGTTTTGAAGTCCCTTTGGGCAATATAATCAAAGAGACTAGCACCTTTTCCTCGTACTTTTTCTTTCTTTTGAATTTGACGTCGCTAGTTGTAGATGACACGTTGCTAGAATAGAAGCCATCGTTGCCAGCCAATGTTGTATTCGCATATGTGAAATATGATTCGTCATCCAAGACAAAATCAAAATTCCTAAAATTGCGATATATATGCCGACACAAAAGTTTGATTCGAGCTAGTTGGCTTTCGCTTCGATGTGGAATCTTTTTCTTCTTGTAATATCTAATATTTGTCTTGTTTTTAAGAATTTTAGATATATACGATTGGTCACAATCGAATCTTCGAGCTACTTGACGTTGTGAAACACCGTGATGATGATCAAATGCTTTTTTCAATTGGTCTATTGCTTTTTGTCCATTTTTTTCGCCTTTGGACCGCTACCTTTTTTTCGTTGATAGCCTAAATTTTTATCTACATTATTTCGTTGATAGCCTAAATTTTTTCGATGCTCCTTCATCTAGAAAGTGTTTTACTGTGAAGATTTTCGGCTTTTCCACATGCTAATTTCTAAATTGGCAAATGCGTTTTCTTAGGTCTTCTTGCAAACTTGTTTTATACGGAGCCATTTTATTTAATATTTTAAAACTATAATATAATTTTAATAGAGTATTAAATTCCCTATAAGTATACTAATATATTTCAATTGCATGATTATGAATAGCATACATATATTGATTTAAATTTTGTCTCATTTTTCAGTCATCAGGTGTTATATAGTTGGGTTTAAATAATATTATATATATATATATATATATATATATATATATATATATATATATATATATATATATATATATATATATATATATATATATATATATATATATATATATATAGCTGAAGTCCAAATGTTAGTTGTTAAAGCCAAAGCTTGAGTTTCTCCTCATTAACAACTTTTTCTCCATCAAGCTTGAGTTTCTCCTCATTAACAACTTTTTTAACATGATCACTAATATATTCATATAATTGAAGAATTAGAGTACGAGAAAGTGATCTTGAAGAAACATAGTTACACTTTTCTTTCGTTACTTGTTTCATTATTGAAAAGAAGATTTCGCTATCTATCATGGAGAATGGCAAGTTGTAAGTGATGACTCACTTTGCCACTTTAGTCACTAACTTAGTATTTTTAATATGATAATTTGCCCATGGTATTGCAACACGAGCTTGACTTGTTTTTAGAATTTTCGCTACTCGAGGATAAGCAGAGGCAGATGATGTAGAAGGTTAAGTATATGACCCAGGGACGGCAACAACTTTAGCTCTTTTTAGTCTACTAATGAATTCGTCATCTAAAGATTCATTTTCTGAAACATGACCCTTGGCAGAACTTCTATTTGTTTATTAAGTCTCTAGAATGCCAAGAAAGGATTTCACCTAAGATAATTAAGAAGAAAAAGATGTGCTTACCTGGATTTGGAACTAGTTCTTTATCACACTCATTACACTGGCATGATTAACAACAGTTCTTTCAAAAAAACTCCCATACATTTTTGATTTTTATGGGCATGATAAAGTTTGAGGCCTGAAAAAGAGAATTAATTTTGTTAAATGCTGTCAAAATATTGGCACGAACGAATATTATTCAAAAATAACATTCATATTTTCAGACACCCCATCTAGTTAACAAAAAAGACTATGACGTGACAATTGCAAAATGTTTACACAATATTATTTTTGTAAGTTTTTTTACAGTAAACTCAACGTAAAAAAGCAGAGATCAAAAAATTTTGTTTTAAAAAATCATCACCTGAAAAAACAACAAGTTTACTCTGAATAATTGTTTGTAGATTAAGTGTTGAACTGTTGTTAGTTCTAAATCTAAACCTATGCTATAAATGTCTTGCGCAATCTAATAATTTAATTTTAAATTCCCTTTATACAGTTTAATTATTAATCATTTAACTGTGCCAAGGGAATTTTATTTTTACTAGTGAAAAAAACAATTACTTTTTAGAAGTTTTAAAATGCAACAGTTTTTTATTACTAGAAATAATTCCCTCGGCACAGCTAACATTATTAACAAGTTAACTTTAATAAGAGAATTCGAATTTCAATTATTAAATCTCAAGGTCGTAACTGACGTTATTTTCGAACCATTTATCAGGTAAGAATTGTTATTAACAATATATGCGTACATTCGAAAGAATGATTACATTCTTTCGAACGAATGATTATTCGAGGAATGTTTGTTCAAAAAATACTCGTACTAGCTAATTTTTTTTTTCAAATTTCTTTAACGACTACTCGAAGGCCCACATTCCTTAAAAAGAATAGTTTACAACAAATATAATCAAATAGCTTGTATCTAAAAAAAACTCATCTACGCACATTTTTTAGAATATTTAATAACCTATAAAAACATGTTTAAATAGTCAGTAATCTAAACAGAAGATTGTTACATCATTCCTTAAATAACATTGTTAAACAACATATAGACTCAATCCTTCAAATTCACTCTATTCCAAACTTAAAGAAACCAACTATAAAATTTAATAACAACTGCTAAACTTTCATAACAACTGCATAATCAAGATGATAATATCTTTCTTTAAAAGGAAAAAAAATTAAAAACGCTTCGATGACCTAAGGCTCAAGTCTTTTCAGGAGAGAGAAAAATTCTATGAGAATATTCCTAAACATAAATATCACAAAAACAGTAAAAATTTATTTGAAAAATTCAAAAAATCTTCATGAATTTATTATGCGAAAAAATTAGAACAAAACATGCGTCGTCATAAAAAGGATTTATTTTACAGGTAAACAAAAATATATTTGAGAGATGGTTAACTAATTTATGAAAATACAAATTTAGCTGCAAATTAAGAGTAGAAATCATTGATGCGTTTCGAGAACGATTCACTTTAAAATATCTTCCAAACTCTTCAAAATGAAAAAAGAGCAGAAATTGATAAAATCAGCGTGCATGTTTTTTTTTAGTGTCCAATTTTTTTTTCAGCGTCCAATTTTTTTTCGAAACCATTGAATTTTCCTTTTATCAAGTTTATAAAATACGATAGAGTGATGAAAAATTTGGCGCATCGCGTTGATGTTTAGGTTTGGTAATGACTCACCGAACTCAAACTACAGGCCTATATCTGTACTTCCTTGTTTTTTCAAAAGATGTTGAGCGTAAAATCTACAAATAGACTTTATAAACACGTAACAGATAATGATTACTGTATAGCAAAGAACTCGAATTTTAAAAACAGCACTCCCCCAACTACAGTATTTGAACTGATAAATGACATAACTAATGAGATCTAGATGCAATATTTGAAGATTGATACAGTTCATAAAATCTTTCAAGGGCGATTTTAAAGATTCACTTTCTACATACTCATGCCACAAATTGGCAATTCTATCAAGGCTGGAGAGGGGGAGGGGTTATATTTTGCTAATATAAGTCATAAAATCACATGTCAATATCTTCGTTATCATATTCATCGTTGTCAATAGCCATTTCTGTTGGTTATAAATAACCTCATTGGGGACTTATTCAGAATAGGGGATTATATAAGAAATTAAGTTTTAGAGGCAAAAAGTTTTTTCGATAGACTACAAGAGATTTGAAGATGAGACAACTTGCATTGGATTCTAAATTCTCTACATGTTTATAGTAAGCTAAGATCAATTATATATACTAAGTGTTCAACTCGGGGAATTTTATTGGACGAAAAGTGAAGCCTCTTTTTTTGTTAGCAAATTTAATCCGCCATTTGTAATAAGGGAAAGAGCTATATCCAACGTGCGAAATAAAAGTAAAGTCATCAATATTGGATTATTTAACATCTTTTTACTCCCCGGTCACACTCACCAATCACTTTGCTAACTAACACAAAAACTGGCATAGTGGGAAGACAGCTGACAGCCTCGCACTTTTTCTTTAAACTCTCTTTAGAATAAAAAAGAAATTAAAAGTAAAAAGATAATAAATTGAAATAATAAATGGACTGTATTTTTCTTTTGGTCTGTTTTTAAACTTTCTCTTTTATCTCTTTTTTGCTTTCTTCTTTTTAATTCTTCTCCAGTTCTAAAATCTACCTCTCCATATCTTGAATATTTTTCTGTTATCGTTTTCCCGTTTGATTAACTTTGCTATATTATTTAATTTTTTTTTTTATAAACAGCAAAATATCTCGCCGAACCACATCGCTAAAGCAGAGTCTCATGAAATTTTTTAATTATTCCCCCTCGTGAAATAGTGGTATTTCCTGTTATCTTATTGAGGACATTAGCGTATGGATGTAAACTCGGTTGAAATGACTCATTTGTTGCGGTTTCTTTTCGCGAAGTTGAATGTTTTTCGGTAGAATCTGCTAAGACTAAAATCTCTGAATCCGTTAACCGATCAACTGAAAAATATCTATGTATAGTTACCTCGAGCGAGTGAAATGTCCATTCATCAATCGATGATAAGTTGATATCATCTTCGCTCATTCCATCAAATGGATCATCGAGTGTATCTTGTACTCCCTGCAAAGCCGAGAAAAAAAAAGTTACCAAAACCGAAATAAAATAAGGCGCCCATTCACTTTCGTTTTTTTCCCCTACAAGGTTAAAGTACGGAGATAAAATCGTCGGAAGAAAAAATATTAGAACTTTGTTGAAAGAACGAATTGAACGAGGAGACCGATACTCACGAACGACTCGGAGACGCTCGAATGATAGACAAATTGACATTAGCACCAAATAAACTCGGGCTACGAGAGGAGAGTTTAGTGGCAACTTGCTTGTTCGAACGTTCTCTATAAGTTGATTAGCATCGCTTAAATCCTCATACATTGCTCTTAAGATAATTTTGCGCCTAGAAATCTTTTTCGTTATTAGATATTCTCTCATATGAAAAAGCATACTCTTCAGTTTTTGGTGAACAGCTTGCAACCATATTTTATCTAAATTTGAATCGACTCTCCAATCTCTCATGCTAAAGAACCAAGACATTCCTGCAGACTTAAAATTTGCTATATCATCCAAAACCTTTTCCCTTCTTTGAAAGTCAGCATTGATGGAAAAAGCGAGGGGGAAAACTATCGGAGATACAAACAGATTTACATCAACATCAAAAGTTAATTCAAATCGGCTTGATAAATAAACAGAAACAACCGCTATAGCGATTTGGACAATAACCATGAAATTCAGATTTTGAGCGAAACTTTTCAAAGTGTCCATGGTGAACGTATACTGCAAAACCCCCCGATAATAAAAACTGCGATTACTTAACAGTTTGAGTTTTCTCTTTTCGGACCACTCTAAAATTTCTTTTCGTTCTTCATTTTGTGGAATGTCCCAAAAAAGAGATCCAGCAAGTCCAGCCTTTCGTTTAGCCATATTTTTCCTCTAATGCGTATAATATATTGATATTACAATTGCTTTTGGTTTTAACCCGCTGATTTAAAGCGAAACAAATCTTTAATGTAAAAAAAAAAAAAAATAACATGAAAAACTTTAAATTCAGATCGAAGCATTCATAAGAAAGGATCTGACATATTCTAGCAACAGTTCTTACAAATTAAATGGAGATTTCAATTGAATGGGTTAAAACAATAAAAATGAAAGAAATGTTAAAGAAATATTACAAGTTCAGAATTTATTAATACAAGGACTTAACTGTTCTGATAGAGATACTTTTTGTAAAACATGACACCACAACCTAACACCGTTATATATACATATCATACATCATATATATCATATCATCAGATATAATATGGTATGTGTGTATTATATATGTATACACACACCATAAATGTATAAATTTTTTGAGTATATATACTTGTTTATAAATATACATCCAAAAAAAAAAGACTTTCAAATTCAAGAACATCGTTTTAAATCAAAATAAGGACTCAAGTTTACTAATGAAGCTTCCTTCATGCTGCATCAAAACTGTTTTTTTTTCGTTGATGATTGTAGAAATTTTATCTCGGTCCAGACACAAACTTTAGGTTATCAAGATAAAAACAACCTCTTTGTTAGGCAACATCGACACGCTGTTTTTATTTGCTTTTTTTTTAAAAAAAAAAAAAAACATTTTTTATAAAACATTTTGATTTATTTTGTGTACTAATAATATTTTCAGATAAAAGTAACAAAGTACACGAGTGATGACGATATGCTGCAATTTACATGTTGGAATTTGATTTCTTAAAAAAATATCGGAGTATCAAATTACATCGGAAATTGTTTGTCGGTTCGTGTATAACTTAATTGTCGGCTTTATGGTTGAACTAAAAGTTCGATCATGTTTTAATGTAAATTCATAATGAAAAAAAGTTATTTATCCATTATGCATCATTGTTGCATAATTAACCCATATTTCGAAAATAACGATGAAAAAAAAAAAAATCATTAACCCTTTCGCTGGGTTGTTGTATAACAACAAAACTCAGCCTCCCCAATTCAAATGGTGCGTTCTAACCGATTGAAAACAATATTTTATAAAGGAGAGTTGAGAAAGGCTGTAGAAAAAATCTACTTTAACATTTCATAGTACCACTGTCATCTTGTAGATGATTTTTTATGAGTTATGTTAGTTATGGAAAAATAATTGGTGCATGAAAGTATTTTAAAAAGCAACAACAGCTTTACCAGGACCGATAAATTTGTAAAACAGCAATGAAAAACAATTATTTGACATGAAATAAGTTTTATTTTCCAATATAATCTCCCTTTACAAACAATTGTCAAACGCTTTTTCAATTCTTTAATATTTGCTGTCATGAAATGCATCCTTGTCTTGTGATAACGCGAGTTAGAAAAGAATCAGGGGCGGTGTCATTAAAAATGTCTTTATGTAAATATATATTATTTATGCCATATATATATGTGTGTGTAAATGTAAATATATATTATTTATGCCATATATATATGTGTGTGTGTATATATATATATATATATATATATATATATATATATATATATATATATATATATATATACGAAAAAATTAACAAAAATAAATGTAAATTTACAATCTAAAAAAGCGATCAACACACAAATAATTCGATTTTCCAGTTTTAAACAAGCAAGTATTTTCTAAAGGTCCTGAAACACATTTTCAACTCTTAGTCGATTCTGGTGAACAGGATAGTACAAAAGACGAAACATCTGATAGAGATGGCGTATTCTGAGGGATCTTATTCTTCTTCCGTTTAGGTGGAGCTGCTAGACGTCCTTTCGATTCTTTCTAAAAGTAACAGACAACTTATGACACGTTTCGTTTTCTTAAATTATCATCGTCACCTTACAACAACACCATCAACTATTTGAGAAAAAAATAAGACGAACTTCTTTTGAAGTTTAGAGTAAACGTACTTTTCCGTATCTATCGCCTAACGTAAGCACTAACTTTCTGATATAGATTCTGGCTTCGTCGAGCTGCGCTTCTATTTTCTCTCTTCGTATGCGTTCGAATTCAAGATAATCATTCAACTTCTTAATAACTCTAAACGGAAGATGTTTAAACCGTAAACTTAATACCCATAAAATAACAGCATCGACAGCTCTTTTTTAATGCAAATGCTTTTTATAAGGTAATATTTCATACAGGTCCTTTTCCTCCAATGCAGCTCGTAACATCTCCTCTGTTGATAAACTTAATTTTGTAGAAGTGCTCACTTTTTTCACTTGATTTTCAGACCCAATAAAAGTATCTTCTTTTAGAAACGAAAAAAATCTCATTTAGCATTTAGCATCAATTCATGATATAAAAAAAAGAGCAACCAACTTAAGAATATAATGACATTTGTTAAAAAATATCAAACCACCTTTATTACCCTCATCGTTTAGGAATGAAAAATTATTTTCTTGCGATTTCAAAAATAATAAGTTACATCAACCTTCAACTTTATACTCCTCGCCATCGCTGGTCGCAGTTGGATGATTTGATGAATCATTGGGAAAGATTGGCAACGAAACATCTTTTTCCCTTGAATCTTAAAACGAAAAAAAACAAAAACAAAAGAAAAACAAAACTATCAGTTTTAATGATCTAAATCGCCGGTAAATTGGAGATTTTCTAAATGAGAGCTTACTTTTAAGTTGCTCTGAAGCAGCTTTGCTATAATCTAAAAAGAACATACACAAAAGAAAAAACGAAACAAAAGAAAAAACCATGAACGAAATTTGTAGTTAATTTCATTCATGGTATTTTAGCAAACACGAACACCAATATCTCAGAGCTGCAAGTAACAGCTTTGACTTAGGAGGTGATTACAGTGAGCAAAAATATTTAATGGACTAAGAACTTTTTTAGTATTTTCTTTTTAAATATGGTAAAAGTTATGTTCATACTTTTGTTGTTTAAAAAGTTTGTTGAAATCATAAAGATTAGCATAATATTTTACTAATTTTATTTGCAACCTTTTAAATTTAGTAACACATCATATTAGGGACTTTGTTTTGATTTAGACCGAAATCATTCGGTTTTGATTTTACTATGTTTTTAGTCTCTTTTGGGTCAATTCGGTCCCAAGCTTTCGAGATCGTATCTTTCAGATGTTCTTTCTTTCAAAACCACTTAACTCCGATCTTACAGTCCGAGTTGCCTATAAATTCTGAATGGGATTTAAGCCTGGCAAATGTGTTGGCCATTCCATTACTTCTACAGTATTTGAACCATTTGTGTTTTTTCTTTGCTGTATGCTTAGGATTATTATCTTCTTGGAAGATAAAGTTGTTGCCTAATCTTAACATTCTGGCTGAAGGTTTAAGATTTTTTTTCCAAAATGTCTGTGTACACTGCGGCGTTCATGATGCTATCATAAAAGTTATTTTTCCAACTCTTCGCCATGATGTAGCACCCCAAACCATATTTCTGACACCAAACTTAACAAATTTAGCAAATACTAGTCTTCGGTTCATATGTTTTTTAGTTAAAAAATGTTTCTTACAAACAAGTCATCTTTGAAATCATTCATCTCTGATTCTGTTTTGAATAGTCAGTAGAGTGACTTTGATATAATGATCTTTTTCAACCTTCTCTGCTATCTTTCCTGAATTAGATAAATCAACTTTCTTGAAGATTCGATGCGGTTTTCTTTTACTTGAATAATGTTTTTATCAATTGATTCAGTAATCTTTCTTTTACAACCTTTTTCAGTAATAGCAGTTGTACCAAATAAATTATAACTCCTGTTAAACTGTACATTTCTCGGTAAGCTTTCCTGAATTAAATGAATCCACTGTGTTTTTCCTGAATTAGATAAATCAACTGTCAAATTTCTTTAATAAATTATGGCTTTAATAAAATTGATAGGTTAAGAATTATGGCATGTGGCCATAATTTTAAACCTATCAAATATCTATTCTTATATAACCTACCTATCAATGACTTCATTTACATATTTTTTTATTTATCATTATTTTATATGTTTAAGCAGATGAAACGTCAATTACAAAACTTTCAAAAACTTCCCTAAATCGAATAAACTAAAATTTTTCTTGGTTCAATATTTTTTTGTTTACATTGAATGCAAATATAAATTTCAAATTGTTCTAGAACAATAGAAGATTGACAGAAACATACCCGCACACAGTTATACATCATCATCATCATCATCATCATCATCATCATCATCATCATCATCATCATCATCATCATCATCATCATCATCATCATCATCATCATCATCCTCATCCTCATCCTCATCCTCATCCTCATCCTCATCCTCATCCTCATCTTCATCCTCATCCTCATCCTCATCCTCATCCTCATCATCCTCATCATACTCATCCTCATTATCATCATCATCATCATCATCATCATCATCATCATCATCATCATCATCATCATCATCATCATCATCATCCTCATCTTTATTCTCATCATCCCCATCATCATCCTCATCATCCTCATCTTCATCCTCATCATCCTCATCATACTCATCCTCATCATCCTCATCATCATCATCGTATAATATTATTGTAAAACAACTCATGAAAAATTGGAGTATATAATTTTATAATCTCAAATAAAAACTTACTTATCAAATATTCAACACAACTATGATTCAAATTTTGTATAGAAACCATTTTTGGTGTCTGACCCTTTAATAAATAAACAAAAGCAAAAATGTAATTGAGAAAAACCTCTTTAAAAAAAAACTTCTCTTTTGATTTAATATGAGAATCTGTCTTTGCCAGTAATGCTCTCCTAATATAATATACATACAATACTCTCTTGTTATATACAGAAAGTTCATTTCAATATGCATTAATGAAAACTTTATACCTTGTCATTAGGATTCTGGAGGAGTGCTAAAAAAGTATAGACTATACTTTCATTTGCAGCATCACAGAGAACCTTTAGGCAATCAAGTTGACCTTCACTGCAGCACAAATGAACTTTATTTAAAAATAATTAGTAGGCATAATTATGTGATTATTGATAATCTATTAAGAGTAACATATGATAACAGAAAATCTGGACAAACCTTGTAGCTTCAATACATGTCTAATAATGTTTTATAATTTTATAATCCTACCTATTATGTTGCTAATTTGATCCTCTACAATATACCATAGCCTTTATTTTTTCAGAACTTACTTAAACATGTCTAAAAGCTTTATTAACCATGAATTCATGAAGACCTTGAGGCACATGAGAGTCACACACATTAAGAGTTGTCTGGTAAATGTGGCAAACTCTTTCAGCCTGAAGAGCAGTCATCTGTCGGCCACACTTTTGGAGGCAGAGCATACAGACACACTTTCTATTCTGCTCACGTCAGCTGCTCATGACATCTTAAGTTAGTGGATTGTAGCTGTGTACCTAGACAAATTCAGGCATAATATGAAAATGAAGAATATGATTGACAAATATTAGGATTTCTGGCAATGTTATTTCATTAGACTCAAGTAGGTGTATTTCAAATAAATAAAATATTGCTACAAGTAGAGCTACATTTTTACCTAAATCACTTCTAATACTTCAGCCTAACAATTTGCATATTATAAAAAATGAAAAACAAAATTATTTTCCACATACAACAATTTTCAAGTGAAAGGCTTGAAAATTTTGGATATTTCTGCAAACGCTTTGACCCCCTAAACCAAAAGTGTTGGTAAGAACATGAAAATCCTTATTTTATAAAGTTATTGGTATATTCAAATAGAGCACATGAAAACTACCATAACTTTTGTTATACTGCAGGGATTGGGATACTGCGGGGATTGGGATAAAATTTTACCCAAATCTTGGTATTGGCATAGGGTAAATTACCACCAAATTTTATTGGTCTATGATTAATGGTATGGATTTTATAGCAGACGTACCTAAAAGATTTCAAAACTTGCACCAGGTAACCCTGGAATGTGTACACTATCACCCCAAATAGGTGGCATTCTTGGGCCAGCTACATTGGCAATATCGGATTCCATGATAACAGCAGCTTAGTTGAGAATTTTAAAGTGCCGAAAATTGGTTGCACGTTTTGGGAAAAAAATTGTGATCATTGACAAAAAGTCATATTTTTCTTTAAGCAATATCAACTTTCTGGCAATCAGGATATCATACTTCTGTCCCCAATGCAATGTAGGCATTGGGGACAGAAGTATATATCCTGCGTTGCCAGAAAGTTGATATTGAGATCAAGCTCAAAAGAAAAAGCAAATATGAGCCAAAATTATTAGTTTAGATAGCCTTTTCTGAGAAAGGAGTCACAAAGAATTACATTGCTCCTTTGGACCAAGCAGTCAACAAGGATGTGTACATTTCTAAATGTCTGGTAAATCTAAAGAAGTTCATCAGCAACGTTCAAAAAAACCAAAACTGCATAGATTGGCTTGGGGCGAGTACTTTTACAAGAGCTGACCATGTTTGGTGAAATGGACTGATAAATATTTTTTTTTTTTATTTTGTAAAATACAAGTTTCATGTTATTATGGTTTTTAATTTAATAAAATTGATAACTTTGTTCAAGAGATATTTATTTTCAAAGTTTTTTCCAGATTTTTAGTTATCATATATTATTTCGTATACTTCACTATAATTTAACAACTCACCTAGATTGTTTCCATCTCGATCAACAGCTTCTATGTCACAACCCCATTTTATAAGTACCTAAAAGATTAAATGAATATAAAATTATAACAAGCAAAAAACAAATGATGATTACTAACTATTACTTTAAAGTGTTAAAATAACAAATAAATTATAAACCAACACCTTTAAACAATCCAGAGTTCCGTGGTGAACTGAAGTGTGTGCTGCTGTCCAGCCCATATGATCTCTTAACTCTATATTCTGAAGAAAAAAGGCTTTGTATAGATAAGTCAAATAATTATCTCGAGTGCAATTGAAAACAAATAATTAAATCAACATTTAAAACAATAATAGCATCTTCAATCAATAAAGACTTCTTACTTGTCCTTGTCTTAGATACTCTTCTAAAACAGCTGAATGACCATGGGAACAAGCCAAATGAGCAATTGTTTTGTCTAGTTAAAACAAACTCATTTTTGGTTATCACTGATTTGAGTTTTTTTGCGATAATAAGAGCTATAAATTTACTCTAAAGATTTTTATTCTATATTTATTAAATATTCAGTGGCTTGAAAAATATTAGAATCAACTTCAAACTTTAGTGATTTCTTATGTCCTACATTTTTTAGTTTTTAATTAAAAGTTAAAAACTAAAAAGCATAATATATAACACAGTGCATGTGTTTACTAGGGGGGGGGGGGGTCATTTTAAGGAAATTTTAAAAACTCAAGTACATACTCAACTTAAGTTTTAGTAAATATGTTAAAGCTTACTCAAAATTTTTTTCAGGTTGATCAGATGACTTTTATGTCTCCCTCAAGAGCAAAAATTAAAAATATGTCCTTTAAAATAGAAAAAATAAGTTAAATTTGGGGTGTTTGAGGGTGATCAAAATGAAAAAAAAAAAATTTTTCTGGTTCATTTGTTATAAATATTTTCATTTTAAAAGGGTACATCCTCAGGTTTTTTGCTTATTTTCAGGAAAAACAATATTCATGAGAGGAAAAAAAAGAAACATTTTTGTTATGCAAAAAGGTTAAGTAAATTTGTTAATTATGCTTTTGCATACCTAAAACTCTTTTAGATGGACAGCTGGCAAAAGGCTAACCTGCTTTAAAAAGCTTCCTGAAAATTGAATAAAGCTTTGGGTTTTTAGACAACCTATTTAATAAATAAAAAGGGCCACTGCAATTACTTTAATTGTTGAACAAAAGTTTAAGTTTAAGGTATTATAGACTTTTGCCTAAAAACCTATCATGATAAACAGCTCCAGTTTTCCTTAATTTGAAATTGTTAAATGGGGATAAAAACTTCATGGTTATTTCAGCTAACTCTGTCTGCCATTCCTCACATTGCACTTTTTAATAACATAGGCCTGACAGTAATCCAAAGTATGTGCAGTAGGTTTACAATTAAATGATCTATGATGCCAATCTGCTGCTTCAAAATCTGTATCAAGATTAGCACTGGTGCCATTAGAACTGAATTCTAGTTCTGAGTTGACTTCAATTTCTTTAGGTCCATCTGATGGTCTTGTACTCTTCTACACACCTTCAGAAACCTAAAGGTAATTTGTTTTAACAAATAAAATGTGTATATACACATAATTTGTATGTATATTATTTATATAATGTATATTACTCATACTATATTTTAATGCAGTAGTAAAATAAACCCACCTTCTTCCAGGACTTTCTGTCTTCTAATCCCAAAGAGAGGTATCTTAATCCTTCCTAGTCTTCAAAAAAAACTTAAATCCTCATGCTTGTTATTAGCTGAGCATTTCTAGTCCCTCCCAATTTGGCTATTCAAATCTGCGCAACCAATCAAAAACAACTTTTTCAAAAAAGCAGTAAAATTTCCATGTTTAACTTTATATATATACATAAACACACGCATGCAGGTACGCACACACATGCACACATACAGTGTATACAAGCAAAATATGATATGGTTTAAACACCATTAAGGAAAAAAGTTATTATAAAGGTTGGTAAAACATTCCTCAGCTTAATAAGTATTTTCCAGCAAAGCATAAGCTGAACAACATCTTCAACAGAAACACATTAAAACTTGGAATTTATAGTAAACTCACATAACCACAAAATCATTGATGAAGTTTTGACCCAAATAAGAAATCCTGCAATTATACCAATATTCTGCAATGCCACCTTAATCAACTTTACCTAATTGAAAACACCCTATACAAAGCTGTTATCTAATTTGACCTTCAAAACAATATAGATAAAGTGTATATAGGTATTTGTGAACCACCATTGAAGTTGTATTATGCAAACCAATCAAGTTGTTTAAGATTGCAAGCTACAGAAATGATACTGAGTTATCTAAGGAAGTATGACATGTAAAGAAAAAAACAGAAAACCATCAATTAAATGGAATAGTATTAGGAAGTCAGCCTTAATAACTTACCAAAAAAAGTTCATCTAAAGTTTACTAAGTTTAAAAAATAAAAAACAAACAATAAAAAGAAAAGAAGTTTTTAAAAGTGTTACCACGAGAATCTTTCATTTTGATATCAGCTCCATTATTTACCAAAATCTAAGATGGAAGAAAAAAAATACTTTCATAGGAGTGTATATGACAATGCTTATTACTTTTAAAGCAAGAATTAAAAGAATAAAAACTTTATCACAGAAAAACATTACATCCTATAATTTACTTTTTTATAACACCAAATTTTTAACTTTGGTTTTAATCAGAATTATTCTTTTGCACAACAATTTCTATAACACAAAACCTTTCAAAAATTTACACTTAGAGACTAGGACTATTGATTTTTGTGTTAGTTTTAAAGAAACAGGATTAAAAGTGGTTCAAAGAAAAATGACTAAAATGAGTTGAACTAACAGCTCATTTCGGTTGTTTAGGTAGTGTTAGCTGACACTAACACACTAGCTAATGTTATCAAAAATTGTTAGCTAATACTAGCACTCTTTGTTTTTATAATGCTATTAATACTAATTATTAATGCTCTTAATAAATGTTGAAGCTTTTAGTCCTTGGTAAAAAATGCATAACTACAGTAAAATGTATATACTCTGTGTCACAGAGTATTAGCTGACACAGCAGATTTACACACTCTTACACTTCCATTTATGGCAATTAAAGATAAACTATGTAACTGTTCATTTGAGATAAAAAGAATTGAAGTCAATAAGGACACAAAGCTCTTGCCTGTTTAATCTTTAATGAAAACCAACCAATAATCAGAACATATCATAGAAAATGGTTTTGTAACTCATTTATCATAAAAAATTTCACCTTGAGACATTCGTCTCTTCCTTTTATTGCAGATATATGAATAGGTGTCCAACCTTTTTCACTTTTCAAATTGACATTTGCTTTATTTAGTATTAGCCATTTCAAACACTAAAAAATCAGAAAACTAAAAAAATATCAATTTAAAAAAAAAAATCAATTTTAGAGAATAAAGAAAGAATATTCTAAAACAAGATTTAAAAATTAAAAAAATGCAAAACATACATCAATTGAATCATGCAACACAGCCCAGTGTAGGAGTGTAAACTTGTATTTTTCATCTTGTTTGTCAAAAAGATTTTGATTGGCATGCATGATGCTTTTAAGATCAGCAACATTGTTCTTTATTACAGCATCAACTAATATATTGAACATTAGTTTTGAACACTCTTGCTATAAAAGTTTACAAAATTAAAAGTTTATTTATTAAACAAAATTTTTTATTGAATTATAAATAATTGTCGAACCTTCCACTAAATCAAAACTTATACATTTAGCTTGGTATTTGGCAGAGCCATTTTTAATTTCTCAAATCCAGCCAAACCACATTTAATTTCACAAAACTATAACACATTGAAACTTAGTGTTATTAATATCATCTCTCAAATTAAAATATTTAAAAACTAAAAATATTTCTTTTAACATAAATAGTGAAAATCCAATATTGTTCCTAATAACTTTTCATAAATATTTTTTTTTTTAGTAGCAAATTCATTAAATAAATTACAATTATTGTTAATTAAAACAAACCAATGCTGCTTCCATATTAACATCAAGAAAAACAAAATGCCAATGGAGCATTAAATCAGAAAATATAATAGTAACAAAGAAATCCAACTTGAAAAAAAAAAGTGAAATTGAGTAACTGGAAAAATACATCTTAAAATGTTTTTAGTAGTATAAAAAATAAACAAGTATTTAAAATAAAGAAATAGAAAAAATAAAAATAAAATAAAAAACAAATTAAAAAAAAAAAAACTCAAAATAATAGATTCATATTGGAAAATCCAAAAGTACAAAAAGAAACTTCAGAGAGTAACATGCAAACAGGGGACTTAAATTTAAAAAAGAATTTTAACCAAGAACAACAAATCAAGATTAATTTGAAATGCAAATCTAGAAAATGCTGCAATGAAGAAAAAAAACACAACTAATAATGAATTATTAAAGAGCACATTGTCAAACAACACACGTTCGTATTTGAAACTTGCAGTTTGGGATGACTTGATCGAATAATAACAAGAGAAGAAATTCAGCCTGAAAAAAAAAAAGTTTAATTGAAAAAACAAATAAAAATCAAAATATCAAAAAAAAAAACTGAGATTTTTTTTAAAAATCACCTGCAAGCTTGATTGGGAAACCAAAGAAAAGTCTCTTAAAGATTGCAGTGCTTTATCATCAAGATTTCTAAATGTAAAAATAGCATGTCCAAACGTGAGAATTGTTATTACATGTATAAAATTCTAATAATAACAATAATAATAATAATAATAATAATAATAATAATAATAATAATAATAATAATAATAATAATAATAATAATAATAATAATAATAGTAACAATAATAATAGTAATAACAACAACAACAACAATAATAATAATAATAATAATAATAATAATAATAATAATAATAATAATAATAATAATAATAATAATAATAATAATAATAATAATAGTAACAATAATAATAGTAATAACAACAACAACAACAACAATAATAATAATAATAATAATAATAATAATAATAATAATAATAATAATAATAATAATAATAATAATAATAACAATAATAATAGTAATAACAACAACAACAACAATAATAATAATAATAATAATAATAATAATAATAATAATAATAATAATAATAATAATAATAATAATAATAATAATAATAATAATAATAATAATAATAATAATAATAGTAATAATAACAATAATAATAATAATAGCAGTAATAATAATAACTATAATAATAATAATTACAATAATAATAATAACAATAATAATAATAATAATAATAATAATAATAATAATAATAATAATAATAATAACAACAACAACAACAACAACAACAACAACAACAACAACAATAATAATAATAATAATAATAAAGAGTACCTTTGCATCATTATGAAAAAATTTGATAAAATACACGATCCAAGCATTGCAACAGCCAAGAAAGGGTCATCACTGTTACATAATAAAGCTTTCTAAACAGCATAGAAGTCATATAACCAAAAATGAAGGTTTAATGTATGTTCATTATGATCATATACATACATACATACATACATACATACATACATACATACATACATACATACATACATACATACATACATACATACATACATGCTTTTTACAAACTTTCTCAAATCAGCTGAAATTATTATCAAATGTTCATTATAATTTGATAATTTAGTGGTTTGTATTATTAATTCAATTCATAATACAAACCACTAAATTATCAAATTACAATTGTTAATCAAAATTTAACTTTTTTTTTAAAAAGACTTCCGTTCAAAAGTTTAAAACAGTAACATAACCTGCAATTTAATCAAGTTTTTGTAAGCAAAAGCATAATTAAACGCCAAAATATTTGTGAAATTTAGTAACTAGATTATTTTGAGATACTTTGAAAGCAGTGAAGTGTAACTAATCCTTGAAATATGAGTGAAATTTTATAATTCAAGTTCATCATGATAAAGCATAGGAGAGAGGCTAAGGAAGTTTCAAATAATATAAGGAAATTAATTGTAAAAGCTGTGTCTTAAAGAAAGATTTCTGAGCTTTATGATGTTTCCACGAGATTTTGTTAGTGCAAAGCTTTTGAAGAGATTTCGTCAGTGCAAAGCTTTTGAAGAGAACCCTTGGAATGGAAGACCTAAAGTTACAACTGAAAAGATCGATATATTTTTGGAGATCCTCGCAAGACTGCTATTGAACTTAACACAATTATGCATCAGTTTCAAGGCATAAACTTGAGTTTCAATACAACTAAACGTTGATTGCATCAAAATAATCTGTATGGCTGACATCCAGTTAAGAAACTGTTGATATATGCAAGAAATTTGGAAGCCAGAATAAAATTTGCAATAAATCAATAGGTTAAAATCCCTTTCCTCTAACAAAGTTCAGAGTTCAGTAGTGTGGAATTAAGTATGCCAAACATCTAGTAGTAGGAGACAGACTTAATCCAAATGATCAGTTACCTACTATTAAACAAGGTGGAGAAATGTTATGATTTGAGGATTTTAGTCATGACAAAGTGGATCCCATTGATTGCATAATAGGTATTATGGACCAGAGAGTTTACTTAGTCATCATCAAGAATATTCTGTTGTCACATGCAAAGAATGAAATGACTCGCAAATGGATCTTTGAACAAGATAATGATCCAAAGCTTGTGCCGAATCTGTTAAGAATTATTTGAAATCACAAAAAATCAAAGTTCTTGAATGGCTCTCACAGAGCCCAGATCTAAATCCTCTTGAGCATCTTTAGAAGTACATTGACTGCCAATTAGATGGTAGAAAACCAACCAACAAAGGTCATATATATACTTTGATTAAGAATCTTGGTATAACATTCCTCAGGATGTTCTCATTAATTTAGTTGACTCGATGCCTCGTTGATGAGACTTTTGAAGGCAAATGGATATGCCACCAAATACTAACTGTCTTCTTGAAACTTTCTTATTAAAAAAATGTTCATAGTTAAAAAAAAAAAAGTTAATAATTTTTGAAATGAATTTTTATCAAAATTCAGTTGTTTCTAAACATGGAAGCCTTTTCAAATAAAAAATCAAATTTTAAATAAACATTATAATTTATAATTTTTGTGGTTTGTATTATGAATTTAATTAATGTAAAGAACATTTGGTATATATATATATATATATATATATATATATATATATATATATATATATATATATATATAAATATATATATATATATATATATATATATATATATATATATATATATATATATATATATATATATATATATATATATAAGGGTGGGTCATTAAATTACCATTAATTTTTTCTTATTTTCATCTAAATCAAACTTTTCAATAATCATGTTTGCAAATTCCTCATTGACACTTGTCATTTTCATTCCCACTGATCGATAAGAAAGGGACTCTAACAGATGCCACAATTCAGGAAAAACACACTTGGAAGATAACTGTTTTCCACAGAAAATTCCAGATAAAATAGGTCTTGTAAATATTACTACTGTTAACTGATCTGTTTTTATTGAAGGAGAAAATAGAAATGATTGAGTGTAAGATAGCTCATGCTTCTTGAAATATTCTAAACACATTGAAATTTTCAAAAAAGCTTTACATTTAATTTGATCTTGCTTTTTTTTGAATTGGAAGATTAAAAGGAAATGTATGAAGACCACTTACCATATTGAATCCTTGAGCAGTCAGGATCCCAATCAATGTCTCGAGACTGTCGTCCATGAGGAATTGTTTCTTCTTCAAAATTTAACTAAAATCAAATGCAATCTTTAGGTTATTTGGCTGGTAATTTTACAACCCTTGCACTCAAATGCAGCATAAGAAAACTGTTTTTGAGAAAACTTCTATAACCCGGTGCTGGCAAAGCAACATCAAAACCCTAAAACATTTGCAACTCATGAAACCTCAAAATAAAGGGTGAAGTTAGAATTACAAATTTTTAAATGTTAGGGGGTTAAATTTTTTTTAAAAAGTATAACACATGATAAAATCTGTGTAACTTTTTTAATAATAAAAAAAAAAATTCATATTTAAAAAAACTCACTTTGTGTATATATGAAAAGTAGTTTGGATAAAATATTCCTCCAGAGCCAGGACTCCGTTTAAAATTATCTTCAATAAAACATATCAAATCTCTTTGAGTTTCTGTGACTAAAATGAATATTTAATAATAAAAAATATTTATAGCAAATATACTTGAATGTAGATATGTAAGAAAGTAAAATCTCTTTGATATAAGAATATGTGAATGTCTTTAATTCTGTTTGATTCTTATTTAACACATGAGCAGTTTACTAATTTCAACTTCTGTATCCAGAATAGTTATTACATTCCAGATCCTTGATTTTCAAACTCAACAGAGAAAAAAAAAGGAAAAAAAAATAGAAGAAAACATAAAGTGTTTTTTCTTTTATGATTATTGTAAAACATAAAAAAAAGATTAATAATATTTAAAATAAAATATTCTAAACAAAGATTTAACATCATTAGGTTAAAACCTCATACCACTCCAAACTAAGCTTTGGTAGGAATCCCTAAGATCAAGTAGAAGCTTATTCAGTAAAAAAAAAGCATCAGCTCGTTTAAAAACTAAACGCATCCAGAAATCTCCATGGTCAAACTGAATAAAACAATACAAGTGCTGTGATAATATTTTGAAACAAAGAAAACTGCAACTGGTGTAACAGCAGCAGTTATAATACCAAATTTAACTTTAAAATCAAATAAAAGATTTAGAGAACTTAATGAGAAAACAAAAAATACAACAATAAAAAAATACCACAGGGAACTTTAAAGCGCATATTTGAAAGCCCATGCGCACCATTTTAACAAGAGCTTTTGAAATTGCTAAGATGATTTGAGAATTGTATATCATAGATAAGCCAACATATGATTGCTCATTTTTCAAAAGAAGTTGGGCCATTAGTGGTGCTTTACTGAGCTGTACTTCATATACAACATTACTAATATCTGAAGCATTATGAAATTTATAAGAATCTATTGGGGGAACATGTTCTAATGAAACAAAACTACTATCAGTTTTAGAATTGAACACTTTCAATAAACTAGAGAAAGTGTCATCAACTGGTATATAATGTTTACATGACTGATCAGGTAAAGTATCTCCATGAAGTTCATGGTGATAAAAGTATTTACCCATTAATTGCATTACATATTCAATATCATTGTGTAGAATAACATCAGAAACTTCTCGATCTGCTCTTAAAAAAACTAAAAAATCTTCCATTTTTTCCTTTAGTCGCATTATTTCACACTTGTCAACAGCTCTAAGTATCACCAAGTTCATTTCTTTCCCAATCATTTTTCTTGTATCATTTCCCCATTTTGTACTGAAAGGTTCATGTAGAACAAAGTCAGTTACTTGGGTTACTGACATTTGGGAAATATATTTAAACCCTAGCAGCTCTAAAGGTGGAATGTATAAGAAAGATGCTGCAGAGCTCTGTGAAATCTGACGCCAAGCATTTATGCAATTAAAAAATAAATCACCAAAGACAATTCTGAAAAAAGTTGACATACTTCTTACTAATGTTGTCCCATAAATTACAACAGCTATAAAGTTGAGTTCAGGAGTATATGTGTTCATTCTAACTTTAGCAATAACATCACCAAAGTCAAATGGAAATTGATCGGGTATTAATTCTGATGTCTTTAACAAATCATTAATGTGATCATTAAAGACCAAAGCTAAAACTAAATGTTTGGTAGAATGAGCTTGGAGATAAAAACTTTCATTTCTGTTATGTGACTCTTTATATTTAATGAGTTTATCATTGCACAACAGCTGCAGGCTTTCACCAGTTATAGGTTCAGTTAATATGCGACGTAATTTTTTCACAAGTCCAAGTAAACGGAAAGAACAACTACTTCCATGAAAAATTAACAAAGTCTGTTTCTTCTCACCATTGCTGGAAAGAGTTTTGCTATTTTGCTCTGTAATTATTTTCCATGCATACTGATCTTCAAGCGAAATGCAGAGTTTACACATTGCTTTTAACTGTAACCCTCGTTTTGCAGCAAAACTAATTATGAAAGCTAAAAATGAAGATGGAACACAAGAAGAGAGAAGTAAACAAGAGTAATAGGAGTAACTTGCTAGAAGAGATAGGTTTGAAGCTTCTATGCTCCATTTTTTCTTTTGGATCTGAGCACCACAAGTTATTGAAGACAGTATTTTATGTTCATTGATCATCGTGTGAGCTTCATTGTAATCTTTAAAATGTGGTCCAAACCACTGAACAACTTGCCTATAAGCTATCTTGCTATTGACAGCATAATTTATTATAGGTTCCTCATTATTATCAAGCAATGATTTATCTGTATGGAAATTTATAGTTAGTTTGTTTAGCTCTTTACAATTACAGAGAAGTAGTTTTCCTTCTTGGACTGTAGCAGCACTAACCTCGTTTATACAAACCGCAAGTATGCTCTGTGTGTTCTTAGCTGAAACTAAATAGTAAAAACTAATTTAGAATGAAGGAAATTTTATATTACTATGTTTAAAAACGTATGCCTGCTAAATACAAATATAAACTATAAGCTATTATAATCCTACCATTTACAATGTATCCTATTCTTAAACCAACTATCTCAACTGATTCATCTCGCATCCTCTTCATAAAAGAAGACAATTGTTTAGGAGACATAGACGAAATATTTTGAATTGTTATACATGTAAACTCTTGCTCAGGAATTGCAGAATCAAATCGCATTAAAGAGCTTTTTGCAGATTTATCAACTCTGTGAATAGCTATTGATGACTTCATAGCTAAAATACGGTGTAGAGTAAATGGATCTGGACTAATGTTAATAAAAGATGACAGCTTTCCATGGCCAGGTATTTCATATTTTTCCATTTTCCTATGTTCTAATTGTTGCCGAATTGTAGTGTCACATGTAATTGGTTTTAATTTTCCAATTTCTACAACATTCCATATTCTTTTTAAAATTTGTTCTAAATATGTTGTGTTTAAAAACTGAGATACAGCATGAAAAAAACTTGACCCAAGTTTTGATTTCTTTACCTTATGCTGATTTGTGTTCTGATTCTCAGTAATACCAACAATTAACAGAAGTTCGCCATCTAAATTCGCTTGAAGTAAGGAAACAACATCAAATGGTATTTCAGTGAGTTGAGAAGGAATCTCCCATTTACTTCCTTGCAACAAAAGGAGGAATAGAGTGACCAACCCAATGTAAATATCACTTGCTAATGAATCAACAACTGGGCAAACAGAATCTGAGATTTTCACAACACCTGGTGAATCCAAAATAATCTTTAAGGTTAAAATCTGTTTATTTGTATCTGGCATAAATGCATAGCCTTCTTCATACGATACACTCTAATAATAAAAAATAACTTATCAATAAGAAATTTAAAGCTAGTATCAATAAGTAATAGTGAATTTATTACAAAATTCAAATGTCGTAAAAAGTATTTACTCAGAGAAAAAAGAAAAGAAAAAAACAAAAACAATTTTTTTAAAAATTTATTCAAAACTATTTATAATCCTTTCCTTCTGCATATTAACCTACTGACTTAAATAACAAAATCAATTACGTATAACTGTAAACCAATATGAAATATGATACAAAATAACAAAATGTTGTTGAGAAAGAAACTTTGCTATATGCTATTTAAAATGTCTAATCCTAAATAAAGGAATTTACTTACTCAAAAAGAACTTTTAAGAACACAAAAATATAACTTTTTCTGATACTGTTAAACATAAAACAAAATGGCTACCTGATCATACAAAAGTTTCTTTGAATCTAAAGTATTTTTTTCTTCAGTGACTTGCGGATTTTTTACATGTGAACCATTTGTCAATGCACTGTTTGTATCATAGGAGAAATCTGATTGGCTTACATTGCCACTGAGTGATTTGTTTGTTTTTCTTTTTTTCTTTTTCTTTTTTTTTTTATTGGTGTCTGTTACATGAATATTATTAGCATTTAAAAGCTCACCATTAATCAATACATCATTATGTAGATTATCCTGAACTATGTCTTGCTTATTTTCTGAGATCATAATAAAACTATCATAAATGGTGTTATCATTTTCTGGTTTATTCAAAATTATCTTGTTCCTATTAGCGTCAGTATTACTAGAAGCAGGATCAAAATCCCCATCTTTGCAACTGTTTGAATTCATTTCAGAGATCTAAAAAAAAAATGACAACATAAATGCCTTAAACAACATTTAAGATCAAAAATTAATTTTCAGAAAGTCATTCTTCAAAGTCGTTCAAAGAAAATGATTATCATAAAATTTCAACTTTTACAAAGTTTATAAGCTTAAGAATTTTTGCTACATATATATATATATATATATATATATATATATATATATATATATATATATATATATATATATATATATATATATAAACACTATGTAATAATAAATACTATATAATACTATATAATACTATATAAAATACTATATAATACTATATAAATACTATAATAATAAATACTATATAAATAATATTATAGGGCAACTGATGATCACATAAAGGAAATGTTTTTATATTTCCTTTCACGTAATGAGAATCTTAACATGGAGTTTGTTTATGAAGTAGAGATAAGTGTTCTGTGTATTTGTTCATAAAAATATCTGCAACAATTTATAACATGCAACAAAGTGTAATATCTTCTAAATGGATACCCTGGCTTATACATCCATCTAGAAACTTAGCAAGACATCACAGGATAACATTTCATGTTTTAAAAAGCTTTATGTAAGTTTACATAAAGCGAAATGTATTTATTTCCCTCAACTTCTGTGTCAGAGTTTTTAATATGAATCATTCGTACTTCTGGAAGATTTCTAAGACGGAAGTGCAATAAAACTATAGTGCAGCTCTGTAAACTGCAACTCTGTTGTTCTGTATGTCTTTAAAGTAATTTTACAACTTTTGAAAAAAAAAAAATTTAATATAATCTTCTCAAAAAAAAATACTGTTTAATTTATATTAACATATAATATTATTAATTATTACATAACTATGGTCTAAATAATGAATGCAAATGATATATTAACACAACTCAGACATAAAAAAAAGCTTAGGTATAAATTAAGATAAACATTAACACACACAAAATTTTTCAACCTAAATATTAAATACTACTACCTCTTTTTTATCACCCTGTATATCTGTTGAAGAGTCAGAGATATTTTTATAAGTGTTGGAAGAGTATTCTGCAGAATAACTTATCTCCTTATCAATATCTTTGAAAAATGTTTGGTTATTTGTTCGTAATAATCTTTTGTCTATTCCAAATTCAGTGCTCTGTGTTTTTAAATTATTTGCTTTATTTAGTAAAGGAGTTTTTGGTTTATTTTTATTCTCTTTAGATATTTTATTTTTTGTTACTCCATCAGCTGAAAAAAATGAATCCGTAAATAAGCTCTCAAACACATCTTTATCTACATTTTTTTCTGGACTAGCAAATTTTCTTTCATTATCCCTGTCTTTTTCTAGAATATCAGACCAATCAACAACTTCTGTTTTCATATCATTATCTACATAACTACATGACACAGAACCATACACAAGGTGTGAAAATTCTAAATTGAAAAGCAAAACAAATTTTTAAAAATAATAAAATACTAAATATAATAAAATACTAAATAATCTTATTATTATGAGATTCTTTTTCACAATATATTTTACTTTTTCATCAAACTTGTGTCCATCTTTACATCCTTAAGTTCAATTCTCACTCAAAATCATTAACAAATAAGAGCTCAGTCGAAGAAAATTTGAGCTATTGCAAAAAAAAATGTTGTTTTGTTTTTGGCTGGATATTCCATCTCTTTTTTCTAATGAAATATAAATTTTTCTTTGTATTTTATTCTAGCTATTAAAAAAATTGAGTGTACCATTCTCAACTTCCTCAAAAACAGTTAATTGTTTAATAAGGTCATTACCACTCTGATGATCAACTGTGCCATTTTCCCCTGAACACTCATTAAATGGTAAGTCTTCAGCAGCTTTTAAAATGAGAACATTTTTATCATGATCAGGAGCAGCTTGACGCATAATGCGATTTACCTCATCAAGCATGCTATCAACTGTTTTGACCATTGAAGTACTTGTACATACATTATCTTGCTTCTCAATTGAATTTTGAACTTGACCACTAAATGAAAATTCTATCTCGGGACTTTTAATCTTTTTTTTAACAAAGCCAGGTTTATTTTCTTTATCAACTTTTACAGCTTGAAGTTCTCCTTTGCATTCAAAAGGAGTAGGACTTCCAGATTGCTTTGCAGTGTTAACAATGCTTGCACTTTGCTGTTTTAATTTTTGACGCATTACTTCAATGTCCTCTTCATTATCAACATCATTTGTGGAACTAAGTAAAAAAAACTTATTTTAGATTTTTATTTTTCAAGCCTATAAAATAAATAATGTAAATACATGAGTATAAGTCCAGAACAGATTTGTTAACAGCTCCACTACCATGACAGGTATACCCATCTTAGATTTAGTCTTCAGGGACCAAAACTGATGGGTATACTCATCTTGCCTAAATTCCTTATTTAAAACTATTAGGCCTCTGAACACACATACAATATTTTTCAAAATTCTGGCCAGTAGATTTCTTTATACAGTCCAGAATTGTGCCATTTTGGGCTTTTTCTTTTAAGGAGGTGTGGCAGATTTGTTTTGTTTTGTTTAAATCTTAATTTTTTTCTTAAGGAGAAATTTTAAGTAAGTATAACCCTGTTTTTTTTAAAACAACATTTCCTCCTGCCCCCCTCCCCTATTTTTTGAGATGATAAACATATGTATTCTTCATGAATAAATTAAAGAAAAGTCAATTCATTAATGAAGAATGTTAACCCACTGCTCCCCACCCACCCACCCTGCCCCCTGATTCTGTATGTGTTATTGATTTTTTTTCTAGCTTTTATCAGTAAAACAAAGAAAAAATCCTAAATAAATAATAGATTTAAAAAAAAAAGAAAAACAGAGTATTTTTGTGCTGCCACTAATAATATTGTGCAACTTGACGCAATAAATATTCAAAACAGTATTGCATTTATGTGACTACATATGTATAGTATATTTTATAAATGTATTATAAAAGTATATGTAATGTTATATTAAAAACCTCACCACTCTTTTCCGTACCGTGCCGTTACAGCTTGGTTTAACTTATTTTTTTGAAATTCTTCCTAAAATAATAAAATAGAAAGCAATAAGAGCTTAAATATCATTTTTTTAATAACTGTTAAAAATTATGTCTTTCACATGATTTTGTTTTTGCTAAGGCAAGTTCTTACTCTTTTTTTACCTTTTTTAAAGTTAATGAAAACCAGGTTCACTCACTTTTGCATTTAATTGCATAAAATTGACTATTTAAAAAATGTACAATAAAAGAGTAAACTTTATAAGAGAAAAACTTTCTTACTGCAAATTTTGAATTGGATAAAAGATTTCCAGAATGATTCTTTGATTCAAGATTGCTCAACTTTTTCTTGTTCTCTTCTTTCAGTTCAACCATTGTATGCTCAAGTTTTGTAAGAAGCGATGAACTACTACTACCAGATTCATCAAGATAATCTGATTCATCAATCACATACTCAGTTCCTTGACATGAAACAGGGAGTTGAGCAATTATACTATCAAGCTCTGACTCCGTTGGAATGTCTAAATAATTTATGCCATCCAAAAACTTAAAATTTTCCTCGTATATAAATTTACTGCTCTCCATTGAAGTTATTTTATCTAAATAAATCAAAAAATTGTGTTGAAAAGAAATGTTAAAGTTTTTAAATGTTAAAAATTTTGATCTTAAAAGCCTTTATAAATCATAGATAAAAGTAACTTGCATAAAAGTGACATCTCTGGGGAATCTGACTTAACATAGTAAATTTAAAACAAAATGAAATAAAGTATAAGATGAGTTTGTAAAGTCATCATTTCAGAGAAAACAAAATAATTTGGCTAATATCTTCACAATGAAGTTTAAACTTCAAAAAAATGTACTTATCAAAACTATAAACAAAAAAAAAAATATAAATAAATTTTTTTTTTAAATTATTCAACAGATCTTTGTGTTTATTATTATAATTACCATATTCTTCATCAAATCTATGATTATAACTTTCAACAAGTATTCCACTGTCTTTTTTTTCATTGACACTGTTTTCTTGATCTTCATTAAGTATCTGTATGTCTAAATATATTGAAGCAAAAAACAAGTATATAAAGAAGCTAAACTGTTTTTGGCATAAAACATTTGACCTTGATAGTACCATATTAATTTTATTATAACTTCATAATTTTTTGATTGAATTTCAAGTTAAATTACTACTAGTTAGTTTTAATTTAGATCAAGACTAAGAAACCTTTACTTCATTGGTAACATTAGACTTGACCCTTTGTTATTTTTAAAAATTACCCATTAACAATAAATAAAATTTAATGAAAAGAAAATTTATAATTGCTTATCAAATTTCTTTTAGCATTAAAAAAAAATCTTTTAGAAAACTTAATGCAACAACATAGCTATCACTCTGCATATAATTTTCATAAAAACAACTATAAACTTCTCAAAAGTATTTTTTAAATATCTGAAATGGTTTACTGGATGGATCAAATATTTAAAGTTTAATGTTCTTGTAAAAAAAGAAATCGTGTCATTTAAAGCACAAAGAATAAAAATATACACTAATTAACTATCATAAGATCCACCTTTGACTTTTCAGAAGATTCACTATTTAAAAGATTCACTATCAAAAAGAATTACTGCCCAAATTATTCACTAACCAAAAGTTTTAAACAAATAAAAATTTCGGCAAAAGAAATTATATACCTGTATATAATTTTTTTTGGTACATTTAATAAGTAAACTAGTGCACAATATTTTCCAGGGGTTGAAACAAAATTGTTTAAGGTATGTGATGTTTTTATTGCAAATTATTTAAACTTTATCACTTTTTATGTTTAAATATAGAGATTTTTGGAAAACTTGATTTAGTCTATGCATTTTTACTGAGGTGACTAATCTTCCTGCTTTAGGGAGGAGAGTCCTCCTTTTATAACTACTGCCCTCCTTCAAAAAAAATAAACATAATTACAATCTAAAATGTTGCAAGTGTTATTGTTACAATAAAATGTTTACTTTATTTACATTTTTTTTTTTTTTGTTTTAAAAAAGTTGGTCATCTTATTTTTAGATATCAAATTTATATCAAATTTATATTATATTCATATAATATTTAAATTATGTTTTCATTAAACTTATTTCATACTTATATTACATTTACATTATATTTATGTCATATTAGTACAATATTTTTATTATATTTACACTACATTTATATTATATTTTTGTTATATATTGTATATATTTTATAATAACATTTTACATTTACTTTTTATATTATTGTATATTTATAAACTTGTACTTTGTTTGTTACTGTTTGTCATTGATGAAAAAACCAAATGTTGATGTTTAGTTCAATTACTATAGCCATAAAAAGATGATCATTTATTTTTTTCTGTTTTTTCTACAATGATAATTTGCTTGAAAACATTTATAATAATTTGCTTGTAAAATAGTAAAAAAAATCTCTTGACATCCTATAAATGCTAACTTTATATCTATAAATTTATAAAAGTAATACAATTTTTCAACTGACCTTTGTTCAAAACTGGATGAAATACCATATCTTCAAATAGCTCGTTACTTTCACTATCATACTATGTGTTAAGTATAAAAAAAGCAATAGCAAAGCATATAAGAACTACAATCTAACCAACACTAAAATATTTTAGGCAGTTTTGAGTATTCGAATGTCAAGTTTTATTTCGTTAACAATTCTTAAGTAAATAATTTAATAATATTTTATGAAAATAACAAAGAATAGAAGTTTTTGTAAGAAGGAAGTATATATACCTCAAGAAATTGAAGTAGACACAAGCTTACATAAACTCATAAAAATATCTTACAGAAAACAGATATTAATATTAAGCAAACCTCTGACTCTGAACTGTATGACGGAATAATAACTGTTGAAAGTGCATCAGATAATTGAACTTCAAAACATTTGTTACTCATTATAGCTAAGAGTACACCATTTTAAATTGATAGTTTTAACCTAAGAAATGTATATCAGTTTATAATTCTTATATACAAAAATATTAATATTAATCACTTTCAGTACATTTCTTGTTTATAAAAATATAACAAAAAAACAGGTGATTGAAAATGATTTAATACTTTACCTTAATAACATCAAAAATAAATAAACCACGTAACAAAATAACACATAAAACTTGTCTAAGATTCACATATTAAAGATAAACAACTTTGAGAACAGATTTTTATAACCAAGAATTAAATTTGTGTGTGTGTATTTTTAAGTGTATAAAAAATTTGCATTTTTATGATTAAACTTTTACATATATTTATGATTAAACTTTTATGATATCATAATAATAATACAATGCATAAAGCGTATAAACAAAATTAATTGTACCTAGAAATGATATTAGATGTAACACAGAAAGAAAAGTGAAATATACATTTTTTGAAAAACCTAGCCATTACTTTCAGCCTTAAAATTAGTTCTCTAAAAATACTTGCAAATTTATTTTTAAAAAGTACCACTATGAAAAAGAGCAAATTTTTTTTTTTTTACAGAGTATAATAGTTTATGCATTTACAAAATAAGGAATTGTAAGATATATGTAAGAAATTTATTTTTACATTATTAGGCATTTAATACGTTGGCTATTGGACTTAGCTGATCTCAAATGTTTTTAAAAGTCTGAGTGTTGTATTCCTTGAACTATGCCAAGAAAAATTGCAATTTTGAGTTTTTAAGTATTTAAGTAAAAAAGAGAATTTAGATTTATTAACGAGGACTAAGGGCCATGGTTTGCTAAATGTAAATGCTACTTTTTTTTTATTATTTTTTAAGATGATTAAAGAATTTAAAGAGTAATAATTTTACAAGAAATCTTACCATTTAGTTTAACAGAAACCACTCTAATGATTTTTTTTTTTTAACGGAATTTTGTTATATTCATTTTCGTTACCATCAAAATAAAAACTGAAATAAGTTCAAACAAAAACTTGTGATATTTTTTTAAGAATTTTTTTAGAATTCTTTCTTTTTAGAGGCGTTTGTTGCTGGGTGGGCATCATTTACATTTTTTAAATAGTGGGGAGCAGTTTTAGAATATAGCTAGTGGTTGCATTTCGACTAAAATAGTTTAAAAATTATGAGCATTAGAATAAATAAAAACCTTCTAAAACTTCATTTTTTACAAATATTATATACTTGCAAAATGAAGTGCTTATGTTTCAAGCGATAGAATTTTTCATTATTTTAAATAATGATGACAAGGTAAAATAGTTTGCTTTCAAAACTTGTTTTGAAATTTATTTTTGCGCGGTAACCAGGGGTCAAATCCCTATAAGCTGAATTTCTAACTCCGAAAATATCGCAGCGTTCGGGTAAGATTAAGTATTCTGTAAGTATTCGCAAATTATTTCTCGACTTCCGGAAAATTTTTGAGCTAAGGTTTTGTTGTAGAAAAACGAAAAATACATTTTCTTCAATATTATCGTCACGTTAGCTTGTAAGGTTCAATCTTGAAACTTAAAACTAAAAGTAAATAAAGAATGACTTAAAAAGAATGCTCATTAACTTTAAAATAAACACTTTTTAAAACGTTTAGAGACGAGGCCACACGGTTTTTATGATTTAAAATTTTCGCAAGTCGACTCTTTTTCAAACCCACGCAATAAGACAATATACCTTGAAACACGAGCTACGAAAGACCGATAATTAAATGAATGTGTGTTAGAAGCTGAGCACGCAAGCTTTACACTAGATACGGAAATTGCCTATGGCATTATCTATTTCTGAGTCTAAAACCTACGCCCACTGTTTCGCCCAAATTTCAAAAACCAAAATTTTAAAATTTTAACGGAGCTGACCAAGCTAAATCGAGACAGAAAACGATCTTTCGGTCTTAGAACACAAAAATGCTGTAATGGAAAATTTTTATGTAAGCTAAGTAACTCATTCAAGTTTTTGTAAATCTAAATAAACATCAGTTTGAATTGTTTGAGGTTGTGTGACGTATTGTATAACGAATTGTGTGACGTATGCCTGTGTGTGTATGCTTGATTCCGTGTAATTTTGATGCAAGGCTCAAAGGTAGTGACAGAAGTTGTAGTTCTGATCTTTACATTTTTTTGATAAAATTAAAAATATATAACACGCCCACATAATACATGTCAATCTATTATGCTTACAAAAAAAATGCAAAATCTAACTACGTTTGAAATATAAAAAATTAATGAATACCCCATCTTTTAATAATCAACTCTGAAATGTGTACCCGCCTTTACAAACTAAGACTCCCCTAGATACTTTTCAAATTCTAAATAATGAAATAACTTTAAAAGAAAGAAACTTTATTTTAAAAAAAAGTGTATTTGAATTTTTCATGAGAAGATTTAAAATAATTTTTTCTTAAGTTTTCACCCAATTTAGCAGCAGCCATAGAAATTTTCTTAAGGCCCTTTTAATTCTCCTGCTCGGCAATAAGCTTAATCATTTCAGCAAACCTCTTGGTATGGTTGGTTTTTAGCTGGTACCTGGCAACAGAAGTTGATGTTTGACACCACATTTTTGGTAAGTTGTAATTGGGATAAATGTATTGTTAAAGTTTCTCAAGATAGATTCAGAAATGCTGAAGCTTGACTCGGCTTCTTATCGTTTGTCGAGAGATAGCTTTTTGATAAAAATTCCAGTTAAAAAAACTACACACTAATTCTACATAATATACTCTTCGTCTGAATGTCAAAACAGTGAAAGAGTTACGAAATAAACGATCCAAAGTAATTCCAAAATCAAGAATGTAAATAATTGCCGAAAAACCTCGCAACTAACTAGAAGCCATTATGTATCAGCTTTTGGCTGAACTTTTTAACTTTATGAACTAAACCATGGATCCTCCTAATTTTAGAAAAAATAATTTTACGTCAACCGATCCGCAAATTTGTATACGATTAGAGAGTAGACTAAATGATGGTGGATTTTACACATTTGGTCCCATTTTCGGAAACAACTATATGCTATTTTACGGAATAGTAATGATAAATGATAACAGTATATAACAATGAATAAAAATAAGTAATATTAAATGATAAAAATGATAAATATATTAAAAAAAAAAATCACAAATAATAATAAATTAAAATTGAAAAATAAAAAATGAAAACTCTTTTGTTATATACAAAAAAGTATTCGACATTTAAACCCCTCAGATTTTTTTCATTTTCTCGTTAAATCAAAATTATTTAAAAAAAAGAACTCTCTTTTTACATCACTTTCAGCCAGAACTTTGACTTTATAGAATAATAAAATGAAAGGTTCATATTTAACTGTTTATTTTGATTTGCTTTTTTTTTTTTTTTGGATGCTGAAGAAACTTCACAAAGTTTGGTGGGGTTTTTTTTTGAATAAATTTTTTAGGATTATCTTTTAAAGTAACATCTAAAACCAATAATTAGATTTTTACTTTTTCTTCGCTTTTTTTTTAACTGATTTTTTTAAGTTTCAAATAACGTGTTAGACACTTAACGTGAAATTAAAATTTTTTAAAAAATTTTTTAAAAACTTGTGATCTGAAAGACTTTTATTGCGTTTATCCTTTTTTTTTTTTAAATGCATTCATCCATCTTTAAAATTTATCTTCAGCGTTGGCATTCAAGTTTTGAAGATCGATGCACCTTTTATTTTTAGTGCGGTTTGTTAAAACCGAGGGAACAGACGAACATAAATAAGAACATTTGCTTCATCATTTCAATGAAGCAATCTTTGAATGTAATATTTTTCAAATATTCATACCAAAATGGCTTCCAAAAATACCAAAGTTTGTAAATAATAAGATGAGATAATCTTTAAGAAAGAAAAAGTCAGAGGTACAAATTTTGTGTCCAAAATTTTTTTTTTTTTTTTTTTTTTTTTTGTAGCTATCAGTTTATTTTTAGACGTAGGGCTGGTCCTCTCTCCATTAATATTTGAGACTGTCATTTTTTACAATTCAAATAAATTTTTCAAAGGTTATAAAGTAACGTTTCTTGCGTTCGCAATTTTAATACCTCGCATCAAATATGTTCCATTTGTAGTGTAGTATCACGTTTTGATAAATTACTTTTTATGGACCTAATCATCATCATCATCATCATCATCATCATCATCATCATCATCATCATCATCATCATCATCATCATCATCATCATCACCATAGTTAAACATTGAATTAGGGTTTTCTCCTCAACAATTAAACGTAACTATACAAACATTTAATAATATAATAGTTTAACGTAAACTTTTGTTTACTTTAGAATAAGCGGAAGAAGAAGAAGAAGAAGAAGAAGAAGAAGAAATGAGTAAAAGTAGAAAGAATATACTTAATCAAAGAAAAAAAGCTTTAGGTGGATCTCTATTTTGGGATATTCCACACCATGGCGCGAGAAAGGTAATTTTAGAGTGGTCGCACAACCGAAAACTTAAAATGTCAAGTAGCCGCAGTTTCTATTATCGAGGAGTATTGCAGTATACATTCACTATAGATACATTGAAAAGTTTCGCTCAAAATCTTAATTTCATGGTTATTGTCCAAATTATAATCGCGGTCGTTTCAGTGTACTTATCAAATCGATTTAAACTAACTTTTGATGTTGATGTAAATCTGTTTGTTAATCCGATAGTTTTCCCCCTCGCTTTTTCAATCAATGCTGACTTTCAAAGAAGGGAAAAAGTTTTGGATGATATAGCAAATTTTAAATCTGCAGGAATGTCTTGGTTTTTTAGCTTACGAGATTGGAGAGTTGATTCAAATCTGGATATGAACTGGTTGCAAGCTGTGCACCAAAAGTTGAAGAGCATGCTTTTCAACATGAGAGAATACCTCTTAACGAAAAAACTTTCTCGACGCAAAGTTATATCAAAGGCGCTGTATGAAGATTTTAGTGATGCCAATCAACTTATAGAAAATATTCGAACAAGCAAATTACCGCTAAACTCTCCTCTTGTAGCACGAGTTTACCTGGTGCTAATGTCAATTTTTCTTTCGTTTGAGCGCCTCCAAGTCATTCGGGAATACCGCTCTCCTCGTTCTATTCGCTCATTCAATAAAATATTCATTTTTTTTCTTCCAGTGATTTTATCTCCGTACTTTACTTACGTGGGTGAGACAAACGAAAGTAAATGGACACCTTATGTTGTGTCTGTATTGGTTACTTTTTTTTTCTCCGCTTTGCAAGGTGTTCATGATAGACTAGATGACCCTTTTCATGGTTTGAGCGAAGATGATATAAAGCTATCTTCAATTGAGGAATGGATGCTTCATTCACTAGAGGTTACAAAATATAGATCCTTTTTAGTTGAACGGCCCTCAAAGTAGTTCGAACTTTTTTGCGGTCGAAGCAGTTTTTATTACAAAAGAGCCGAGACGCACTTTTGAAACTTCAAAGTCGAAGTAAATTTAATTTTATTACGACTTGCAATAAATAAATTCAGCAATAATAAAGCATTTTATTTGATTCTTTATTTACATGTTTATACTATTTACATTCGCTTTTAAATTGGCTTAAAACTGAACGGTATATTCAAAAGTAGTAACTAAGAAAAAGAATGTTTTTTTCAAATTTTATAATGATACATATGTATATATATACCCTACAAATATGTAAATACTGTAAGCTGAGATTTAAAATATTCTATCGTTTTAAACCATTACAATAAAAAAGCTTAAATTAAAGTTTGAAACCTTGGAAAATTAGGTTTATTTTATATTCTATTTATTTTAGATTTATATAAGATTGATATTGTATTTTAATAAATAAATATCTATTGAATATTAGTTTTAGGAAGTGTGATATTTAAATCAACAAAAGATAACTTTAATACCTCTCAGGACCAAACTTATTCTCGACCAAAAATGAAATTAAAATTTAGTTATAATACACATATATAGTTTATATAGTTTATAACACACACACACACACACACACACACACACACACACACACACACACACACACACACACACACACACACACACACACACACACACACACACACACACACACACACACACACACAACACACACACACACACACACACACACACAAACCTAATATGCAAGGTGTTTTTTGAAACCAATTATCTTAATTGCTCTAACATGTAGACCTATCATAACGTTGGAAGCATTTTTTTTGGTAAGAAAAAAATTTGCAGGTATTTTTTGGCAAAACTGTTTTTGAGACTAAAGGGTGAATTTAACGTCCTGCTTTGAGACCCAGCATTTCGACAGGTGGAAAAATGGCGAGAGACACTAGGAAGAGATTGAAAGAAAAGCCTGGGTTATGGAGAAGTATATCTTATGTGACCTAACGTGGTGAACAGTTAAATTTTGTTGAAGTTTTTTTTTTGTTGTTTACCTGTAACGTGTTTTACTTATATACCCCTATATTTTTTATATACGTGTATATAAGTATAATATAAATTTAGATATTTTTAAATTTATAGTTGAACAAGCTTTTTATAGCTTCGTTTGTTTTTCATTATCTTTTGATGAATTTTTTTAATGACTATTCGTTTTAAAAAAGTATATTGTGAGATGAATGGTATTACATATACCTTCATACATTATGTATTTACAAATAACAATACCCAAATACACGTTGCTAAATATTTGATTGTTTAACGTGATAAAGGACCGCACGCACATTTTTAAAGTGCGCTTGAAAAATTGTGGTTCATATAACGACGAAATTAAATTTTATTTCTTCACTTTAACTAGAAAAATGGCTAAATCAAAAATATCTACACCAGGATGTCTTTATTCAGATATAGTAGACGAGGATGGACGAGAGATTATATTAGAGTGGTCGGAAAGAAGAAGGTTCAAGCTAAGAAATAAGGGGAAAGTTTACTACCGCGATTTTATGTTATATACCTTTACTTTCAGTACAATCAAAAGTTTTCTGCTTAACTTTAACTTTATGGTGCTTGTTCAAATGGTAATTGCGGTGGTCGCTGTCTATATATCGAAGTATTTCAATTTGACGTTCGATGTAAACGTCAACTTGTTCGTGTCGCCGATAGTTTTTCCGTTAGCGTTCTCGATAAATACCGATTTTCAAAGACGGGAAAAGGTTCTAGATGATTTGGCAAATTTCAAAGCTGCTGGAATGTCGTGGTTTTTTTGTATGCGCGATTGGAGACCGGTTGCTCAGTTGGATACATTTTGGATGAAAGCAGTCCACCAGAAGTTAAAAAGCATGTTGTTTTACATGAGAGAGTACCTTTTAACAGACAAAAGCTACCGACGGAAAATTATTCTAGAAGCGATGTACGAGGATTTCAGTGACGTTAATCAACTGATTGAAAACGTTCGAACCAGTAAACTTTCTTTAAACTCAGCACTTATTAGTAGATGTCAAATTCTTCTCAACTCTTTGTGCTTGGCTTTTGAACGCTTAAGAGTCATTCGAGAATACCGCTCTCCTCGATCCATCCGGGCTTTTAATAAAGTGTTAATTTTTTTTTTACCTATCATTCTTTCTCCTTACTTCGTATTGGTAGGGAAACAAAAGAAAAACGAATGGTCAGGTTATTACATTTCTGTATTAGTAGCATTTGTATTTTCGTCACTTCAAGGAGTACACGATAAACTTGATGACCCTTTCGATGGGATGAGCGAAGACGATATAAATCTATCATCAATTGATGACTGGGCATGTCAATCTTTAGAAGCTATAGCAAATAGAGCTTTTACAGTAGGTCGTTTTAATGTCGAACCTCAACGAAATTTAAAAGATGCTGATGATTTAGATACGCTGAATATATTTACATGTGCGTATGAAAAACCACAACACTTTGAAAAAATTAAATCTCCAACAATAAAGGTTTTACCTAAAACCCCCTCATTCAAGCGTTCAAATACTTTAAAGAAAATACTTCGGAATCATTCTTTGAAGAGTTTTAACAGGCAACCGGTTAAACTACACTCGAACGCAGATTTTCTTGAGAGAATAAATGGCGATACAAAAATCAGACGAGGGCGACCATATATTTCAACAAAGCAACTTGAGTTTGAACCTTCGAAAAATGCAACATCTAATAGCAATCCACACACAGTTACATCTTTTATTTGACAAACTACCAAAAAAAGACATCAATTGGTGGTGATGAGCAAGTACAACGAGTTTTTTTTTAAACAGTACCTCAGGAACCTTTATATCAACGATGTAAATCTGGTGTTTTTGACATGTTAACAGGTCGACAGGTTGATAGGTTGACAGGTTGACGTGTTGAGTGTGTTGATCTCAAAATTATTTTTGACAATTCTGTAAAATTATTTTTTATAAAACAAAATTTGAACGAAATTTTTGCTCCACATTTCAAAACACTTCAATTTGTTTTGTAAACAAAAAATGGGTTCATAATAAATATTTCATCGTTAAATAGTAGATCACCTTATTTTTTTTTAAATTTATGATCATAAAAATGCAATCAATGTATAAATGTTCTGCATTTGATTTTAAAATCATCTAAAATTTTTAAAATTATATTATTATATATGAAATTATTACTGCAGAAAGTTTCCAATCAAAAAACTTAAAAACTTTCGAAGGATCGTGTTACACATTTCGTATAATTTGTCGCTTTTGATTCTTTGATTTGAATAGAGTATACCTACTTCTGAGTCGTGATTACTTTCTAAAATATAACGATTAAAACATGCTTCTCTTATCTCAAAAAGGGTAACTCAACGACCGTTGTTCTTTTTAGAATAGAGACGATGATGAGGAGACGAAAAAACGCTCGAGGAGGAACTCTTTTTTGGGACATTATAGATGAGGAGGGTCGTGAGCCAATATTTGACTGGTCATTACGGAGAAGACTTAAACTATTAACCAGAAGAAACTTTTATTACCGTCGAGATTTTCTCGTGTACACATTTACATGGAACACGATCAGGAGTTTCTTTCGGCACTTTAATTGCATGATGTTTTTCCAGATGGTATTAGCAGCTGTTTCAGTGTATTTATCAATGTATTTCAATTTAACATTTGATGTATATGTAACCTTGTTCGTTTCTCCTATCGTGTTTCCGTTAGCTTTTGCTATTAATGCTGATTTTCAACGAAGGGAAAAAGTTTTGGATGACTTAGCTAATTTCAAAGCCGCGGCAATGACGTGGTTTTTTTGCATGCGAGATTGGAGAGAGGCGGCACATTTGGACAAAATGTGGATGCAAGCTGTACATCTGAAACTAAGAAGCATCCTTTTTCATACGCGTGAGTACCTTATAACAAAAAAAATTTCACGACGCAAAATAATTCTAGGTGCAATTTATGAAGATTTCAGCGATACTTCTCAGTTGATTGAATTCGTTCGTAAGAGTGACCTGCCAGCAAACACGTCTCTTGTTGCAAGAATTCATTTAGTCATCAACTCGCTTTTCCTGGCATTCGAGCGGCTGAGAATCGTTCGTGAATATCGCTCGCCTAGATCCATTCGCTCTTTTAACAAAATCTTTATTTTCTTTCTTCCTACTCTCATTTCACCATACTGCGTGTTTTTGGGGCAAAAGACAAAAAATGAATGGTCGCCGTTCTACATATCTGTGCTAATTGCATTTGTTTATTCAGCTCTGCAAGGTGTCCAAGATAAACTCGACGATCCATTTGATGGATTGAGTGAGGATGACATTGATCTTTGTTCGATAAATGAATGGATTTTTCAGTCTATAGAAGCAAATGTAGACAGGTTTTTACAAATAGAATAGCTTTAATAAAAACCCACAGAGAATTACACAAATTGATGGGCACAATAAGTGGCTTGCAAAATCCCTTCTATTGACTTAACCGACAAAATTATAGATTTCAATTACTACCGGATTGATATGCTCGGTAAGATTAACGCTTTCAAGGTGTTAAATAAACATTTATTGAAGTCTTTTGTTTTCTTAATAAAAAAATCTAAATAGTTAAGAAAAAAAAAGGAGGAAAATCATAACTCTAAGTAACCTCTAAGTTGTTTGAGTTGATGAGCTTTTTTGGAATTTGTTAGTTTTTTACCAAACGCAGAGAAAATCTTATATTTACTAACCATTCGAAGAAACCATCGTCAAAATAATTATTTGAAATAGTTTTATATTTTTACTGTTTTATATATATATTTAATGTTTTTTTATATATAAATTGCGATCATTAGCTTCTCCGGAAGAGAAAAAAGCAAATTTTTTTATTCTGAAAATAGTTCTGAAAAATAATTATGAGTAAAAATCATCTTAAAATAATAATAATAATTTCTTAAGCTTCAAATAAAATATTAAATTGAAGAATAGTTAGTCGAAAAGACTTAACGTATTTTAAAAGTTTTTCCTTACCAATTTCACTACGCAAATGATATCGAGACCAGATATCGAGACCAGATATCGAGACCAGATATCGAGACCAGATATCGAGACCAGATATCGAGATTATTTAACACAAGCAAATGTAAGAGTTCGTTTTAATTTAAAGTTAAACAAATGAAAAAAGGGTTAGAAAAAAATTTGGTTTTAAATTATACCAGTGAAGAACTAGAAATCCTATAACAATAGCACAACTTTTTACTAATGGTATTTATTCGTATTTTAAAACAAACTATTTGCTTAGCTAAGTTGTTCTATTTTATTTTCACGTGAACTTCAAATAAAGAAATTCGATCATGTTTCGCAAAGCAACAAAGTTTTAAGCTCTTCCGAATGATTTTTTGCTTACGTCAACATCCTCTGAGGGTTATTTTAAACGGTTGATAAAATTGTCTGTTTAAAAAGGACATTTCTCGACCCGAGTATCTAATTTTTGAGTAATTTATCGAATTGAAAATATTTATATTGAGAAGAAGAAAGAGAAGAGCACTCCCATGAAATTAACATTAAATAAGGCTTAAACTCCTTGCGTTTCAAAATCCGTTTTTGTAAACAAGAAGTATTTGGGAGTAGACATTAAACAACTATCACAACTCTGCGTTAATCTTTACTCATTTTCTCAATTACTATTATTTATTTACTCTAAGATCTTTTTTTATTTACTTAAGTGCGTCATATGATTTGTTAACTATGTTATTTAAAGCAATGTCATTTAGAATCCTCTTCAATAGAACTTTGTCGAGAAGTTTTAAGTTAATGAGAACACGATTGTCACAGATTTCAGGTTTGATTTCGCCTTTTATTGTACTTTTTAGCTTAATATACATTCATAGATGTGACAGTTGACTGAAAACTAAAACTTTTTAAATGCTGCTTTTAATTTCTTTTCCTTCTTTGAAATTTAATAATCACTAATTTTTGATCAAATAAAAGTCATTTATTAGCCTTCTGTATTCGTTTTTGTTTTTTTTTTCTTCTACATTTTTTCTCTTAAAATACTCTGTGCTATCATTTAGATTAATTTTGTTTATTTTTTACAATCTTTTACATTCTTTTCCTGAATACATCTTCACAAGTCAACCAGAGTTATCTTCTAACAACAACACTAACTTTAAAAAGTTCGTTCGAAACTGAAAAGATGGTCGTAATTCACGTCATTGTTACTTATATTCATGAGATGCACTTAGAAAATGTTGGTGCGAATAGTGTCAAATATATCTATTTATAAAATCTTTCTAATGATTATTATCATTAGGAAAAAATTACTACAAGAGAAGTGGTCTTTTGGTCGTGCAAAGTTTGTGTTCATTAAAAGTTGGGAAAGCTCAAACAAAATAATCGAGGCAAACCATAATCCGCTCATAACCAAACAAACCTTAATTTAAAAAGCTAAAAAAATGTAAAGAATTTGTGGCATTAAATTTAAAAAAGAAGTGAAAAAATTTTTTTATAAACACATCGTGTTCAAAAATATTTTGGAATTTAAAGACACATGATACTTTTTTCTTAAGGGGTGGAGGTGGGGGGTGGGGGTGGGGTAACCCTTATTATTAAATTAACTTAATAAAATTAGAATGTAATTTATTAGTATATATTATAAATCACGTGCGTGAATATTGATGAAACTTAATAATTAAGGATGAGAAAGTTTAAAACCTCCACTAAAAGTGCATGCGTTTGTTTCAGGATGGTGTCTGTTTAACCACTGAATGTCCGCTTCCCTTTATATCTATTATTAGCTTCTTCCTGCATTTCAGCTTTAGGTAAAGATTGAACTATTTATAAACATGTCAATCATCAAATTGTTTGTATATATACGCTAGAAACAGAATAAAGAAGGACCAGAAAATTTGTTGAAAAAAGTCTTTCATCCAAATCTTCCTATTTCTACTTATTAGATTTAAATGGCTGCATATAAAAATTAAGTTAAAGTGCTCGCAGGCATAAATTATAATTTATTTTCTTAAACTCTATCTATTCCTTTATTCTTTTAAATTCATTTTAATCCAAATTTTGACCGGAAAGTTCTGCAATTACAAATTTACACACCGTCTTGCAAGGTCGCTGACTATCCAAAAATTTACTTCATGGTTATATCAACACTTAAATGCTCCATAAGACTAATTAAGAATTAAAAATACAGAAACACCCTCTAGACTAATTTCTAGACGGTGTTGCTGTATAAAGAGGCAAGACCACCAGAACTGCCTACATTACATAGCCACTAGTTTGCTTTGTTTGGAACTTTTGAATGGTAAAATCTGGTGATCTCTTTATTTGGCGTCGGGATGTTCCAGAATATCTACTTTTGGCACTCTTCTTTCATATTTGGTGCTGTAAAAATTTTCACTATTTTTTCATATTTATAAAGGCGATTTCAATTTTTTAAATAATTTTTTAATTCCATGAACGATTTTTTTAATTTATAAAGAATTTATAAAACTATTGACGTTTTTAAATCAAAAAAATTTAAAATCTCAAAAAGTTAAAAAACCACTTTACAAATATGAACGGCATCTTTTGAAAACAAAAAGCTGACATTGTAGAACATGTCAGCGTTGTGACTATTAAAGGACTCTAATGGATGTGCTTTAGGTTTCCAAGGTGACAAATCTAAGTTATATTTTAAAAATGAGATCTGTCAATCTTTTCTTGCTCGCTTCTTTTCCACCCGTGGATTTTGACGATCCTTCCTCGAATGTAGCAAACATTTTTCTAGCCGCATAGCAAGTTCAAAAGCTAAATTACGAAGCTTAATCAATTTAACACATACATACCTTTAAAGCTCTAGTATAGCATTTTTTTAATAACTGGTCTTCCACTTCTTAAAACCTTAAATGAGACTGGTAGAATGGGCTTTAACTTGAAACTAACTATTCATTAGTTGTTTAGCTTATGCTAGTTTTTTTATGTAATATGGATCGGTTCCTATTGCTTGTTTGCTTATCTTTTGCTTTGAATTTCGTTTTGCATATCTTCAACAACTTGAACCATAGATTCTGGTCTCTACCAATTTTAGCTGTTGACAGACGCTTATATTCAAGGTTTTAAAAAGAAGAAAATAATCTTTAAATTAACTTGCAAGAAAAAAAATTTACAAAGTGCCTTTTTTTTAAGTGAATACTTAATGTATGCTTTTAATTTAACTTATGCTATCAAGTAAAAGTTATCACCTTTTTAATACTATTCCAAATTGATTTTGGTTTCATTTCGAATGATTATAAATCTAAACTTTTTATGTGAGAATATTGTTAAAAACATTTATGAATTATTTTTTGAAACTTCTGTTTGGGTTCCATACATTTTAAGCCTATGATTTTAAAAACTTAAAAAAATGCTTTTTAAAAATTAAAATACATCAAATTTTTCTGTCGGCCATCGGTTATTTTTTTTGTCGGCCATCGGTAAATTCAATGCTTGTATTTGGTTTCGCTTCACTACAATTTGAGCCACTCCGGTTAAACATGAATAATAGGGTAATTATTTTTGATTTTCTTTTTTTTTTTTTATTTCACACAGAGCAGATTTTAAATAATAGGTTTATTTACCATTTTTGTATGAGTTTTTTTTTTTGCTGTTTTTTAAAAACTCTATTTGCCGTAGCATTAGAAAGATTTGTCTTTTGATGTCCAAAAAATTTACGTTGTGCTTTTTTTTTTAGTGCTTTTATAAACTTTTTTTTATTGATACAAAAATATTGTAAAAACAACTAACAAAATGTGCTCCAGGTTTTATAGAAGATAATTTATGTTTCTTGAAGCACAGATTATTTCAGTACATGGCTATTTTAGTACGAATCTCCTCCACGATATATTTTTTTCTATGAAAAAATATTTTTTAAATTTTTATTCAGCTGTAATCAAAAACTGAGATATACCTGACTATAATTCCATTAATATTATTAGTGATGGCTTATCATTTTATATACACTTGTTCAATTTCTTTATAAGATTTAAATGCTGATTTAAATATTTCTAACTCTCTGCTTACTTATGACACAAATAATACACAGGTGGTTCTCTTTATTTAGGATTTATAGATTTATTAATAAACTTTTGTTGTAGATAATAAAAACTATGGCTAAAAGAAAAATAGCACTGGGTGGTGCACTTTTTTGGGACATAATTGACGAAGAAGGACGTGAGATAATATTAGAATGGTCAGAAAAGCGACGACTTAAACTGTTAAATAAACGTTTTTACTATCATAATTTTTTGATTTATACATTTACTCTCAGTACATTGAAAAGCTTTTTTCAAAACTTCAACTTTATGGTATTTGTACAAATGGCAATAGCTGCTATTGCAGTCTATTTATCGAAGTATTTCGACTTGAAAATTGATGTCAACGTCAACTTGTTTGTCTCGCCGATAGTTTTTCCGTTAGCGTTCTCGATAAACACCGACTTTCTAAGACGGGAAAAAGTACTGGATGACTTAGCAAACTTTAAAGCCGCAGGAATGTCTTGGTTTTTTTGTATGCGTGATTGGAGAGAGGCAGCACAGTTGGATACATTTTGGATGAAAGCAGTCCACCAAAAATTAAAGAGTATGTTGTTTTACATGAGAGAATACCTCTTAACTGAAAAAAGTGCTCGGAGGAAGGTTATCCTAAGAGCTATGTATGAAGACTTTAGTGATGCCAACCAACTTATTGAAAGTATACGAACCAGTAAACTCCCATTAAACTCAGCACTTGTAACAAGATCTCTCGTTCTTTTAAACACAATGTGTTTGGCTTTTGAACGTTTGAGAGTCATACGCGAATATCGCTCTCCGCGATCTATTCGCGCTTTTAACAAAGTATTGATATTTTTCCTGCCAATCATTCTTTCCCCCTATTGTGTATTTGTTGGACGAAAGAACGAAAATGAATGGTCACCTTATTATATTTCTGTCTTAGTAGCATTTGTGTTTTCTGCTCTTCAAGGAGTTCAAGATAAGCTTGATAACCCTTTTGATGGGATGAGTGAGGATGATATCAACTTATCGTCAATAGATGACTGGACATGTCAGTCTCTAGAAGCTACAGCAAACAGATCATTTACTATTGGAAGATTCAAAGTTGAACCTAAAGGAACATTTGAAGGTGCAAAAGGTTCTTATATATCATCTTCAAAACTTTCCGCATCAGCCGATCAAACGCAACATTACGATAAGAAAAAATTTAGTGGTGCAAAACCGCTTTCTAAAAGTGTCTCTTTTATGCGCTCCAGTATAAAGCGTGTAAGTACGCTGAGGAAAAACACTCCGAGTCAACCTTTCAAAGATTTACATGAGTCAAATACCGAATCATTTCATCCTGAGCTGCATCCGTACGCAGAAGTTCTTGATAAGATACAAGGCGTTACTACAATTTTGCGAGGAGGCGTTATTAAACCATTAAAGCAGTCTAATGAATCGTTAGATAAATCTAGAAGCGAATCTTATGAATCTTTAGACGATATAACCCTCAAATAAATTTTGAACTTAAGAACAAGGAGACGTCACAGTCGCTTCAAGGAGATGAAGTAGATTTTTTCTATTAAAATATTTGTTAGTTTTTTTTTGTTTTTTTTTTGAGTAGAGAAAATCTGCATAACTTTAAATGTTTGCTATTTAAATTTACAGCTTAAATTATTTTTTTAACATAATATATATTTTTTTCTTGTACTTTTCTTCTACATTGTTTGCTATTTTAAAAGTTGCTCACGTTTTTAATAAAATTATAAATCAATATGAAGTTAAAATTATATGATATTAGGTAATGTATAATTAAAATGATATAGTATTAATCAATAATAGTTAACATCAATTATTGTTAATTGATATGTAATTAAACTATACGACATGAATTAATATGTTATTATTAATTGATATGTAATTAAACATGAATTAATATAAATAATGACATGAAATAATACGTTATTACAATCATATGAACTAATATGTAATTAAAGTGAGATAATATGAATATACATATTATGAAGAATAATGAAATAAATGAAAAATAATATGAAGATTGAATTAGCATCTCGTTTACATGATACAACATTTTTAATTGACGTTGTAAATATGAAACTGAAATTATTTAATCGTAAATTAACTAAAGTTCATTAAATTTAATACAAAATCAATTAAAATAAATCTAACTAATGTTGCAATATGTAATTAAAATTAAATGATACGAAATAGCATCCAATTACTATTATATGATATTGATTAATACGTAATGAAATATGTAATAAAAAAGAAAAAATAAGAAAAAATATGTAGTTAAAATAATACAAATAATATTATCTGCAGATTATGATTTAAAAAAACCAAATAATTAAACATTCTTTTTAGAAAAAGAACAGAAAAAGCGGAATGGGTAAAAGAAAAAATGCCCTGGGTGGAACACTTTTCGGCGATATAATAGAAGAACGAGGACGCGAGCCAATCCTAGAATGGTCTCAAAGAAGAAGGCTTAAACTATTAAACAAGGGAAGCTTATACTACCGAGATTTTTTGGTGTATACATTTACCTTCAACACGCTGAATAGTTTTTTTCAAAACTTTAATTTTATGGTGATTTTCCAAATGGCATTAGCAGCTGTTGCAGTGTATTTATCAACGTATTTCAATTTAACATTCGACGTAAATGTAAACTTGTTTGTTTCTCCTATTGTGTTCCCGTTAGCTTTTGCTATTAATGCTGATTTTCAACGAAGGGAAAAAGTTTTGGATGACTTAGCTAATTTCAAAGCCGCGGCAATGACGTGGTTTTTTTGCATGCGAGATTGGAGAGAGGCGGCACATTTGGACAAAATGTGGATGCAAGCTGTACATCTGAAACTAAAAAGCATCCTTTTTCATACGCGTGAGTACCTCATAACAAACAAGATTTCGAGACGAAAAGTAATCCTCAGAGCGATTTATGAAGATTTTAGCGATACTACTCAACTGATTGAATTAGTCCGGAAGAGTGATCTGCCAGCAAACACCTCTCTTGTAGCCAGAGTACATCTTATTATCAATGCATTGTGCCTGGCATTTGAGCGTCTCAGAGTTGTTCGGGAATACCGTTCGCCTCGATCAATTCGTTCCTTTAACAAAATCTTTATTTTCTTTCTTCCTACCATCATTTCGCCTTACTGTGTACTTCTAGGTTATAATTCGAATAACCAGTGGTCACCGTATTACATATCTGTATTAATAGCATTCGTATTTTCAGCTCTTCAAGGAGTTCAGGACAAACTTGATGATCCGTTTGACGGAATGAGTGAGGATGACATTAATCTATCATCAATAGATGAATGGACATTTCAGTCTCTAGAAGCTACTAAAGACAGGTATTTTAAATTTGAGCAGCTAATCAAAGAGCATCGAGAGAGTTCAGATGAACCGAAAAATTTAACTCAAGCTCTATTTCCTTTAACATCAGCTGATCGAAAATTGACAACTTCTGTTTTTAAGGAAGATCAATTGTTGAATGTAGTTCCCTTACAAAGTTCAATCCAGCATAAAAGTGACAAAGGCTCTATAGCTCCTTTGAAAGGTATATTGAAAAAAGAATCATCAAGCAAATTAGTGAATACTCAGTTTCATCCCCATGCTGATGTTCCCCAGTCTAATTCATAGCCTCATCCCCATGTTGGTGTTCTTGAAAAAGTAATCGTTTAACAAACCATTACGATAGATAATAGAAAAACTACCTGCTGGTGATTGGAAAAACGTTGGAGGTAAACTATTAGACTATACATACCCTGTTACAGTGCTTCTATTCCATGGAACACCATAAGGCTGTAGAACCTCTTTAATTTGTTTCAAGATCGTCGTTGATTGGTGATATTCTAAAATTGATTGTCGTTGATTGGTGATATTCTAAAATGATAAAACACGTAAAAATCGTAAAGTGCATTTTACTTTTATCTAATTTGATCTTGATGAACAAAAAAGAATTATTATACAATGCACATTGATATTATATTTTTATTGTATATTTGAAAGTAGTTTTAAATAACGACATTTCGCGAGGTTAGAATTATTTTGTTCCATCTCCAAATTTAAACATTGAGAGAAAGTTTTTGATTTTTTTCTAAAAGTAAAAATTACTTAAAATTTTAACTTTAATTTTTAAAGAAATAATAACCTATGCTTTAAATAATTCATGTTTAAACAAGTTATTTAGAAAAAAGTTTTTTTAAAAAAAAGCGTATTTTTTTAAAAGTAATAGTTGCATGCTAAAATTAATAACTCATTTTCTTCCAACTCTTAAAAAGGGAGAGCAAAATAATTCTAAACTCGTGAATTATCTTAACAGCAACGTTATGTAAAAGGTTAACCATATTGTAAAGGGCGGGGTTTTCTAGATTGCGGAGATTGTGAGGGTGGTGATGTGTGAATTCCGCAAATAGTATGAGGGTGGCAATGGTGTGAGTAGCGCCAAGTAGAGTGTGAGGGTGGAGATGGTGTGAGTGATGAGAATATGTGAGGGTGGTGTTACTTTTCAATAAAAATATTAACACAAATAGAAACAATAATGAAAATGCTAAATCGAAAAATATATACAAAATGACAATACTTACCACTGGTTTTTCTTTTCTTACTTATATTATTTAACATAAATATTCTCAATTATTTATCTCATGAATTTATATTCTTTTAAAATTTAAAAATACAAATAATAATATACAATCCAAGTCACTCAAATATCTTCTCTTACCACCTTTGGACTCGTGACCTGAGTGTCTTTCCATATTAGAACTATTCTCATATTGAAATCTTCTCTTTCTCATTTTCCGAAAATCACTTAAGATTTTCTTTTAAAAAAAAAGATCTCTTTTTGACTTTTCTCCTAAAATCTTCACCAAAAATTTCTTTAAGATTTTCTCATAAGAGTCTTCTTCTTTTTCCCATAAAATCTCTCACAAAAAATCCTTCCAAACGCTCTGGAAAAAAATCTTCCAAGAAAATCCCCCAAAAATTCGCCAAATTTTCTCAACTACTGTTTTTACATGTCTGCAGATGTTTTCCTATCTCAGGTGATGTTCTGGCGTAAACAATGAATTTTATATTCAAATTAGTGTACTTATTTCGACCTCTAAGAAACGGGTTTTACCAGTTATCTTTTGATTTGCATTCGTCTCTGGTCTCGATTTGTTTGTAAAAATCATAAAAGAATTACAGAATTGTTGCGTGCCTTACTAATTGAACTAATACCATTTATCGTTGCGGTTACGTTTGAATTTCTGGTTGTTATTATGAAAACAGTTTTAAACATTAATGGTGTTTTTTGATTTATTTTTCACCCAATTGTACACGTGTGTCCATCTGGTGTTTCGGCCGTCTCGCACTTTTCTTCGATTGAAAATTGGATGTTTGAGTTGTGTAAAACTTAAAGATGTTTAAAATTTCTTTCGTCTTTCCTCCTCACTAAAATAATGAAAAGCTTAACATAATGAAATTGTTTGTCTATTTTTTGATGATAAATTTTCCTTTCTTCTTTGCGACTGGTTTTTGTGACAAATTTTGTCTCAGAAGTTACAATATTAGCTCTAGTAGTGAACGTATGCTAGACGAGGTTCAAAAAGATTTTGTAGATGAAAAGTTCAACGCAAAATTCACTTCACCAAATATTGAATATTAGTTGATACACGAGAAGGTTTGTGGATATGTTTTGGAGTCCATAACGCAGAAGTATGCTCAAAGCTCGCATCTCAGGTTGCTCGAACTTCTTACAAAATATGAAACTCAATCTACTATACACTCTGCCTTGAACTCAGTCTGAAACTATTGGTGCAAACTGCCTACAACTATTGACGATGGTTCAAGATCTAATCAGTGCGTTGAATGAGTAGATGAAGTGCGAGCTGGAAAAAAGTGAGCTTTTCAGTGTTTTGCTTTCTAATAAACAGATTAATGCATATTAGTAAGAAACTTTATTACGGGTTGCTAAAATTTTCTTACAATGAAAAGTATACTTTGAAATATACGTACAAAAATATACTTGTAAATTCACGTCACAAAAAACTTATCGATAATTTATATAAATAATTATAACCAAGAGTTAGAAATTTCGAAGCTATAAAGATAAAGAAAAAAAAAGTGGGAGATGAATTTGTTTACAGTTGACTTTTTGCATTTTGTAACAAAACAGCTCCGCATGTATAAAAATAAAAATATGAAAATTTAAAAAATTGTAAAACTTTGGGTTTTTACGTTAGTATATTTCGTGCGAACTTATCTAAGCAAAAAGATCGCTTTTATTGTAAAATGCGTTGTTTAAATTACTAAACACTACTTTTTATACTTCCGCGGTTTTATTATTCGATAATTTTCTTCCGCTTTTTTTTTTATTAAAAAGCAATGTTACCACGGTAACCGTGCAACAAAAGACAGTTTATAAAAGCATTTTTTCCTGCAAAAGTTATAACTTTATAACAAGTCGGTATCAAAAAACAAAAGCCGTTGATTTTTTGAGACATTCTTCTTCAATAAACTTCGCGTTATCACTGAGTATTTGCTCAGCATGATTTGTTTTCTAATTTAAACCGAAAGGTTAAAAAGTGTTGCTTAGTAAATGTAGATTACAATTGAGAATCGGTTTATGATGAAGTTCAATACATGGTGGAAAGAGGTATATTTTATTTCTAATGTCTAATAGTAATGTTTGGTATACAGCAACCTAAAAACAGATGCTAAAATTCGCTAGAGCCTTACATGCGGATAACATCTCTTATCAACTTAGTTAAATGATAAACTGGAAGAGAGGTTTTATTATTTTCAAAAAGTTAAACCGAAAAAACATTATTTCAAAGAGAGTTTTGTGCTATTTAAAAAACTTTCAATCTGCAAACATTTTAAAAACAAAAATTTTCAACCGCAACGAAAAAAAAATCACAAAAAATCTTACAATAAAAAACTGGCAAAAATGCCATATCAGAAAACCGCACAAAAATTTCCAAAGGTTCAAGAAATTGCCCTTCCATTCGTTAATTTATTGTGCTTAACACTTGAGCCGGAAATGCTTCTAAAATAATAACGTAATTAAAATGAGGGAGTACGTTTTTTAATTGTAATTTCAACCAGTTTTGTCAAGATGTTTCCAACTAACAGTTTCCGATATAACAGAGGCCAGTGTTTCATCACGACTCTCTACGACTTAAGTCGAATAGAAAAAGGTCGCTTAAAGTCAGTCGGTAAAACGGTCTTGAAGAAGCTTAACATATATAGTTTCTTATGACTAACATTATAAATGATAAAGCAAGCCATCTTCTTACATTTCAAGCGATACAATAACCTTATAAGGCTAGCATCGCGCCTTTCAGACGAAAGGCTATAAAAAACGTGATTATCGTAGCTTTGATATTCGTACGATCAAGTTTAAATTTTAAAACTAAAGGACGCTTTAATACAGGATTAAAAGGTAGTTCAGCGTAAATCTTTCAACGTAGAGGCAATTAAAACTTTTTAACAACGCTGTATTGTTCTAATGCTCCTTCAATATTTATCTATTTTATTCCTGCAAATAGCTAACTCTTTTACTGTATTATAAATTCTGATTAACGCATCGATGAATTCAAAAACAGAATTACAAAGAATGCACTTCTTAACAATTTAATATTATTTGACGCGCAAGTAAGAAAATCGTTTATTCTATTTTTTTTTTTTTTTCTTTTTAAAATAAAAAAGCATTTGAAACAATAGGGAATGCTTCATTCGTCTGTGAAATACCTTGTAGTGCTCCTTTTTCTTCTGTTTGCCAAATTATGTTACGATATTTTTTCGTTGACTTAACATGAAATTAAATTAGTTAAAATGTTGTCAAATTGGATGGCAACTGTGATTAAGTATTACAAACGATTCATCAATTAGACTTTTTGTCTAATTGATGAATCGTTTGTAATACTCTAAGATATTTTAAATACAAAGAATGAAAATATTGTTTTAATGGAATTGCAGCATTTTACTTTGTAAGGGGCTCAGATATTTTTCATGGTATCAGCAAACAATCTTAGATTTTTATAGCGTACCTTTCGCTGGAATCCATTAAAATAACAAGAAAAATTAACAATCAACTTAAGAAAGAAGATAAATTTGTTTGTATTTTATTTAGAAAATGAGGCAACTGCCTAAAAGAACGAAAATATATGGAGGCGGACATTTCTGGGATCTTCAGGATGAAGAGGGACGAGAGGCTATTTACGAATGGTCGCAGGAGCGAAGGCTCAACTTATCAACCAAAGCAACATTATACTATCGTGGTTTTCTTGTTTACACTTTTACTTTGAGTACTTTAAAAAGTTTCTTTCAAAACTTCAATTATATGGTCCTTGTACAAATGGTAATAGCAGCTGTTTCGGTTTATTTGTCAAAGTATTACAATTTGACCTTTAGTGTCAATGTCGGTTTGTTTGTATCTCCTATCGTTTTCCCGTTAGCATTTTCCATTAATACTGATTTTCAACGACGTGAAAAAGTTTTAGACGATTTAGCAAACTTTAAATCTGCGGGTTTATCATGGTTTTTTTGCATGCGTGATTGGAGAGAAGCAGCACATTTGGATATACTTTGGATGCAGGCTGTTCACCAAAAACTGAAAAGTATGCTTTTTTATATGAGAGAATATCTTCTAACAAACAAGACATCCCATCGTAAAGTTATTCTTAGAGCGATGTATGAAGACTTTAGTGATACTAATCAATTAATAGAAAATCTTCGCGTTAGTGATTTACCGGCGAACTCAGCGCTCGTATCAAGATCTCTCGTTCTTCTAACTTCTCTATGTTTAGCGTTTGAGCGCCTTCGAGTAATTCGTGAATATCGCTCACCGCGATCTATTCGCTCTTTTAACAAAGTGCTGATATTTGTTTTACCTATTGTTCTCTCGCCATATTTTGTTTATGAAGGTCAAAGGTCAAAAAATAACTGGTCACCGTATTATATATCTGTGCTTGTGGCATTTGTCTTCTCTGCTCTTCAAGGCGTACAAGACAAACTTGATGACCCATTTGATGGAATGAGTGAAGACGATATTAATCTATCAACAATTGACGATTGGACTTTTGAATCTTTAGATGCAACTGCAAATAGAACGTTTACAATTGGAAGATTCCGCGTGCAAACCCAAGTTAGTACCGGGGGTTCTAAAGAAGTAATTTTCCCTAGAAGCTCTTTTAGTTCGTCAATCGATCACATCGACAAATCCACGGCTCTAAGTCGGAAGTTTTCTACAAGGTATGTCTCGTTTTCTGGCGAACAAAAGCAACACAAAAATAGTTCATTTGAACGTCCATCATTTAGACAATCGGTTTCTAGAAAAAGCACTATGCGAAAACTGTCGGAAAGAAGTGAATCTCTGATTGATTCTTTTAACTTAGAATCTCATCCTTATGCAAATATTCTTGACAAGATTCAAGGTAACACTAAGATCTTTCCTGGAGGAGTCACTAGACCTGTAGATGATACCTATCGTCACAGTTTAAACTCTATCGGTGAGGATAGTGAAACAAATGAAGATCAAAACCCGCTGCCAATTTCTGATGATAGTACAAATACTCCTGGGACCAGTTGCAAAGAGTCTCATTCAGTTTCTACTGATGCGTTTGAATCTCCAACTACTCCCTCTAAGTTACGCTTGTATCAACCGAAAAAACCAAAGTTCGGTTTTAAAATGAGAAAAGTATCAAGGGGAAGTTCTAAAGAAAGAATTCGATTTTTAAAGCCTGAAAAAGAAAGCACTCACAGTGAGAACTTTGTTGTAATTGATACAATGAAAGATAGTAAATCCAACTCGGATCATAACAACTCAGATTTAGATGACAGCGTATTTGATGACATCAGCATGTAGCATCTAAATTTAATAATTATCGATTTATTTTTAGGATAAACACTGCAAGGATTCGTTTTTAAAATAGAAGTTTATGAGTTTTATTTCATTTTGTTTTATAAGTAATCGCAATTTAAAAGACTAGTTTATGGTGGGTTTAAATGATGGAAAAAATCTTAACTGCAGTAAAGCTCTAAATTTACAAATTTTGAAATTATTGCGTTAGCAAATTTTCAAAGTTTGAAATGATTTAAAGATTGTTTTTCATCTCAGTATCATTTTTCTAGTATCATCTTTCAAGTATCAACTTTGGCAGTAATAAAACTGTGAGCCACAATATTGGCACAAAGTTAAGAAATAGAAGGAAATATTTTGGCAATTTAATTTTTTATCTTTAAATCTTATGAACGGAACAATTTAACTTTAAATATTATTTTCTTAGGGGATCCAGAATTAATGATAATTTTGATAATTAATGACAATTAATGATAATTTTGCTTATATATCGTTAAAAAAAAATTTTTTTCCTCAAAGCATTACATTACGTCATCTAAAGTAATTAGCTGTGCGCAAAATAAGGATAGGGGAAAGGTGCCTATGATGGCATACTTAACTTTAACGTTTCTCTGAGTCATTACCTGAAAACTTAAAAAGTAATTTTTGACATGGGTGTATTCCCTCTAACATGCAGAAAGTTAATGAACCTCAGAATTTTTACTATTTTGCTTTTTTTTATAAGAATATACCATTAAAAAAAAAAAAATACAAGTATGCCATCATAGGCAACTAACTGCTCCTATGATGGCACACTTTAAAGAAAATAGACAAACAAGAATTTTTTTTTGTTTTTTATTAATGGAAACACAATTTATCAAGAAAACAAAATTAAAAATAAATATTTGGTCTATAAGCACAGTTCACATAAAGTTTTTTCTCTTTCTTTATATTTTGCCTTATCTTTTAATTCTTGGATATCCGGTGTGGTATTCAGTAGTCCAGTTTTACCACGTTTTCGTGCCTTTTTCAATTCGATTTTAGGGGTTGCTAAAGGCATCGGACACAACTTTTGTATACTAGATCTTATCCTTTCGTTGAAACGGAAGATCCAATGCATATGAAAGCTTCTGATGGGGCAGATCTCATTTCGAAATGTGTTGGTTTCTCAAGCTCTTGTATTTCATCTTTGGTATTAGCTTGATCACCTTTTTATGCGCATTAAAATCTATTTTAGGTATTTTTTTCAATTCATTTTGCAGACTTTCCTATGATGGCAACTCCTCGGTATGCCATCATAGGAAAGAGTCATACTTGTTAAAACAAGCTGTGTCTACCTTATTCTACACATAGCATTAAAATAAGTATTCTAATAAATGTACAAAGCTTTCAGATGAAATACATGAAAATTTCATTTCTGTATGATGTATAATAAAATTGTAATCCTAAATATATGAGAGCATTAAAACTACAACACCACATGCGAAAATTTATGTTTGTTGATTACAAAAAGCATTATTTATGACAGAGGGACGAATTTTCACCAGAAGTAATGAATTGCTAATATACACATGTTGGTCTAATCACTATTGATCAAAAACTAATATTTTTGGAAATATGACTGGTATGCCATCATAGGCACTATACCATCATAGGCACCTTTCCCCTACCATGTTTCATTTTGAAACTTCCATGCAATCAGGTAGTTAGTTTTCCAGCAAAAGCACTTTTTCAAAAAAAAAAAAAAAAAAAAAAAGTTTGTAATACCTTAAAGTAAGTTTGAATAATTGTAAATAACTCATTCAAGTCCTGTGTGAAGAATAAAAAATTATAGTTCTTTTTACTGATATTTACAACTTTTATTTAAAAGTAATCGTGTTTGTGAAAGTTCTAAAAGTAATCGTATTCACGAAAGTTCTAAAAGTAATCGTGTTCAAAAAAGTTCTAAAAGTAATCGTGTTCGTGAAAGTTCTGGGAAGGTTCTTTAATAATCTCTAATATTAAGAAATAATCGCAAATTATAATCCTACTCAAAAATAGTGTTGTTCGAACGTGGATTTTCAGTCTGCCAAATATCATGGCCCATTGTAATACTGAAATTGTCTGTTCTTCGAACCGTTTAGCAATTTAAAGAATGGATACAGCCCATAATTGACAGTTTTCTGGTTGGCTACTAGCTGAAGTACAAGAGACAAACACAGTTTAGTATCAATTAAAGCAATTATCTAAAAAAACAACACCTAACTGCGCAAAAGCGGATGGTTAAAAATAAGCCCACAGCTGGTTCTTAAAACTCATTTTAAGCACCAAGTTGTGTGAAAAACAGCCAATGATATATTAAAAATAACTAGATGTCTAACTTTCGCGTATTTTTTGAAGCAAAAATCGGCCATTATGGGGGGCAAATTTAACAAATCAAAAGCTTCGTATTTGTTTTGTTTTGATAAATAGTGTAAAGATTTTGCCCCCCATAATGGCCGATTTTTGCTTCACTTTTTCTTATACCGATTTACGGCAGTTAGACATCTAGTTATTCTTAATATATCATTGAAAACAGCATGCACAAAAACTCAGTTGAACGCTGGACACTAGAAAGCACGCCTAACATTCTGCGCGTTTGTCAAATTTTCGGATAGTTTAAGTTAGCGAACAGCGATGTTTAGCGATGAAACGAAAGTTGAAGTTGATAGCCAAAAAATCGGAACCTACTTGCGTATAAAGCTTGAAAGAATAATGTTGATTGCACTGTAGAATAAATTTGGTATATGGGCGTGCATGAATTACAACGGTGCTGGTTATTTGAAAGTTTTTTAAAATTGGCTCCATTAATATTGCTTCGGTAGCCGGAAAATTGGTAGCAGATAAAAGAGTACAAAACGGTATAGCTTAAAACCAATACTAATAGATATGTTTATACATATACAGCATATATAATTCAATTTGCTACACTGATATCCTTCAAATCAATTTGGTACAATCACTTGACTTCTTATCTTGCTTCTAAAACCAATATGTTAAGATGGTGTGTCAGCTACCCACCCGATATAATTCAATTGCATTCAAGACCTCTGATCATACTAAGACAAACAAATAGAAAAATCGGCACTTACTATTATATCATCAAATTAAGAAAGAATGATGATGTCTCTACCAAGCACTAACAGATAGTACCTAAAAAAATTGTACAAAGTCTTATGGATTTAATACCTTAGCGTAGCAATATACATTTGAAGAACAAAATTACAAAGTATTAATGATTTCTGTGTTTTTCCTAAACATTATAGTTTTACTTTATAGCTTTTAAAATCTGTAAGTGTTTTGTTGTTGTTGTTGCTGTTTTGTTTTTCATTTGTTAAATTTGTTTTTATACTGCCATTTTAAACAAAATAAAATTATTACTTCGTTTATGAGTTTTAAAGCTTGAAAGATAATTTATCTTTAAAGGTTAACTTTTCAATAAAAGTAAAATGTTTCTTTGTTTTTAATGGTCATTAGGGAATTTGTTAAGTTTTTTGTTTTAAAACATTTGTAAATCAAGTAAGTTTCATAAAAAACAAAAAATTATTGAACCTTTAAACTATTTTCGAATAATTCACTGTATGAAATAATATGCAACACTCAAATAAGGAAAGGGATCGGAAGATGTGTGACTTTTAACCAAAAAACTTTGACTCCACCTGATCCCTGATATACCCATTGTAATATTACTGCATCATTAAGTAAAGAATGTAGTTATTCACCGTTTTACAAAAAATAAATTTTTTAAGTTTTTATGTAAGGGTTTTTTTTAATCATACTTTCTCTTTTAAACTAAAAACCCTACGAGCGCGTCACTGGTAATTTAGTAGTGATTTAACACTTATTGTTAGATTATTGTACTTATTCCCTGGTGTTCATCGGTAAATTTTTGATAACCAGTAATTGAGTGACTTGTCACTAGTGAATTAGCAGTGATATTCACCGTTGATTTAAGACCAGTTCACTAGTGATTTAGTTGCGATTGGTAGTTGTAATTGCGTACTTATTCTATGGTTATCTGTAAGTCTTGCTTGTTAATGATTTCTAATGATACTTTCGTCATCTAGTTCTTCTTCATTTTCTTCAAAATATTTAAAATTACTCATACCGTTAGTACGCAATTGAATATACGTACGCAATGGTATGTGCGTACTAACGCATGATACAAAAGAGTCGCAAACGGAGTAGGTACCATTTTCAAAACTAACCTCTTCCTCATTAGCATTAAATAATTTTTTAAAACTTCTATAATCCCTCATGTAATTTTTCATATAGTTCTTACTCTTGTTTTCTCCCATATTTGACTCAAATTTTACCAGTAATGCGCGCATAGAGAAGGAATTCAAATCGATGAAATTTTTTTTTAAACATAATTTTTAGAGTTCGGAGTGCTAATCTAAATTTTATCTTTAAACTTGCCAAACTTTAAAAACTATGATAGATCAAAGCCAACGTTTCTAGCCTCGTTTAAAGCCGTTTTATTTATCTACAATTATAAGCTGTTACCATGGTAGCCATTAACAACTATCGTCATTAAAAGTTTTGTTTTTTTTACTAAAAAACTGTTTTATTTTTTCATCAAAAACTATATTAATTAAATGTGGAATTTTTTGTGATTTTCCTATTGAAATAATTCTTGACTGTTCCACTAAAAAAAAAACTTCACTCTTTTCTCGATTTCAAGAAGAGGTCTCTTCGACACTAATATCAACTATAGTTGCAAAGGAGAAGTTTCATTGTCTCCATCGCAGAAAAGTTAAATAATGTAAATACAATATAAATACCAAAGTAGCGAAAAAAAGAACGCGGTATGTAACAAAAAATATCAAACACATTTGATATTTTTTGTATTATTAGTTTCTTATTCTTCTTTAGAAGAAAAGAAAGGGAAATATATAAAGACTCGATAGCTCTTGATTTAGTAATGCAGTATTATCGCCAAATGGAACACAAGTGATAAATCTGAATTATGAAGACATGACAAAGCATATGCTTATTCGGTTTTACACCGTTTATATAAATAAAGGGTTGTACAGTGGCTTTTTACAAAGAATATATATAGTAGAAGACCACCATATAACAAGCCTTTATTTATATATATATATATATATATATATATATATATATATATATATATATATATATATATATATATATATATATATAATTTCGTTATTTTTATGTATTTTTGTTAAAATGTATGATATTTTGAATTTTTTGTGATACCCTTTCAATTTATGTCACACTAGTTTCATAAAATGAAAGGGTATCACAAAAGGTATTTTCACAGAACATTTTTTAGAGTTTAAAATGAATATTTAAAGGTAACTTAATGGTTGAAAAGTTGAGTAGAATTATTGTCAGACAATGTATTT